>NW_026652288.1:52486407-52597334 GCF_009828535.3 Hylobates moloch
ATCATGCACACACACCAGATGCGCACGTGCATGCATGAACAACAGACTATGCCCAGGTGTCCACACAGCATTCACACGCTCATGCCCACCAGTAGACATATAAGTGGGACCTTCAGGACATCAGGAGTGAGAGTACAGCAGGGAGGGAACTGCAGCGGGTAGGATGCTGCAATCCCCAGCCTCACCTCTGGGAGCCGCTGTCGGGTCTGCAGCCAAGACCCGGGCTTGAAAGGGCAGGAGCCTGCCTGAGGCACAATCCCACTGGCCTGAGCCAGCAGGTGGCACAGCTCAGGCTGGACCCAGCCAGCCTCGAGAAGGGAAGAGAGGGACATCATGGTGGCGCTGGACTCCCTGCAGGGTATGGGATGAACTCTGCTGCTCAGATGGGCAGGGGCTGCAAGAAGGAAGAATGGGCAGCTTGAACTCAGGGAGGGGGGTCTGCAGTGGGGCAAGTGGATGGAATAGAACTGGAGAGTGGAGGAGGAGATGGGAAATGGAAGGGCAGGGGGTTAAGGAAGAAATAAAAGAGACAGAAGGAAGGACTGCGGGGAGGGAGACGAAAAGGTTGAGGACAGGAGGGGAGTGAGAGAGAAGAGAAGAAGAAAAGAAAAAGTGAGGAGAGAAGAGGGGCCAGATGGGGACAGAGCAGTGCAGGGCTGTGAGGAAGGAGGTAGAGGGATGGGCACGCCCTGCACCACCAGCCACCTAGCCTCCCTGTCCTGCCAGCTCCATCCCCCCATCAGGAAAGACAGGCCAGGGCTCTGCTGTGCTGTGCCACTTCCCTTCTCCAGACCCAGGATCTCAGCATCCCTGGATTTTGAGATCCAAAAGGCAGGGCTCAACTTACCCCACATGGAAGACAGTGACTCACACAGATGAGCCTGCTAGAGCACCTTTTCCAGGAGCAGAGACCCACAGGGTGGACGGGGACTTGCTTTCCCCTCTCCTGGGGCTGGCAGGAACACCCCACTCTTACCCCAACTCACAGTGATCACCGGAGGGTGGTGCACTCTGCTCCAGCACCTGCCACCTGCCTAATACCCACATGAAGACAGCTTCCAACAGGATGCAAGTGGCAGACAAAGGTACCCCAGGAGGACAGGTGGGGGAGGCTGAGAAGCACTGGGGAATGGGCACCCCTCATCTCCTACAGGCTCAGCTGCTCCCTCAGGACAAGGAGAAAGCTGGGAACCTTGAGACAGAACTGGAGGTTCTTGTTGCCTAAATCTCTCCTGGCCTGCTGCACATGGAGCCCATTTCTTCCCATTCAGGGCTCTGCAGAGGCAGAAGATGAACAGTAAAATGCAAAGATCCAGCAACCTTCAGAGCTGGGTGAGTCCTGGGGTCCTCACCCCATTATGCCTAAGCTACAACCCCATATTCCCTGTCCTCCCAGCCCTGGGAGCCCTGGTCCCACTTCGCAGGGGTAGCTCAAAAGCCCAATGAGCTGGAAGGGTCTGAGAGAGCACCCCATGTCACAGGGGAGGGGAGGCAGCCTCGGACCTGGGATCTTGTTTGCGGCTTTTAATCATGGACACACTCCTAGAACTCCCCAGTCCCTCCACCTACTCCTAAAGTACTCCAAGAGCTGGTCAACACTGAGAGTCCACCTCAGGCTGTGGCACGGCTCTTTGGGGGGCCTGGTGGGTTATGGGCTTGCCTCTCCCATAACTCAGGGCCCAGATGGAGACATCGTGACTGTTCACTAATCAGATACCTGAGTGTGTAGGAGAAAGGCCTTGCCCGCTCTGTTCTTCAGATGAGAACACTGAGGCTCGGTGAGGCGGCAAGTCTTTCTGAGGGCCAGTGGAGCAGACTAGCCTGGGAGGCCTAAGGGAAGTGCTGGCAGAGCTGAAGCCGCAGTTCCCCTGCCTGGTCTTGCAGTCCAGCCCTCCACCTCACCCTTCCCTCTCCCTCAGCCCTGCCCTGGGCTCCAAACCCCGACCTGATGGAGTCCCCACACCCTCTCACCTGGGCAGACCCACCTCAGACTGCCTGCTCCAGACCCACACACCCCATCCCCTCCTCCCTCTGCAGGAGCATGCCCCTGCCATCACTCCCCTGCTCCATGAAACCCAAAGGCAGACCCCTCGCAATCCTCCCCATTCCCATAGCACTGCAGCCCCTGCATCTGACCACATCCCTTCCTGCTTAAAACTCTTCAATAGCTCCCAGCTTCCCTTGGGACAGAAAGCTCACTCCTCATATCGGCATTCAAGAGCCCTGCATACTTTCCTGGTTTCATTTCCAGCCACTGTCACCCCCTACCGCCACCTCCACCAGACCCTCTTAACACCCTGGTCTGCTCTCCAAACACACAACTGCTTGCATGTCCCTGGCTCAACCTACAGGGCCAGCTATGTCTCACCCTCACAAAACTTCACACGGCCATTCTAGAGAGGTGAAGTGCACCCCTCAGGGCTCCCGTAGCCCCCAGGCTTCCTCCCTTCCTGGTGCGTATCCTCTGTATGCTTGCCTGAATCCTCCTCTAAACTGTAACCTCTCTGCAGGCAGGGGCCCAGCCAACCTTGCCAAATGATTATCCTCTGCACCCAGCACACCCATGAACACCTAGTATGTGTTAAAGAAATACTGTCTAATATTAGGCTCTAATTATTTCATTGATAGTGTGGTCTGGCTCCCCACTCCATCCGCATGGGCCGAGGAGACACTCAGTCGGGGGTCGGGGAAGCTGGCAGTCAAGTTCCCCTCAGCTCCCACCTCCATGCTCCCTCTCTGGGGGATGGGCCTGCCCCCACCATGGGGTTCCGGAGCAGCGGTAGGCCCACCGCAGTGCCTGAGGCCCCAGGGACTATCCCTGGGAGAAATGGCTTAACATCTTGTCAACACCAACCTCCCCAAGCTCCTTAATCACTTCAGACACTACACAGCTGATGGGTGAGCAAGAGGACCTGAGACCTCCCCTATCCCCTCTCCACCTGCCTACAGGTCCCTGGGGCCTCTGCAGAACCACCCAGAAGCCCCAAAGTGTGACATCACCAGTTCAACAGCCTTCCCCACTCCCATCACTTCCTGAAACAGCCAGAGCAAGAGGATGATGCATGTGAGCCCTGCCCTTGGGAAGCTTCCAGGTTGGGAAATGAGGAATGAGCCTGACACCCAGGGCCCAGAGAGACCCAGGACAGAGGCAGGCCAGGAGGCAGACACACGCTGCTGGGTAATGACGACAGCACCAGTAATCACAGCTACTCCTTGTTAAGTACTTACTAAGTGCAAGACTCCAAGCTAAGCAATTAATAGACCTTCTCTTGTTTAATCCTTACCACAATTCCATAGGGTGAGTATAATCCTTATTTTATAGATTGAAAAAGGAGGCTCAGAGAGATCTAGCAACGTGTGCAGCATCACACAGCTAGTCAGTGGTAGAGCTGGAATTTCAATCCAGATCTGCCAGCTGCAAAGCCGGTGCCCTTTCTACCCTGCTTCAAGCTCTAGGTAGGGTTTTGTTACTTCCCTTCCAAAAAGCCTCATGGGAGCCCCATTACCAATAACATAAGCCCCCCACAGCTGAGGCCCCTCCAGTTTGACCCCTGCCTCCCTTCTCACCACTGCTCCCAACACACCACCATCACACGTTAGATTTGAACACTGCCATTTTTGAAGTGTACCCCTCTGAGTCTTGGCTTCTGCTGTTTACTCAGGCTCAAAAGCCAGCCCCACTTTACGGATGACAAAACCGAGGACTAAGAATGTTAAGTAAGTAGCCCAAGGTCACGCAGCTAGAAAGCAATTGAGCCTGGTTAGAGCCCAGGTCATTAGAGCATCAAGTAATCAAGCATTAATTTGTGTTACAGACAATTAGGGAATGAGGATTAGCAGGACTTGTCGCTAATGGTGCAGAAGAAGTTAGGGGAGAGGAATCAGGCAGGTTCCAGAGTGAAGGAGGGCCAGGCTAGGCCTTGAGAAATGAGCAGGCTCTGAAAGGGGAGGGCATGAGAAAAGTACAGAGATGACAGCAAAGAGAGAGAGAGAGGAAGGGAGGGGGGTTGTCAAAATTAGGGAGAGAATGTGGCATGGTGAAGAGAGCTGTGACTAGGAGTCAGGAGACCCGGCTGTATCCCCTCAACTTCCTGTGTGATCTTGGGCAAGGAAGGCCCTTCCCTCTCTGGGGGGTGCCTTGTATATCAATGAAGGATAGATGCACCTAGGTGGTCTCTGGGGTCCCACCTGGCTCTGACATCCAGGAATTTGTGTGTGTGTGTTGCTATTGGACCTTGAAACACAGAATCTGACCCCAGACCCCTGACACGGGGCACAGGCTTGGACACCAAGGGCAGACAGGGCCAGCAGCCAACATGACACCCGACAGAGAGCACCCGAGGGCTGTCCCCAGCCACATGCAGTCATTCACACACCCCTTCTCCCCCTGCATCGGTGCTACTAAGCATGTGTGGACTCGCTACAGTGGATCGCAGCAGGGGCGAACGAGTCATATCAAGGAAAGGTGTTTATCCTCAAGGAAAGGCAAAGGGAATGGAGGTCCTTAGAGAAGGGGCAGAGAAAAATTCCTGAAAGTAAGGGTGGAGTTTTCCAGATTGGAATACATGGTCTGCCAAATTGGAGGACATTTGGGGAAAAAGAATGGTCCCCAATCAAGACAGCACTGCATCCAAACATAAAGTACCTTTCAGACCATCAGCAAAGGAAAGAGTCCTCTCTCAGGGGCCTGTGCTCACAACAACAGATGCTGCTGGAGATCTCAGAGCCCGTGGAGGCAGAAGATGCTTCACTAAAGACTGTGGACACACATATCTGGGCACACACACATGCATGCATACGCAGGTGCTCACACACAAGCCTGAACAGAGACCCCACCGTGGGCCATCCATCCTCCCACTTCCCAACTGAGCCGGTAAGCAGCTCTCCCTCTCCAGGAAACACACCCCTCACGTGTTGATGACATGCAGCCCTGGAAGTCAGAACGTCTTGCTGTCTCACCTCGATCCCTCTTGCTGCCGTTCTGACGTGCTTGCTTCTTTTCTGACTGAAGAGATGCCAAACAGAAACAGTCCCACCCACCTCTGCGTCCTGACTTTCGCCCTCTGGAACATGAACTCAGCTCTTACCTTTCCTACATGTTTGACCTCCAGACCCCTGTCTTATTCACAACTGAATGCTAAATGATGGATCATGGGCACTTGGGAGCCCACGTGATCCTCCAGTGGCCAGCCTCACTGTACCCTACAGATTTATCCCACAGCTAGAAGCTCAGCACAAGCACCAGCTCCTTTGCTCACTGGCTGCAAAAGCTCAGCCTGAGTTTCTGTGCTCTACAAGGTTATGGTAAAGATTACGTGACAACTACCTGCAAAGCACTTAGCACAGAGCAGGGCACAGAATAAGCCCTCGATGATGAATAATACACTTATTATTAATATGTGTTCCTAATTTTAACTCCCTCTACCCTTATCCCACCATCCCATAGGTTGAGTAGGAAGTCCTTCTTGAAGTCTAATCTCAAGAATTCATGCCATGGATTGGGCCAATATTCCACCTTTATTGGAGTCTGGGGACTTAGGTGGAAAAAGCAGAACTGGCTGGTTGGAGGAGCCACCTCCCCGCAAGGGGCCAGGAGGGAGATTACAGCGGCGCCAGGCCCAGAGCTCCAACATGCACCTGCCACAGCTCCAGGGGAGATCGGGGGCCTGCCAATTTACCCCGCCCCATGATCTCATGGCTGTGTGCGCCAGGCACTGGCTCAGGGAGCAGGTACTGACAGCAGGGCCTGGGCAAGAAGCCCAAGACAAGACGGAAAGGCTGTGGAGAGCCGGCAACAGAGCTGTCCCCATGGGGCTCAGACACGAGCTTCCTCTGGCCTCCACATGTGGCCTTTAGCTAGTGACTCACCATCTCTGTCCCTCCTTCCAGGCCCTTCTGTGCTCCCCAATAGCCTCCCCGTGCTGCCCCCTCACCCCAAAAGACAATGAGTGAGGCGAGGGGAGGCTCTCCTCCTCGCCAGGGGCCAGTCCCTCCCCTGCATCTCTTTCTGCTGCCCCTGAGCAGGACACCCTTGTTTTAAAGCACGGGAAGTTTGCTGCACAGGAGATAGGTGGCCAAATGCTGTCACTCCTGAGGCTGCTGCAGGCATGCACCTAAATGCCAGCTGTAAAGGGACTATAAGCCCCAAAGAGATGCCTCTCTCTCTCTCTCTGTTTCAGGGTGTCCGTAGAGATCAGACAGACCAGGAGTCAACCCCAACTGCAAGCTCTCCTGTATCTTGACCCCCAATCTCTCCTTCCCCAGCTAATTGCTGGATATGTCTCTCCCCAAATTATCCCCTCCACCTACCCCAAAATCCACCACTGGGGATCCAAAGACCCTCCCCTGAGCCTGACTGGACAGGCTGCAGCTTCTGGAACACAGCATGGGCAGGCCTGGCTGGCAGCCCCAGGTGAAGGAGCCATCTGGTCCTACTGGACCACCAGGGGCTCCCTTTGCCTCCTGATTACAGGAAGAGGACTCCACATGGCCCAGAGTTCTGCCCTCAGGGTGCTTTCTCTGCTCCCCATCTCACTGTATGCTCTCAGGCCTTCAGCTCCAGCACAGCCAGACACACATGCCTCCTTGTCCCCATCAAGGATCTCCTCACCTAGGTCCTACCCCTTCCAGCTTCCCGGCCCTGCTTCCTCACCTACCATTCCTGCAGGGAGCCACCTGGGCTCTGCCTGTCTCTCCCTCCGCAGCCACCACCCCAGCACTAGAGTCCAGGTGCCCCTGCTGCTCCCACCTCAGACTTTGGTCTGGGAGACACCAGCCTTCCCCACCCTCAGGGAATTCCTCAAAAATCAAAAACCTCATAACCTGGGTCCATCCACCCGACACACACACACACACACACACACACACAAACACACACACACAAACACACACACAAACACACACACACATATACATGCTTTATCCTCCCTTCCCAACCCCTGGCCCCCCACCTCCCTCTCTGTAAGGAAACTGGGGAGACTCAAGTTCCCTCCAGCCCAGGAGCTCTGTGAATCTGAAGTTTCTCTCCACGGCCTCAGGTCCGGGCTTCTGCCCCGGATGCAACCGAGTCTGGAAGCAGGCTGACCACAGGGCACACACCCTCCTGACTGGCCTCTGGCTCCTGAGGAGGGGGGTGGCTGGCCTTGGTAGCACTCTCCACTCCACTTCCCAGAATCTCCCTCAGCCCCACCTTGGCAGAAGCCAAACTCCCCTCTTTTCTCTCCCCAGCATCTCACAGAGAAGATATTTGGATGGGCCACAGGCCAAAACTGGGCCAAAACCCTGGAGAGGAGGACCTGGCTCAAGGCCACACCACATTTCCATGTCATTTTCCAGTGGCGCCAACTGAACTGGACAGGCATATGGCTGGACAATCCCCACCCAGGAGGCAGGGCAAATTCCCAGAGTACCAGATCACTGAGCCATCTCTGGGGTAGGGCTCCGAAGGACTGGCTGGTTCTGGAATGATGCTGCTAGGATGCCAGATGCCAGCTGCTCCCCCTGCCTGCCCCAGCCTCAAAGAAAGCCTTGTCCCTCCCAGACCATCACACACTCCCCGCTCTTGGAAGCCTTCCGTGGCCAACCCCACCCAACTTTTACCACTTACTGCACCACTTACTTCGCGTCCCCTCGGCACTTAGATCCCAAGTTACCCTGTACTCATTTGCCCTTATTTATGTGTTACTTTTCACATGTTCTCACAGAGCTACACATGCCACGATCATCACTAGTTGTGAGAGTCTCCAGTGTTCATTAAGCCCATTTTGCTACAGGATTAGTCCCTGCCCTTAAGGAGTGCCAAAGAAGACTTTGGAATCTAAGTCACATCTCCCCTGCTGCAATTTTTTCCTCTTGATAATCAAGGAATCTCACCGATAAAACTCTCAGCGAGGAGCAGCTCTCCCCATGAGCAAGTTCTTGCCTTCATTGCCAGGGAGGCCCCAGCTAAGGTTATACTGGGAAAGGAATCTCTGGGGAGTACCTGGAAAAGGTCAGCTTCTCCTCAAAGGAAGCCTCTCCAGCTGGTGTACTGCAAAGCCTTCCAAGACCAAGTTCCCTCCTCCTGGCCTCTGGAACCAGCCTGTGTGCCAGTGCTGTGTCCCCAGTAACACACACGAATCTCTCCCTCAGAAGCCACAGAAGGATGCAGAGAGAGACCAACCTGGGATTGATTCTCAGCCCTAGCACTTACTAATTGTGTGGACATAACTGCTCTGGACCTCAGCTTTGCTATCTATAAAATGAGCACCATTTTATAGATATGAACACTTTAAGAGAGTCATAAAGATTGAAGCTGATCTGTGCTGCGCCTGGCACAAAGGCCTCCCTCAGTAAATGGCAGCCGTTGCTATTGGGGTGCCCCAACACCTCTTGCCCCTGCCCACCACAAGCTTTCACTTAGGCCCATACTGAGGATGTGGCTGTTGTGTTGGGGGAAGGAAAAAAAACCATGCCTGGGTTGCAGGGCCCCCACCCCCAACTGGTCTGCCTTTGTGGGAAGCATTTTCTGATGCCCTCACCCTACCCCTGGGCTGGTTAACTAAGTGTCCAGCATCATGAGGAAAGGAGCAGGGTTCAGGGACAGCTTGGTTCAGCCCTGAAACTTATCCGGGCCTAGGTCCAGATGAGAGGCAAGCCTGGGAGGCCGTCCCTTGTACCCTTGCCTGTCCTGCAGCACCCTCCAGCCTGCAGGCTGCTCCTGGGTGGCATAGCACCTTGGATGTTAGGTGTGGGCCTTCCCAGGCACATGGCATGAGGGGGCACTTCTGTGGGTTGTTGGGGGAAGGAAGGGATGTGTCTCCAGCTGGATCTGAGCTCTCTCATTTTGGGGCCCAGCCATGCCAGGACAGCACACAAGGGCCCTTAGTGCGAATCTCATGATGGAGCAGAGGAGGAGCAAGGCAAAACCAGGGAGTCCCCAGGCCCCTGCTTCTGCCCTGCCCAGAGACAGTGGAGCAGGTGTCTCCAGCTTCTTAACCTCAAGACACAGTAGGAAATACATTTTACAGCAACCAACAGACACATACATTTATGAAACGATACTCTGTAATGCCCTGGGCTGGCTTTCTCTCCTCACGACCCTCTAGTGAGTCACAGATGAGTCCCGCTATAAGTAATGTAAGCAAGCCACAGTCCCTGGCTGGCAAGTGAGGGAGTGCCCCACCAGGACAGGGACACTGAGGCAGCAAGGAAAACAGCCAGTGCAACCACTCCTTACTTTTTCCCTCACTCAGCCCCTCACGGGTGAGGAGAGAAGCGGCCAAGCTGAGGACCCCATGAGAAAGATGCCGGAGCTGCCCCACTCTGCAGCAGGCACTTCCCCTGGATTCTCACTAATCCTCACGACAGCCCTGAGCACCAGCAGTTATCTGTTCCATTTTGGAGAGGAGGCAATGCAGGCTCAGACTCTTTAAAAAGATTTACTCTGTGCTTGCTGTGTGCCGGCAATGTTCTGAATGGTTTACATAATGCACAGCGCTTACCTAGCCCCAGAGCAGCCCTGGGGAGCAGGTGCTGCTGCAACCGCACTTGGCAGAGGAGGATGCAGCAGCATCCCACCCCTGGCTCAAGGTCTCACAGCCAGTTGCAGACCTGCATCTCTCAACCTGGAACACCTTTAAGGAGTCCCTCCTGCCCCAGGCAGAGTCCTAGGCTTCCCTGCAGATACAGGTAAACTTCAGGTAGGAGGAGGCCTGCCTGCAAGTGGGGAACATCAACGGGAGGGAGCAGATTGAAAGCTAGAAGAGAATATGAAGAAATGGCTGTGGCTGTGGGCTCGCAGAAAGGGGGCAGCCCCCCTGCCCAGCTCTCCTCCAGAATCCAGAGGCTATTTTAATTTAATGTTGATCATAAAAGAAATATTGATGGTGTGGCTGAATCAGGCTCTGCGGTGGCCTCCACGTAGGCAGCCTACTCTGGACCCTGTGGTTCCCTGGCTGCTGCAGACCCCCTTGCTCCCCAAGATCAGCTGCAGGTCAGAGCTTCCTGGGCACAGAGAGCCCTGCTCAGAAGGGACATCTGCATTTGCAGAGGTGAGAGGGCCTGGGGGTTTCATGGTGGAAAGGAAAGCCCTGTCTTTGGAACCTGATATGGATCTGGCTGCCAGGGTCCAGGGTCCAGGGTCACCTATGGGGTGGGGCAGCAGCCGCCCAGCTCTGCCGGAGACAGAGGGCAGGGCCAGACCTGGGGCTTCCCGCCCAGGATGCCATCAGCCAGCTGAAATTCCAGGCCACGACGGCACCCTGAGGGCTGTCGGGGAGGGGTGGGATTTATGACTTCCCCCCCCCCGCCCCCTGCAACACCCCAATGGGAAATGTGTTGAGCTGGTCAACATCTCTCTGGTCACAGGGCCAGTGCTCCTGAGGCTCCTAAATGATGGGGCAGGAGCCAGGTCATTAGGCAGGGGAGACTATCATTAGTGCGGATGATGCCACCACTGCTCAGACAATGGCAAACAGTCATTAGCGGCTGTGTCACAGGGATGAGGCAATGCCGGATGGCTGGCGGGTGGCACTTCCCCAGCCACACATTCACACACACACGCACATGTTCACACACAGAGGAGGAAATAGTCATGCTGAAACACTCACTCCCACAAAGACATCTAGAGACACACACATCCACACGTGGGGGCATGAGTGGGTGTGTCTGCACACTCACATGCTCACATGTCCACACACCTTCACATGCAGGGTGAGGAGGCATGCGCTCCCACGTGTTCGCACAGTCACATACAGGAGAATGAGAAGACAGCCACATTTGCACACTCACATGTTCACACAGAGGAATGAGTGAGCACAAGGCACAGGGACACATGTTCACACACTTACAGTCACAACAAATTCACACACACACACAGGCACACTCACATGCTCACATTTCCAGATTCACACGCAGGGGCTGAGAGACACATTGCCCAGAAAGGGCCACAGTGTCTGGGACACCCTCCACCCACACACACCACAGGCTCAGGGCCCTCGGATCCTCCCCACACCAGGCACCCAGACACCCCCTACCCTGAGATAGCCACACAGAACCTCAGAGACCCCCGAGGAGAGACCCAAAGACACCCCCTCATCCCACCCTCCCCCTGCATCAAATGATGCAGCAGCCAGGAAGGAAAAACCCAGTGAAGCGTGGAGGCAGCCAGGCTGCGTGGACCTCGGCAGAGGCGGTGTCAGCTGTGCCGCTGCAGTGCTCTCCACACTCCCAGCCCCGACGGCCAGCACAGACCTGCGCCCAACATGAACCCCCAAGAAATGGGCTGCTGTAGGCGCATTTCTCTGCCTGCCTCCCTGTGCGAGAGGGACAGGAAGCGGGAGGCTGGAGTTGGAGGAGGAGGGGGAGGAGAGCAACTGAAACCCAGCCCCTGGCCCTGGGTTGAATCTTCTCTCCCGTCCTCACCAGGCTTTCCCCCGCCAAGCTGTGGAGACGCCCTTCAGAAAACACAGGCAGGGAGCCACCTTTCAGAAAACACAGTGGGTGCTGCTCCTGTTTATTCTTGCCCTCCCCTCCCTCATCTACTGCCATCTGCTTGCAGGGCCCCAAGGCCAATGGGCAGGCAGAGGCCCCAAGACCAGCGTGCTATTACCCTGGCAAGTGCAGACTGCAGAATGATGACCCAGGCAGATAAACCCCACATAGAGGAATCGCCTGCTGGAAAACAGTCATTAGCCCCAGATCCCGCCCGGCACTGTTTGCCCTCTCAAAAGGTAGCCAGTGGCTGTTCAGAGATGAGCTGGGGTCATTGGATTCCCACCAGCCGGCCCTGCTCCATCCAGCAGCCCAGGCTGGGGGCCCGGTCCTGAGCCCATCTACGCCCACTGGCCCCAGCCCGCCCCTCCCTCTGCTCCTCACCTCATCTCCATTGGCTGCCCTTCCCCAGCCCAGCCCAACCCCAGCTCTTATCTCACTCAACAGAGGGACTGCAAGCCCGGGGAGTGGCAGGGCTTCTGGAGATGCTTATTTGGAAGTCCAACTAGCTCCCCTGAGCCTCAGCTGCTGCCTTTATCTGGCCCGATAATAGACTGAAACCATATTCTGCTCCCTGTTAAGCTATCTGTGAGGCTGCCAGGGTGGCAGCGGCACTCTGGGTGCTGAAGGATGAGGCGGAAAATCTGGGCGCAAGCCCCATTCCTCTGCAAAATGGGAATGCAGCAGCCCTATGCCTGCCTGCTGGTGCTGAGGAGATGGCATTGGTCACATGAGCAAGCACTTGCTGTTATCCTGGGCACTGATGCTTCCTCCCTGAGACATGGTGGGCAGGGCTGGCCCCCCACTGGCCTTTCACAGACCAACTGCCTTGGAGACTCCCCGCCTCTCACTGCATCAAGGAATCCCCAACAGGTGCTGAAGGAAGCATATAGAAGGATGGGAGAGGAGAAAACACAGCTTCCTGCACATCGTAGATCTCTGATAAATAGGGCTGAATGCTTAACGTTCAGCCACGGAGCTCCCACTATATGCCAGGCACCATGCTCAGTGCTGGAAATACCACACACCACAATAGATGAAGCTGCCCTTCTCCAGATATGTCCTGAGCCTCCTAGACAGGCACTGAGGACCCCTGGATGGACGGAACAGCCCTGCATGTCAGGCAGCCTGCAGGCTGGTGGCTCCCCACCCTATGTCAGCTGGAGCAGTGCTCAGTGCCACCCTGGGCCGCTGTCACCCTGGCAGGCCCACAGATCACTCAGCAGGGAGCAGACTATGGTTTCGGTCTATTATCGGGCCAGATAAAGGCAGCAGCTGAAGCTCAGGGGAGCTAGTTGGGCTTACAAATAAGCGTCTCCAGATGCCCAGCCACTCCCCAGCCTTGCCGTCCCTCTTTGTTCTTTCCTGAAAGCAGCCCTAGGGAGGAAGATACCTCCTAAATAGCTGTGTGCAGTGTCAGGAGTGGAAGGGTGAGGAGGCTGCAACCAGCCGGCAGCTGGCCCAGAGTCCGGGCTGGATGGAAAGAGACTCCAGAGCTCAGAAAGTGCTGGTCTCAGGGGCAGCAGGGATCCAGAATTGTGGGGTGAACACCCGTCACAACCCTGCCTCGCTTATCTTCATATTTGCCCCACTGCTCAGCACAGGGACAGGCACCCAGTAGAGACTCAGAAATGCCCAAATAGCAGAGGTAGGTAGAACTGGCCAGTTTCTGCAGTGACCAGGATTCCAGGCATGGGAGACTAGGAGGAGGAGAAACAGGGTCCTCAGCCCCGTCTAATGGGGGAGGGAGGGAGGGAAGAGACCCTTGCCTAAGGGAGCCAAACAGAAAGTGCTAATAATAGAGGGCATACTGTGTCTCAATTGAACAACTGTTTACTGCACACCTGCCATGTGCTGGTGGCAACAGAACAGTGAACAACACAGCCGCTGCCGTGGTAGAAGTTGCTTTTGAGAGCTGTCTTGCTCAAAGAAGTGAGGGGGCTTCCTGCAGGGAGGAAGCAGGCAGAAGTGGCTGAGGGCCACTGTGAAGCCCAGAGACAGAGGGAGAGAGGGGAGCGGCTGAGTGTTTGTCTGAGGCCTAAGAAATGAGGGCTGTAGGAACCTCCCTCATGGGTCACAGCCAGGCATAGAGGGTGGCATGGAGAGTGGGCATGACAGGACCCCTGTTTCTGGGACCTGGCCTCTCCTCCTGGGAGAGGACACAGATACAAGGACGTGGTGTTTCCCAGGGAACCAAGGCAACCTGTGCTGCCCCTCGGCCCTCCCTGCAAGGCGTTGAGCAGCCAGAGGAAGGAGGGCTCTCCTGCCAGTTTCCCTTTGTGCAATCCTCCTTCCTGCTCCTCTCCACCCAGAAGCAGGCCTGGCAGCCTTGCCAAAATGCCACTGGCATGAACCAAGCACCCACACAGCGGGGCAGGGTCTAAGGTTCCCCAGGAAGGCTGGGCCTACCCTACACCTGGACCAGAGGAAAGCTGCCCACCCCAACGTGCTCCATCCCTGTGTCCCACCTCAAAGGAGAGGGACCTGGGGGCTTAAGGCTTGGTTCCGCTCGGCCCTGCTTACATGTCTGACAAAATTCTAGGCCTGGTGGGGCCTCTGCCATCTTGGGGAGGCTTCCTTCTGCTTCTTTGCTTTGCAAGAGGGACCCTAATCTTTTCACCCCTCCAAGGCATTTGGCCATGACCAGACGCTGGGCCAGAAGCTGAAGGAGCAGGATGCCAGGCCTAGGAGTCAAATGGTGGTGGTCTGCCTGACTCCTCCAGGCAGAGGACCCAGTGTCAACCTGTGACTCATCCCAGTGAGCCCAGCACAGCCTACCAAGGGTGGGGCAGGGGCCCCAAAGCTGGCTTCCAGAGATGGGGGGACACCCACCCTGACTTCCTTCCACATCCCGTCTGGGCTCTGTCACTCTACAGCATCCCAAAGCTCTTGCGGTTGTACCCTGTGTCGAAATCCAGTGTAACATGGGTGCTGGGAGGAAGGGTGGCCTTTTACTCACTCCAGAAAGAAATAGTTATCAAGCACCTATGATGTGTGCCAGGCACTATGCCAGGCATTGGGACACTAAAGAAACAAAGCCACCACACAGTCCATGTGCTCACAGAGCTGTGCAGGGGAGGCAAACACAAACACGTAAACACCAACAATAAATAATTACAAATTGGGCTGAGTGCTGTGAAGACGGGAAAGTGTAATTAGCCTGTGCCTACCTCTCCCTGGCCCCAGAGGCCTGGCCTCATTACAGAACACCCGCACCTGCCCAACCTCCCAGCATGCTGCTTGGCCAGGGACCGTGGATCACACTGGAAGCCAAGTACCCGGCAGAGCAAGAGGCTCCACTACAGTTTGAGGAACATTTGTTGAACTAAACTGGAAAAAAAAAAAAGATTATGTAGTACAGCCTAATTTTACAGGCCGTCGAGGCCCAGAGAGGCCAAGCATTTGGCCCCAAACCACACAGCTGGTGAGTGGCAGAGCCCCAGACCAGAAACCAGGTCTCCTAAGTCCAGGTTCAGTGCTCCTGCCACATCCCAGGCTGCCCGCTGGACAGTCTTGAACCCTTTCACAGCCTCCAGGAATCTGCGGCCTCCTGGCCCATCTCAGATGCCTGCTTTGCAGGTCAGCACTGTCCAATAGGACCGTATGTGATGATGGAATAGTTCTATATCTGTGCTGTTCAACCCAATCACCTGACACTGCTCAGCAGGTGCAGGGAAAGGTGGCCAGTGTGGTGGGGTCAGCGGGTGGGAGAATGGGCAGGGCTGTGGAGAGAAAAAAGGCATAGTGGAAGTGAGACCCAGCAAGGAAGAAGGATTGGGTTTGGCATTCCAAGGAATCTTCCATCCCCAAAGCCACAGGGAGCCCCTGAAAGATAGCATGCACAGTAAGGACATGCCTTGATGAAAGCCTCTGTGGGACCCCAAGGTCGTCACTGCTCCTCCGAGCTCTACAGTACCTCCAACACTCCAGTAACACCAGCTGGAGTGGTCATTCATTCATTCAGTTGTCATTCTCTGTCAAAACCCCACACAAACAATTTCTCACATCTGCAGCTCATAATGCTGGCCCAGCCTGAAATATCCTTTCCCTCTCCTGCCTGGACAGCTCTTGCTCTTCCTTCAGGCCTGAGCTCACTGTTCCCATCTGGGAAGACATCGTAGACACCGTCACCTGGGTCAATGCCTCTTCCATGTCTCCATAGCCTGCCTGGCATGTGGAGGAGGCTTAATTTCTCTATCTTTGCTGTTAGTTCTCCTTTCTTGACCCTTCCCACACGTACACTTACGTCCCCAACCCCCAGCTCTGGGACCCTCAGAAATTCTGACCACAGGCCAGGCTCAGTGGCTCCCACCTGTAATCCCAGCACTTTGGGAGGCCAAGGCGGGCAGATTGCTTGAGGTCAGGAGTTCAAGACCAGCCTGGTCAACATGGTGAAACCCTGTCTCTATCAAAAAATACAAAAGTTAGCCAGGCATGGTGGCGCGCACCAGTAATCCCAGCTACTCGGGAGGCTGAAGCGGGAGAATCTCTTGAACCTGGGAGGCGGAGGTTGCAGTGAGCCAAGATCTCACCACTGCACTCAAGCCTGGGTGACAGAGTAAAATACTGTTACAAAAAAAAAGGGGGGCCAGGTGCAGTGGCTCACGCCTGTAATCCCAGCACTTTGGGAGGCCAAGGCAGGCAGATCATGAGGTCAAGAAATCAAGACCATCTGGTCAACCTGGTGAAACTCCATCTCTACTAAAAACAAAAAAAAAAAATTTAACTGGGCATGGTGGCATGCACCTGTAGTCCCAGATACTTG
Organism: Hylobates moloch; assembly: GCF_009828535.3. Taxonomy (NCBI): domain Eukaryota; kingdom Metazoa; phylum Chordata; class Mammalia; order Primates; family Hylobatidae; genus Hylobates; species Hylobates moloch. Next base: position 52,502,645 of record NW_026652288.1, read on the forward strand.
GGAGGCTGAGACAGGAGAATTGCTTGAACCCAGGAGGCAGAGGCTGCAGTGAGCCGAGATCACGCCACTGCACTCTAGCCTGGGCTACAGGGCAATACTCCATCTCAGAAAAGAAAAAAAAAAAAAAAAAAGAACTTCTAACCACATAGTCACAGTCTGCCCCCAGCCTAGGTCCTCCCACTCCCAGGACTTGGCCCTTGGACCAGCCCTGCTCAAAGAGAAGATCCAGAGAAAAAAGGCCAGGAGTTGCTAGCTTCATAAGGGAGATGGCACTCACCCAGATCACGACCATAGGTGGGGACATGCATTTAGGAGAGAAGATGAAAGATTGACAGAAACTTGAGCAGGCTCATGTGGGAAGGCTTCTTGGAGGAGTGGCCCTCCTTCCCATCGTGTCCTGCAGTGATACAAAGATTTTCCCCTGTAGATTCCAAACCCTTTGCTGGCTCCCCTGCCCAGAGAGTCCCTGTCTGTCTCCCCAAGAGTCACATCCTGCCCCAGAGCTGGACCCAGGCTAGGATGTGCCCATTGGAATATTCACCCAACAACTATGTCTTGCCATCCAGCATTTCCAGAGACCTGATGTTCCACAGGCCAGGAGGCCTCAGGCCAAATGGGGAGCAGGGCAAAGAGGAGGCGCTGAAACTATGACACAGGGATGCCATTCTCATAAGGACATCCAGCTGGGCTGCAGGGGCACAAACCCTGTTCCCTCTGCCCCCACCCAGGGCCAAAAGGAGGAGCTCCAGGCCAGGACTCTGAGTGGGCAGGTGACTCCGAGAGGGACAGGCAGACAGTAAGATAAGTGAGAGAGAGCACGACAACCGAAAACACAGAGGAGGTGGTTGAGAATGCGAGGGAGACAGACCGCAGGTTGGGTGGGAGTGACGTGGAGAAGGAAACGGGAGGAGGAGAGAGAAAAAACAAGAAAACTCCCCCTCACTTCAAGATCAGTTCCAGGAGTCTCTGGCAGCCCAGCCTAAGCCTCTTCCCCATTCCTCGCCTCTAGCCAGCCCTGCCCCTCCTCTGCTCTTTCTCTGCCTCCTGGATCATCAGGATCGTGTCCTGTTACCAGTGACAGGGGACTGGGGTAAAGGGGATAGACTCAAGAGGCAGGAAACGGAGACGTAGATTTCTGTCCCTGGACCATGTAAGGACTAGAAGAGCGGGGTTCCGGAATCCCAGAGGGTACAGGATGCCCAGGTGTCATTTCTAGCTGGGGTTGTCCAAGCCCGTCCTCACCTGAAGCCCCAAGCAGGTTTGTTTATTTGTACATCCAGGAGGGAGTTGGAGACTGCTTGGGTACCTAAACATCCTCAGAGAGACTGAAACCTTCCCCCACTTTCCATCTCCCACCTCCCAACCCCTGCCAGGCCTCCTGCTTCCCTTGGTGGGGGTCCAAGCCCCCAGGTGGTTCAGGCTCTGTACCAAGGCCAGGAGAGGGTGATGTCAGGCCCTCGGTGAGGGTGGAGGTTGGCACTGGTTGGGACAGAGAGCCCTGCTCAGAGAGTGCAGCCTGGACCAGGACCCCCAGAGATGCCAGTTCCAGAGTAAAGGGAGTACAGCTCCTCACTCCAACTGTCCAGGTTCCCATCCGTCATAATTGGGTGACCTTAGACTAGGCACTCAAGCCCTCTGAGCTTCCTCCTCTGTCAATTGGAGTGATGAGAATTACAGCATCCACCTCAAGTGGTGGTTGTCAGGAGGATTGAAGATGAGGAAAGGAGACAAGGGGTGAGGAGGGGAGAGGGAGGAGGTAGGGCTGGGCTGTTTGTGGAGTTTTGTTTATTTGAGGCTTTTTTGTGGCTGTTCCTGTTTGGCAGCCAGAGCAGTGACAGTCAAAGACATCTCTACTGACTGCACCCAAGGAAGACTGTCCAGCCAGAAAGGAAGCAACAGGGAAGCCCCACATACCTCCCTCAGCCCAGAGCCCCAGGCTAGCATGCCATCCATTCCTCCAGGGAGGTGAAGACATCCAAAAGCAAAGCCCCCTGGTGTGGGGCCCCAGAGGCAAGCCCTGCAAAGCCAGCCTAGGAGCCAGGGACTTGGCAATTAATCAAGACCTGTCAACTCTCAGGAGCTGACTGAGGCCAGAGGAAGGAAGCAAGAAATAGATTGAAGTCATGCACAGGCACTTGCGAGAAAAAGGCGTTCGGCTCCAAGAGAATTAGGTGGCGGGGCTGCCCTAAACTGCGCCCCAGACAGTAAGAAGGCAGCTTCCTTCTCTAACCCGCTACCCTTTCTAGGGGTCCTAAAACTTAGAGGCTCCGATTAAAGAGCTCCTCACCCCAACTGTCCAGGTTCCCATCCATCGTAATCACGTGGCCTTAGACTAGATACTCCAGCCCCCTGAGCCTCCTCCTCTGTCAATTGGAGTCATGAGAATTAAAGCGTCCACCTCAAGTGGTCATTGTCAGGATTAAGGAGCTAATTTCTGCAAAGCATCTGGGACATATCTGATGTATCAGCTGTTATTCTGGCCTTGGCAGAGCCCAGATGCCACTGCTGCCCCCTCCCTTCCCCACAGAGCACACAGGGGTGACAGGGTGGGGGGCAAAGTGCTGTGCTTGACCACATGCCATTTGGATACCAAGCCAGAGTGAGGATGGTGGGAGGCCAAGGTGGCCCCACACGTGGGTGTTGAGTGGGGAGCACGGCGCACGTCAGTCACCCACCAGTGCCTCGCTACCCGACCCAGCACCAGATCCTGGGATCAGACTCAGGATGGACCCGTGGCCTCTGGACAGGGTCCTGTGCCCTTGTGAGCCAGAAGTGCCTAGTGTGTGAGAAAGATGGCTGCCCCGGATGCGGAGGCCCAGGATTGGCGACGTGACTGGCAAATGGTTCTCCCCTGCTCAGGGGCTCTCTCTTCCTCTGGGCCCAGAGGGGGCTGCTACCCCTTCTATCTCTGACCATCTGTGACTCTCCCAGACACGCTCCTCTCTCTGCTCTGGCACCTGCCACCCAGAGCAGGGATGAACCAGGTCCAGGAAAGACATGTAGATCCAGCCACCAGGGCCAGAACATAAGGACCGCCAGGCCAGGAAAGGAGACGCAGGGCTGGGAGAGCTGGTAACCCTCTGGGGTGGAAGAGTGGGGTCTCAGGCACTGTGGGAAGGTAGGCATTGCCCTGGTCTGGGTGGGCCTCTGCCACCCTGTCAGAGGCTCTGTGGGGGAAAAATGGGGTCTTTTCTATTTCTACTTCACAGATGGTGTAAAAGAGGTCAAAGGAAGCAGAGAAGAGAAAGAAGAGAGGGGAGGAAAGAGTGTGAGGAAGGCAGGGATTCTCATTGCCCCAGAGCAGAGCTGCATTCAGTCATACCCATCGCCCCTGCTAAACTCAGCGCTCGGAAGGCAGCACCACTGATTGAGGCCAACTTTGTACCCTGTCCTCTACCAAGTGCTTTGTACATGCTACCTCCTGTGAGGTGGGTGTTTTCATCCCCACTTTACAAATGAAGACAAAAGTCAAGGAACGTGCCTGAGGTCACATGAGTGGTGAGCAGCCCAGCTGAGTCTTGAACCAGGTCTCACATTTCCAATGCCGAAAGCTTCTTGGCCTTGCCAGCCTCTGAGACAGTGGGGTGTACATAGTAGGTCCTCAATCAATGCTAGTTAAAGTGAAGGAAGGAAGGAAGGGAGAGAGGGTAGAAGGAAGGGGGAAGATAAGCCAGGGAGACTCTTTGGCAGCCAGAAAATAAATAATAAGTGCTGTTTTCCAGTGCCAGGCTGGCATGGTGCCCAGGATAGCTGCCCTACACTCGGGAGCTCAAGGCCTACGCTTGCCTCATCTTTTCCAGAAGTATGTGAGCCCAGATACGTCAGCCTTCAAGTATGCAATGAGGTCTGCGGTGAGGCGCTCTCTCTTCTCTCCTTCCTCCTTGAATGGCCTTCCTTTTGCCAACTCCCCACCCCCAACCCACCCGGCCAGTTCAGCCTTGGCCCCCTCCCCAGAGCTAGGCCTGCTTTCTTTGTAGCAGGGGGCTATGGACCAGCCCCCTAAGCAATGCAGATACCTGTTGGGAGGGAGACCTACATGCTGCTGGGGGAGGGGCGGGAGCACCGACATCATCCAACAGGTTGGTCAGGCTGGGAGGCGTCCCGCCCTCCTGCAGCTAATGAGCACTGTGCAACAGGTGTCTGCTCCTCAGTCCCCAGCCTGCCCCGGCTGTGACCAGAGCAACCAGAGCCTGCCACCCGCCGCACCCCCAGGCTCACTCGCTCACCCCCTCCAGGCCCTCCTGCTTCCGGCCGGGGGCGCCATGGCCTGCCGCTCCTGCGTGGTTGGCTTCAGCAGCCTCAGCAGCTGTGAGGTGACCCCGGTGGGCAGCCCCCGGCCTGGAACCTCGGGATGGGACAGCTGCAGGGCCCCCGGGCCGGGCTTCAGCTCCCGCAGCCTCACAGGCTGCTGGTCGGCTGGCACCATCTCCAAGGTGACTGTGAACCCCGGCCTGCTGGTGCCCTTGGATGTCAAGTTGGACCCCGCTGTTCAGCAGCTGAAGAACCAGGAGAAGGAGGAGATGAAGGCCCTCAATGATAAATTTGCCTCCCTAATTGGCAAGGTGAGCACAAGTAGGGGGGTCCCAAACATGAAGGGCTGCCAGGCCTGGGGAGGTAGCCGAGCTCTGTGTTTCCCTGAGCATCGATCACCGCGCCCCACCCCTGCACCCAGCCAATGGGGAGATGGCACTGCTAACCCGGCAGCCTAGCTCTAAGCAGAGGCTGGGGGAGGGAAGTCCCTGATCCATCCTGGCATGTGGGGAGAAAGGGACCCCAGGATGGCCTTTGAGGGACGTGTTAATAATAACATGCTGCATGACCTGGGGTCACCCACCACCCAGGCAGGGACTGGGGAGGACCACCTAGTGTGGCCAGGGGTGCCCTCTCAGGGGAATGGCTGATGGAGGCATGCTCTGCAGTCCTACTCTGAGGCAGGTGGACAGGGGAGATGGCCTCCCAGGCTCCACGCTCCTGTTTATCCCTCAAGCCTCTGGTCCCGCAGCATCTCTCTCAGCTGCCCCAGTCAGAAAAGCCAGCAGGGTGGAGGGTGCATGTGGGGCTGCTGGAAGGAGGCTGCTGCCCAGACTGCTGCAAGTGAGGGTGCAGCTCAGGTGTCAGGAGATAGGAATGCAGGGTACGATGCCTCGAGTCAGAACAGGGAAGCCAGCTGGGCCTTCCTGCACCCTGCGCCCCACCTGACTGCGGGAAGTGCATCCTCGGCATCACAACCACACTTCCTAGACTCCACTGCCCATGGCCTGCAACAGGTCTGGGGTACTCGTGTCCATCTCCGCTCCCAGGGCAAGGGAGCTCCCAAGGAAGTCCTATCCACTTCCCAAATCTGTTCTTTACTCATCTTCTCCAAGAAACTCCTCCTGACTCTGCACCCTCCTGCACCCTCAAGAATAATCATGATAGTGCCAGCTGCCATTGGTTAATTGCTCATTATGTGCCAGGCACTGTGCTGATGCTTTTTCATGTTTATCTGTATTTCTCTCAACAACCTTATGGGAGAAGACAATTTTATGTCCATTTCACAGAGAAGGAAAACTGTACATTTCTCACCCTGCCAGTAAACCAGAGGTCCAGCCTTCAGCCCCCGGCTCAGTCCTTGTCTGCTCTTGGCCTCTGATTCCGTGTTCCTCTGCATGTTGCTGGTTTCCCCCATGAGGTGGGAACTCACAGAGAGGGGCAGAGGGAAGAAAGTAACATGCATCGAGCATCTACTTATGCCTCACCCTCTGGAGGAACGTTGCAAATGCAATGAAATTCAAGCCACACGGCTACCCTGCGGTGGCTGTTATTTTCCCAACTGTGCAGATGAGGAAACTGAGGACCAGCAAGGCTAAGTGCCTTGCCCAAGATCACACAACCAGCAAATGATATTCTAGATTTGAACTCAGGTCTGTTGAGACACGAAGTCAGTGGTCTCTGTGGTGGGAATCTTTTCTTTCCTTCTTCCATTCATGTGCCTAGACCAGAGTTTCATCATCCACACCTGGGGTACCCCTGGGTACCCAGAGGAGAAGGACCACTGTCCACTGAGGCAGAGCATCCCTTCCCCCAGCCCTAGCTGCACAGAGCCCTGCATTGCTGAGTTGGTTCTCCCTCTAAGAGCAGCCCAGCGGCCCTGGGGAGGCAGGTCCCTACAGAGCCACCTCCTCACCAAACCCAGTTTAATCCCTTAGAAGGAAGGCTTCAGTGAGCTATGGAATTTGGCTCAGATGGGTGGCTTTTCTCCCTTGAACGCCAGCACTGATATCACCCTGTGCCACTGCCATGGGGATGGGGGCATGTAGGCACAGGGAGGAGGCCCTCAGGGTTGGGGTCCTGTGCCCAGAGACCAGGGCAATGCCCTTGAAGTTCTTTAGCAGAATTGGAGCCTCCCAACCCTTAGCCTTGACCTTGACATGGCGCGCCCTTCAGGGTGGGACACAGGGAGCTGTGGGTACCGGCCGTTTGGGGGCCTTGGTTGCAGGGCTCCAAGGGGCCCCAGCTGACCCTTCAACTCTACAAAGATCTGTTAGCCCCACCCTCCTTGCCTCCTTGTGGAGGCTGTGAGGGCCCAGCTGGAAGCAGGCAGTGGTTAAGGTGTGAAATCTGGAGCAGCATTGTGGGGTTTAAATCCCGGTCCACCACTGACCAGCTGTGTTATCTCAGGCAGGTTATTTAACCTCTCTGTGCCTCAGCACACTTTAGATTAGCAGGCTCATTAGAAGCAAATGGGAGAATTTTTGAAAAGCATTTAGAACATACCTGGTACATATTAAGTATATTATAACTGTTAAATAAAAAATGAAATAAATGGGCCTGGCCCAGGGAGCAGCTAGAATCCAGTTAGCTCCTTCCAGGCAGGAGCCTGGAAAGGAGGTGGGGAGAGGCTCCCTGCCGGATAGAGGAGTGAAGGGACTCAGTGGGCAGGGGGTATGGCGCAGGGCTGTTGAGCAATTATGGACCCAGAGGAAGGCCCAGGGGTGAGATGCCATGACCAGTGGGTGAGGGCTCTGGGTAAAGAGAGGAGAGGGGTGGGGGCCCTCTGAGGAACTGAGAGGAACCAGGGAGCACTCAGGAGGCACAGAGACTCTCAGGAGGTGGCAGAGGCCCTGGAACACTGTGGTTCCTTCCACTTGCTGGCTGCGTTTTCCTGGGCAAGTCATTTACCCTCTCTGCGCCCCAGATTCCACTGTTCTGCTCTGCTCTGCCAGTGGCCCTGAGCTCGTCCCAGTGGAAGGACTGGTAAGGCAACAGTCACGAGATGAAGGGGGATGAGGAGAAGCAGTAGCAGCAGGAGAGGCCAGGGGAGGCAGGCAGAGGGCAAGGCTGACCTCCAGCAGAGGCTGCTGGCTGGGCTTCTTGCCTTCACGCACACGCGGACAACAGAGGGGATGGAGAGAGAGGCAAGAGGCAGGACTGCCTGAGCTTATCCTGGGGAGGCTGTAGAGAGGGAACCCATGAGCAGTGGTAAAATGCCTGGAGAGAGAGGGATGGAGACAATGTCTTCACCGAGGCCTGTGTGACCTCTGGAAGAGCTGAAGTCAGCCATCCCCCTGCCTGTATGCAGAAAAGCACAAACCAGCCACTCCTCATGAGTCTTTGAGGCTCCCTGGCCAAAGCCAATGTCTGGCTGAAGGCCGGGGATTCAACAGCCCCCGCTAAGGAACACTACCTGTGTGGCCCAGAGGGACTCCCCTGTAAGACCTGCAGCCTCTGGGATGTCTGGCCTGTTTCCCTCCAGGAGTTCCAGTTTAGGCTGCTCCGTTTCCCCTACAAAACAACATGCCTCTCCCCTAACCTCAGCCCCAACCTGGCCCTACTTTTCAACTGCGCTTCAGTTTCTTCATCTGTAAAATGGAGAGGTCCCTGCTACAGCTGCTACTGTATGATCTAAGGGCAGAGGGCCAAGCAGAACAGAGAGGAGGAATCAGAGGTGAAGGCTCGGCAGCCTTCCTGGGTTGGAGGCAATTAACCTGGCACCTCTCAGGGCACCAGGATTATCAGCCCTCCCTAGGTCCTTGTTCTGAGAGGGAGGAGCCTTTCTGCAAGGAAGGTCCCAGGTGGGGGATGAGTTTCCATCCCCGCCCACTGAGACAACCAGAGACTCCCCCAAGGGCAGCAGAAAACAGGGGGCTGTCCCTAATCCCCTAAGACCACAAATGCCTTCTAGCTGGACTGGCTGGACAAACGCACACCATGTCCCAGCGAGCTAGTGCTGAAGCATAGGGAATTGAGGTTAGACTGTAGGAAGAACTTCCCGGTGTGAAGATTTCTCTGCTGCTCACGGGTGGAGGAAGGAGCCTCACATCTCTCCTCTCACTCCACCCTCAGTGTAAACATGGGGCTCCTGCTTGTCAAAACGGAGGCAAGGTGGGGTGAGCAGATACCTGCCCCCCCAACACTCCCTCTCACACACACAAGGCAGGGCAGAAACCCTCTTGACCTCCATCCCTACTGAACCTGTTTGGCTGTGAGTACAGCAGAGAGCAGGATTAAGGTTGGCTTCAAGCAGAACCTACCAGTACAGCTACGCAGGGGAATGGCAGCCCGCAAATACCGTCAAACACCATCATCCAGTATTCCTGCTGGCATTGTCTGCTGTGAATGTCGAAGGGTCGTCAGAGCACTTCAGGAAAAACAAGGACACCCTGAAGAAGCAGAGCAGAGAGAGAGCGGCCGGCCCCACCTGACCCTTCGGGAGCCCACGAATGTGCAGAGTGGGCAGTGGCCATCAGACAGGGCTGTCTGGGAAGCTGGGCCACTAAGCTGCTTTGGGACCCTGGAGAAGTCACTTGACACCCCTGGCCTCCATTGCCTCCTCTGCAAATGAAGGGCCCAGCTCAGCTGATCCAAAAGGCTCCTGGCAGCTCTTGCAGGCTACGATTCTGGGAGCCTGGGCCAGCAGCACCAGCAGTGGTGGGAGAAGGCCCAGCTACTCACCTGTGACCATAGGAAGCATCACTGGGCTGGTTATCAAAACGTCCTCATGACAAACAACCCACACTGACGGGAGCCAGGCCCCAGCCAGGCCTCCAACCTCATGGCCTGCCCTCATGGCCTATCCCTGGCACCAAGGGAGTAGAGGCCCCAAGCGGAAGCAGGTGGCTCCCAGTGTGATGGGGAAAGTGGTGGGTCAGGACAAATGAGAAACAGGTAAACTGGGGGCCTTTCAAGATATGAGTCATGGAGGGCTTCCTGCAGGAGGGAGCTGGAAGAACAAATGGGGAGGAGAGGAGGACCTGGTGATGGGAAGGAGAATAGAGAGGACAGGCAGGGTGGGGAGGAGGGAGGCAGGGGGAGCCCCAAGCTGAGCTGGGCTAGACTGGGTAGAAAGAAGGAGAGGACTGCGCAGGACCCTGCCAGCAAGAGGCATATAGGAGGCAGAGTCTGAGAGGCGCAGCAGGGCTCAGAGCCCTCCCAGGGTTTCACCTCCAGGCAAAACTGTCCCTAACTGGAGACAGAAGCCAGCCCATGAAGGGTAGCTGGGATCCCAGGGTCCACAGTGACCAGCAACACACAGGACGCATGTGTCATAGTAGTTAAAAGGTTCTAAACCCAAAGTCCTTGGATTCCAGGCCTCGCTCTGCCACTTGCTAATTTTGTGACCTTGGGCAAGTTCCATCACCTCTGGTGTCCTCATCTGTAAAATACAGCTTATAATAGTACCCACCCATTGGGGTGCTGCAGGGATTTCATGGGTCAAGCATGTACAGTAAGGCCTGGCACACAGCAGGCGCCATATGAGCACCTGCTGTTGTTCCTATCCCAAAGCACATCCCCAGGTGTCCCCGCAGTCTCATTGGGAGAGTGGTGGGTCAGGACAAAGGAGGAGCAGCTAAACTGAGGGCCTCGGTGCTGGAGGGAAGATGGGAGTCTTTCAACATGAGTCACAGAGGGTTTCCTGCAGGAGGGAGCTGGAAGAACAAATGGGGAGAGCAGAGGTCCTGGTGACAGGAAGAAGAAGAGAGAGGACAGGCAGGGTGGGGAGGAGGGAGGCAGGGGGAGCCCCAGGCTGTGCTCGGCTGGACAGGGTGGAGGGAAGGAGAGGACTGCGCAGGCAGCTGTTATCACTCCTAACTTCTAGCTGGGGAAACTGAGGTTCAGAGAGGCTCTGTCGTCAAGAGGATGAGCACTTAAGGACAGTACTAACCAGGCCCTACCCTGCTGAGTTTCCAAGACAAGATGGGACCACGCTTGTCGTGGTGGGAAGGTGGCAGATGGGCCTCTGACACCCCATGTTCCCTGGGGTCTCCCGCCCCAGCCCCAGGCAGGCACGGAGAGCCTGTCGCATGCTTGACACTCTCACACCCTCATCCCCCCTTCCTCTGCCAGCCCTGCCCTGCCCTCGCCTGGAAACCTTTGCTAATTGGCTCCACCTTGCTCTGATCCTGTCCTTATCTTACCATCTTCAGTTTTAACAATCAGTCATTGGAGGTGCGTTCTGCTGAGTGAGGGCCCTGGGTGATGTGCATAAATGAGCTGCCACTTCCCAGGGAGCCCTCTGCGGGCTCTTGCTGGTCAGCCTGGGGCCTCAGCCCCCGACTGGTCCACACCTGACCCATTCGCCGCCTTCCTGCTCTCCCAGGTGCAAGCCCTGGAACAGCGCAACCAGCTGCTGGAGACACGCTGGAGCTTCCTGCAGGGCCAGGACTCAGCCATCTTCGACCTCGGGCATCTCTATGAGGAATATCAGAGCCGGCTGCAGGAGGAACTGCGCAAAGTGAGCCAGGAGCGGGGGCAGCTGGAGGCCAACCTGCTGCAGGTGCTGGAGAAGGTCGAGGAGTTTCGTATCAGGTATGTAGAGCCCCATGGGAGCCATGAGCAAGGCCTGAGGGCTGGGACTAAGCTGTGCTCAGATGGGAGGCACTTAAGCCAGAGAAAGAGGAAAGATGTTCTGGAACATTTCTTTACCTGAGACATTTATTGAGGGACTGGTATGTGCCAGGCAGTATTCTAAATACTGAGGATATGGCTGTGAACCTATAGCCGCCCCCTCCCTAATAGCGACCCTTGATTGACAACAAAGTCAATCTTGTGCTGGCTCCCAGCTAAACCCTGTGCCTTCTGGCCCTTGGGCATCATCATAACCCTCACCCCCCGCCTCGAGCAGCCGTCCTCTTGTACCTATGGACACACTTGCTCTTGTCCACGTGTTGCTCTGGCAATGGGAAATTACGTCACTAGCTAGAACAGATAGGTTTCTGTTTTAGATGTGGCTTTAGATTTTGATCTCGATTTGGTTGGAAAGGAGAGGAAAGCCACCAGGAAGCAGGAAGGGGATGGAAAGAATGGGTTTTATTTGAATAAAGAAGCAATGCATGCCAGACATCAAGGTAGACTTGGAACGAGACAGATAAGGAAAATAGCCCCAGTATGCAAGGTGCCTTTACAACTTAGTGGGGCAGACAGACAGACAGACAGACAGTTGCTGGGCAGTATATCCCAGCATTTATGGGCCCAGGCTTGGGCATTAGACCAGGATGAGGTTTAATCTTCACCCTCACCCATCACTAGCTTTGTGACCTCCAGTAAGTGGCTTAATATCTGAACCTGTTTCTTCCTGTGTGAAATGGGAGTGATTATGGTTGATGCCAATCTAAAGTAGGTATCTAACCTGAGGAGGAAGTTAAGAGTGTGGCCTGGTAACTGGCAGTTATAAATGGCAGCTTTTCTATCCCTAGAAGGCTGAAGTTCTCGGCACACAGCAGGTCTTTGACACAGGTTTGCTGAACTGAATTGGCCAGTCTAAAAGGGAAGGCTGGTCACTCGGGCTGCTTAGAGGAGAGGGAAACACACAGGGCATCTGACCGCCCCTCCCGAGAGGCCCAGCTTCCTAGCACCTGACAATGACCGGGCAGTCAGGGCAGCTCACCAGAATCTGTGACCCACTTTCCTGATCCCTAGTAGATCTTTGGCCCTCAAAGGATCAGAGAATGCCAGAGCCAGAGGGAGCCCTGGATCCTCCTTTTACAGGGAAGGAAACAGGCCCAGAAAGGGCAGGGCTTGTCCTCAGTTACACAGCCTTGCATGCTAAGTCCCATCCCTAACCCCAGCCAGCCACTGGGTAAGGCTGCTCCCACGAGCTCCGCCAGATCACGTCCATGGAAGCACTTTGTAACTGGAAGTTCTATACACACACTGCCTGTTGTTTTAATCTGGCTCAGCCCCCTCATTTGGCCTGCCGCCTGGTTTCTATCCTCCTGCTACCTGACTCTACTGCTTAGGCTAAGCCTCTCTTCCTCTCTCTGGGTAGGGAACCCACCCCAGTTGGGAAGGAGAGACTGGGCAAACAGCCTGGCTGGAGGGCTTCTCGGTCTTCAGGCCAGAGCCAGGGGAACTACAGCCTGGCTGTGCAAAGCCTAGGGCCCCCATGAGCCAGGAGACGCCAGGCCAAGCCCCAATAGGGAAGGGCTGTGCCCTGTCTCTACGGAGCCGATGAGATCAGCCTCACTCCCAGAAATAAACAAGTTGGGGGGGGGTGGTGCAGGTGTGACAAGCTAAAAAAGGCCTGAGAACGGGTTTAGGAGCTGGTGGCTGACAGACTGGCAGAGGATTGGGAGTGGAGTAGGGGACCTAAGCCTCTATGGGGAGGGAGACTTCCGAAGGCTTTGAGGTAGCAGAAACCCCAAGGATCAGCAGTCTAGCCCTCCCATTTACTAAGAACAAAGCAGAGGCCCAGCAAGGGGAAGCAACTTGCCTAAGGCCACACAGCAAGTGACTCAGGGATGCCACATACAGCTGTGCAAACTGTGCGCTGCACAAGTGTGCGTGATTCAGGCGGTGGATAGGGACTGAAATCCAACCAAGCATCAGGCCATGCAGGCTGGTACCAGGTCAAACAGCCTGTGAGGAAGGGGGCTTTTTTCTAATTGGCACAAAGGCTGGAGATGAAACAGTATAGGTCTTAAGGGGACTGGCTCCAGACTGGAACCCAGCATCCAGCCTCAGCCCAGCGTTCCCCACTGTCCTCTCCCCTGGGGCTCAGGGCTTGCTCCCACCCCACCCACAAAGCACACCTAGAGGTCCAGGGTCAAGGCAGACCCTGCCTAGCCAGGATACCATGAGGATGCCCCCTCCAGTCCCCTGACTCCTGGTGTCCTTCTCTGCCAGAGGGGGGTTTCCCAGGGCAGCTGCCAGGCCAGCTGTCTTCCTCAACTCATCCTACTTATGCTCCCCCATGCAGGGTGAGTGGCAGAGAGGCACCTGTGCTGTGCCGCGAGGCTTTCTGAGGCGGAAGCAGAGAGGCTGAGCCCCAGCAGGTGCTGCCCCCTGCTGCAAGCACTCTGTGAATTGCCCCATTTAAGCGTCACAGCATCACTATAATCGTGGCTGAGGCACACAGGAACTCACCCCAGGACACAGCTGGTTAGCAAGGAAGCCAGGATTTCAGCCCAAGTAGCCTGGCTCTGGTCCCCTTGCTTCATCAGCACACTCCAGGAGCCCCCAGTCCTTCCTTGAGCCTCCATTTCCTCATCTGTAAAATGAGACCAGTGGGACTTCCCTAACTGGTTGCTCTGAGGGCCACAGGAGAGAGCGCAGGTGAAGCACTCAGCACCTGTTATTCCCCACTCAAGTCCAATTTAGTTCTCTCTGGGGATGCCTAGACAGCAGAACCTTCTCCCCGGCCAGCTCCTCTGCCCCGCCCCCAGGACCTGTACCATCACAGCCCCTAACAGACTCTTGGCAGCCAAGGCAGTGGCCAGGGAGGGTGTGGGCCCCTGGTACACTGAGACCAGAAACCCACGTGCCCTGCCATTGAGTCTACACCCCTCAGCTCCTTGGGTGGGCTGGTGGGAAAGAAGAAGGCATGAGGGGTGCCAGATACAGCCAGCTCAATGGGTGATGAGTGACGCGGCCCTGCTGGGAGGCCAGGGCCTGAGGTAGGCAGGCGGCTGTAATTAGAGCCGCCAGGGATTCAGGCATTCCCCGAACAGGAGGGAAAAAAAACAGAAGCTGCTGAATCCCCACAACCGCTGGGGCCAGCGAGAAGTCTGGAGCCAGCAGACACCCACCCCGGGGCTAAGACAAATGTCTGGACTGGAGGAAGAGGGTCGGGCCAGGGATCTGGGGGTCCTGTCCTCCCCACCCAATGGTGTCCTTGTTCCAAACCCAAGGTGGGAGCGAGTAAGAAGTCCAAACTGAGAAGAGCATTGTTGCGCTTTGTTGAGTATGGCCTATGCGGCCTGTAGCTGGCTGTCACTGCATCAGGGGTGGGTTTGTCAGCCCCCTGTACACGTGGGCACACGCATATACCCCTTAAAGGCAGGAAGCCAAGGGAGGAGGGGTGATGCAACTTGCCCAAAAATACACTGGGGGTCCATCTGACAGCAAAGTTCACACTCTTTCCAGCCTCCCTTTGGAGGGAATACAATGGGATGGTGTCTTACTGGCTCGCAAAGCAGAGGGGAGGTGGCTGGGGCTGCAGGGAAGGCATGGAGGTGGGAGAGGTGAGGTGTGAGCAAGATGCTCCCAGTGGACTTGAGTGAACCTGAAATTGTCAGAGAAGGAGGTCAGGTAAAGATGAGGAGACAAAGTGCCAGGGTGAGGGGCTGCACAATCAGGGAGGCCTCCTGGAGGGGAGTGGGTGTGCAGCAGAGCCAGGAAAGGGCAGAAGCTGCTGGGAGAGGATTGTGTCATCAGGAGGGAGTGAGGAACGGGTAGCCAATGCCAGGAGGTTGGGGGGAGAGAGAGAGGACGTGTCATAGAAGACGCAAGAGGGAGAAGGATGGGCTGCTTTTTTTTAATTGGCAAAGAGACCCCAAGTGGGATAGCAGAGGCCCTGAGCCCCAACCAAGGGGAGTTCACCAGACCCAAGTCCCCACCACATCCAGCTGAGCAACTCCTCTCTCCCTCGCAGGTATGAGGATGAGATCTCCAAGCGCACAGACATGGAGTTCACCTTTGTCCAGCTGAAGAAGGTAGCCTGCCCAGCCTGCCCCAGGGGCTCCTTCCTCCTGGGCCCTGGGCCCTCTTTCCCTCCAGATATCCTACTCTCCTTTATGCCCAATCAAAGCCCTCAGAGCCTTAAGTCCCAGGACCAATAGACAGACAGGGAGATACCCCCATCCCCATCCAGCTCCTTTTTCGAGGCTCTGAGCCAGATCTCCTCTGGAATCACCCCCACTCTCACCCAGGAGGCAGCCCCCCAGCCCACTCCTGCCCTGGGACCCTCCATTCCCTCTCCCACCACTCACCACTGCTCCCAACCCCAGGACCTGGATGCAGAGTGTCTTCGTCGGACTGAACTGGAAACCAAGTTAAAAAGCCTGCAGAGCTTCGTGGAGTTGATGAAAACCATCTATGAGCAGGTGAGTGAGATGAGGCCAGTCTCCTGCCAAGCCCAGAGCTGGCTGGTGCATAGGTAAAGGACACAGGGGAAGCACAGCCATCCAGTGGGGCATGGAACCTCCAACAGTCACTTAGGATTTCCGGCCCCAGCATAATAATTTCCTAAACCCCTTCCTGTGATGGTGTCAATAACCCTGCATGACCCCTGGTCATTCATCTCATGGAATATGGGCTGGTTCCCCAAAGGCCACTCTTTCTGGAAGAACTGTATCTTTGTGTGCTAGAGTACTGAGGGCATGCGGGGGACCAGGTGCCTCAGACAAGGGTCAGGAGGCTGGCCTCAGTGGCATGGAATCCAGGGGCCTGGAACCAGCATTCTGATTGAACTGATCTCTCCCTAATTCCTGCAGCCTAAACCACAGCACCCACAGCGCTAGTTCTGATAGGCCTGCCTTTCCCTCTTCCCCATTTTTGGCTAATGATCTAGTAAATGGAGACAGAGGAAACATTTGCATTTGTTTCCTAAGTCCTCAGTGGGGCCTAGTGTACAAGGGCCCATAACAGCATAGCATGCATCAGCACAGCCATTAGATGGGCATGGCCACTGGCTTCTGGACACCACTCCTCCATGCCAGCTGCTGACTCCTAGGCACCTTTCAGCATATGTGTCCTCCTCTTCACACCGCTTCTTTCAGGGCTGAGGAGGTTCAGGGGTGACACTCCTGAGCTAAAGTCCCTTCCACAGAGGTCTGCAGTTCAGCTAGGAGCAGGCAGCACCGCTGTTGGGGATAACAGGGCTTGCCCACCTAAGTGCTGCACACTGCTGGTGCCAAGCTATGGCAGTGCAACCAAGGTCAAGGCCGAGATCAAAGTCACCACCACAACTTACAGATTCTGCTAAAATGGCCCTATGATCTGCTGACCACAGCTTCATGGCTGCATCCTGTGGAAAGGAAGACCGGGCCTCGTGGCCCTGTCATGGGCCACAGTCCCTTCCAGCAGTCCCAGCTGCCAGCTAGGGCCTCCGTGGAACCGAGTCTTGTTTTCGGCCACGAGATGTAGCATAGCAGAGAGAACAGCAAACCCTTGGGAGCAGCAGGAAGGCAGCCCTCCCAGGCAGTCCGCTCTCCCCACAGCCCTGAAAAGCTTCCTGGCCCTAGCAAATCCCCCCACAGCCAGGCCAAGTGCTGTGGGGCTGACCAGGGCACCATGCCCACTGTCTGGGTGGGAACTGGGCCAGGGGCTCCTCTGCCCAAACTCACTGTGGGCTGGTGCAGCCCAGGCAGGCATCAGCAGGGCCATCTCCCGTCTCCACTGGGCTGGATCTCTGCCACCCTTGGGCCTCCACCCACTCGTACCACCTCTGAGAGGCTGAGTCCATGGGTGAGTGCAGATTCTGCCGAGCCTAGGTGGAGTGTAGATTCTGAAAACCGAGCCCAGGGTTTCTCCACCTGCTTACTGATGTCTCGGCAAGCTCAGAGCTCAAGCTCTAAGCCAGGATGCAGGCCCTGCCGCTGTAGAGGCATAACTGGCAGAAGGCTGGGCATAACCAGTGATACTCCTGAGCACCCCAGAAGACTTCTTGGCCCCTGCCCCAGTAGCCATGCCTGTGGGTTCCCTTTGGATTTTGCAGTCCTTGGGCCCCAATCCCAACTTGGCCTTGTTTTTTGTTTTTTGTTTTTTTTTTTACTATTCTGTAACTTTAGGCAAGTTTTTTCTCCTCTCTGTGCCTTAGTGTCCTTATCTGTAGCATGGAGAGAGTAATAGGACCAGCGTCATAGGGCTGTGAGGAGGACTCAGTCCACTCATTCATTTAACAAATGTTTATTGCATGCCTACTAAGTGCCAGGCACAGGTCCCTTCTCTCAGGGAGGGCATGACTTAGCTGAGAGAAGTCATAAGCAAGTCAGCAAATATCTGGGCAAGATCACTTCCCAGGGTGACAGATTCTAGGATGCAAAGAAATCAGGTGCTGTGCTAGAGCTGGAAGGAGCGAAGAGCCTCAGAGCCCATGGGCGGGGCCTCTCAGAGGCGGTACCCTCCCTAAGAGTGGCAGAGATCCAGCCCAGTGGAGACTGGAGATGGCACAGAATTGCTATGCAAAGACCCTAACGCAGGAGGGAGCCTGGCGATTAAAGAAAAAGAAGCCTCTGGTCAGAGCACACGGGGCAGGGCGGGAGCTTTGGGTCAGAGAGCGCCTCACAGGGTTGGCTCACAACTTGGACCTTGTTCTGAGTGTGACAGGCAGCCTCCGGTGGGCACTGGGGCGGGGCGGCACGCAGCGGGTTTCGGGTGTGGTTGTGCTATCCTGAGCCTGCTGTGGAGAAAGGCTTGCGGTGAAGGCAGTAGGGGCCAGGGAACCACAGCAGTTATTATTACTTTTGGAAGCAGCAAGATGAGGTTGAAATTGGAGGTTTGCCTTTCTCTCCATACGCTGCTGCAGGCTAAGAGGGCAATGCTGACTCTTTGCCAGCAATATTCCCCACACCAGAGGGTGTCTTAAGTCAGTGCTGCCTGACAGAAATACAGTGTGAACTGCATATGTAATTTTAAGTTTTCTAGTTGCCACATTTTAAAATAACAGAAAAAATAATTTTAATAATATATTTTATTTAGCCCAATATATCCAAAATATAACCATTTCAACATCTACCTCATTGCACAGAGCAGCTCTGACTAAAGACTGTGCCAGCCACGCCTGCCTCAGGTGGAAGAAAAACCTGGCAGAACACGAGTGGCCCAGGAGGCTCCGATACTCTAGTTTCAGCTTTGGAGCAGACAACAGATCAGAAATATAGGCCCAACCCTGTGTCCCAGAAAACAGCCCTCTCGTCTTTCCAAAACACGTGTGTGTGCACATACACACACACGCACACACACACGCACGCACACACACACACGCACATGCGCGCGCACGCGCACACACACACACACCGCCGAGATACATCCTGAAAAGCCCTGCCAAGCCAACTGAGCAGGAGCTCATGGCCATGATCTGCTCAGGCCTCATCTACTGCAAGCCCTCTGCCTCTCTCCTCCGGGGGCACAGGCTGGAAGGGTCCCCCGCAGTTTCTGAGACATAGTCCAGCTCCCAAGTGTGTTTGGGGCCTGGCTGCATCCAGTCGGAATGCCACCTACCCCACCCCTACACTCTGGCTCCAGGGAAATTAGCTGTGTAATCTGCTGACAACCCCCTGCAGCCAGGCACACCTCGAGGGAGGCCCATCCCTGCAGAGAGAAGCCAGTGCTGCCTAAACTTTCACATGGAGGCTGCCCCAAGAATAGGCTGCTCTGCCCCTGAACACTTCGTCCCAGCTTTATCACTGTTATCAATTACCATAATAGAGAATCCTTAACTGCTGTTTGGTGAGCACCCTAATATATTCCAGACACTGTGCTAAGTGCTTTCCAGACTAAATCTCAGTTAATCCTCACAACAACTCTATGAAGTAGGGATAATGATTAAGAGAGCACAGATTTTGAACAGCTTGGATTTGAATCCTGGCTCAGTAACTGTGGAAACTGGAGCAGGCTATTTTATCTCTATATGCCTCAATTTCCCCATCTATAAAATGAGGACATTAATAGCATCTACCTCACTGGGCTGTTGTGAGGATTTGTTTTGTTAACATATCCTAAAATACTTAGAACGGTAACTGACACATGGTAAGCATTCAATAAACATTAGCTGTTTTCAGCTCTATAATTAGATCCATTTTACAGATGAGAAAACCAAGGCTTAGACACATTTAAAAACTTGACCAGGGTTACTCAACTAATAAGAAGTGATTGGCCGGGCGCAGTGGCTCACGCCTGTAATCCCAACACTTTGGGAGGCCGAAGCGGGCGGACAACCTGAGGTCAGGAGTTCGAGACCATCATGACCAACATGGTAAAACCCCGTCTCTACTAAAAATACAAAATTAGCTGGGCATAGTGGCGCATGCCTATAATCCCAGCTACTTGGGAGGCTGAGGCAGGAGAATTGCTTGAACCCAGGAGGTGGAGATTGCAGTGAGCCAAGATTGCGCCATTGCACTCCAGCCTGGGCAACAAGAGTGAAACTCCGTCTCAAAAAAAAAAAAAAAAAAAAAGAAGTGATGGTATTCAGTGTCCAGAGCCATTAGTGCTATATTTTACTCTCCAACACTATTACCCCATAAGAGTCACGATCTACTCTGACGTGGGGAACACAATGAGGGTGCTCACACGCACAGCAGCCTCCTAAGGGAAACCCTAAACTGTACTTCGGCTTAATTCTTAACCATTTGGAGGCTCACGTGCTTTCCAGGGGGTCCATCCCATGGGGCACCTCCACACCGCACAAGCCAGCATTGTCATACTCTCCGCAGCCCGGCAGGGGCCTGCATGTCTGAACAGGTCTGCGGATGCTCTGAACGCTCCATTTCCTGCTTTTGTTTACCAAGCTCCTGCTTAGCTTGCCTCCTTCCAGAAAACGTCTGGCCAGTCTTTTCACCCTGACTGGGAAGTCCTGCTATAGTGCATCCTCACTGTGCACTGGCCTTTCCTGGGGCCATAACGAATGCCAGGTTAGGCCCTCGGGTAGAAGCACACTGGAGGGCTCTATCTGGGCCCCCCACACCCACTGATGCCCACAGTGTGTCAACCAAAACAGCCTCAAAGCTGCAACTCTGAAACTGTCCCCACCCAAGCTCCAGCCAGGGTGCTGGTGCCACATGGGAAATGTCGGCTAGTGACTGGGGCAGCAGAGGTGGGGCTGTGGTAACAATCAATCTTATTCTGGCATGGGTTGGGCCATCAGCCTGCTTCTGCCCAGAGATTTCTATTTTCATTTGAAGATCAACCAAAACCCCCAGCAGGAGACACCCAAGGGTAGCTGGCCACTGAGCTCAGGGTCCTGCCAGCTCCAGGGCAGAGACAGGCTGTCCCCCAGAGGGGCTGCCGAATGCCCACCACTACCCTACCATCCTTGTCACCAGGAGGTGCTGGTGGGCAGAAGCAGTCCCCAGACAGGCCTTTGCAGCTACCCACACAGCCCCAGCTGGCCCCTCATCCCTGTCGTCTACAGCTCGGAAGTCCAGCCTCCGCCTGAGACAGAAACCAGGGGCCTCAGCACAAACTCTCTGAGCAGAAAGAGAGACGGAGGATCAGGAGGGGGCCCAGGGTCAGGAACCAGGGTCAGAACACAGTCAGGAACTAAAAAGCTGAGCCTGGATCCCAGCAGGCATCTGGGTGCACCGGCCAGTTTTCAGGAAATACTGGGGCTGGAAGAGCACGTTGAACACTGGCACAGGGTACAACAATCAAACCCAGCTGTGGGGACTCTGCAAGGCAGACAGCCAGTGTGTTCAATAAGAACAATGGCAAAGAACAAAAAAGAGAGAAATGGAGATTACAAGAGACCTACAGACATATGGACCAACTGCAGTACATGGGCCTTGTTTGGATCTCGATTCAAACAAACACATTTAAAAAATGATGAGGCGGTCAGCAAAATGGGAACGCTGACTGAAATTTGATGATGGAAATAGGGGTTGGGGTGGACTGTGAATGCCAGAAGGAGCATGATGTGTCTGCACCCAACACCCACCTCCTGCCTGGCTCCCTCCCCGCCACCGACTCACTTGGTACAATGCTCAGTCAACTCCCCTTGCCCCTCCTTCCCACAGGAGGCCCTACCGTTTTCAGCATCTCCAGGGTAAGCAGCCAAGGGCCCTTTGCAGCCTCTAGAGATCCCTGGTCCTACCTGCCTCCCTACACACCCCTGAGCATTCTGGCTAGAAAGCTGCGAGGCTGTGGGCAGGAGAGAAAGCTGGTCTGGGGCCAGAAAGACAATGAAGAAGGTGTCAGCGCCTTGTCTCCACCAACTAAGGGAGCGTCACAGCAGCAGCAGCAGGGGCTGTGGGGCCCACCCTGCCACTCACTGCTGTCTCCACGACATCTTTTTGCCTCAGTTTCCTTCTCTGGGGCTGCAGCAGTGCCAGCCTGGTGAGGATGTGTGGAAAACGCTCAGCGCACAGTCTGGCCTGTAGGGAATTCCTCAGGGAATGGTGGGTTTTACCGTTTCCAGAAATCTCCAGGGATAGGGAGGAGGCAGTGAAAATGTTGTGGTCGTCCAGGCAATGTCCCTTGGCTAGAGAGGGAGCGGGCGGTGAGTCTCCAGGAGGACCCTGAAGTGAGAGCGCTGGAGCCTGCGCCCAGGCCCCTCACAGGCTGTTGGCTTTCAGTGGGGCCGGGAGAGGGGAGTACAGGTTTGTCAGCCTCCAGCCCACCCCACCCTGGTCACTCCCTGGCTTCCCTCCCAACATTTACCAAATGAACTGAGGCACTCCTTTCCCAGACGTGGGGACTCAGAGATGAACACGGCTCTGCCAGGCCCACAAGGAGCTCCTCATCCAGTGGGAGGGGCAGAGCTGTACCCCACAGCACAGGAATAATGAAACAGTGAACAGAGGGGCCCAACTCACAGCCCCAGAGCCTGACTTCTCGGGCCCTTTCCCATCAGCCAGGAGGAGGCTATCCCTCCCGGGAGAGGGCACAGGGCAGGCAGTGGGGAAGCTTACGGGGTAGCCTTTAGAACCAACAGTCCCAGCCTGCCCTCCACTCAGAGAGGGGGACCGTGGATGGGTGAGCAGTGGGCAGTGAGCTGGCTTCCGAGAGTCCTGGCCGGGGAGACGTGGCAGGGAAGCATTCGGCCTTCTATCATCTCTCCAGAGGGACAGGAATGGAGCAGCTCCACTCTCCGCTCACCCCAGGGACAAAGGGACTGTGTGGGGCTGAGGGTCCTTGTGCCCTCCCCACCAGCCCTGAGCCCCCACATCTGTGCCCGGCCAGGAGCTGAAGGACCTGGCAGCACAGGTGAAGGATGTGTCGGTGACTGTCGGCATGGACAGCCGCTGCCACATCGACCTGAGCGGCATCGTGGAGGAAGTGAAGGCCCAGTATGACGCTGTTGCAGCTCGCAGCCTAGAGGAGGCCGAGGCACACTCTCGGAGCCAGGTGGGGCTGACCACACAGGGCAGGAGAAACAGCCTGGACAGTTCCCTGGGTGGCAGGAAGGGCTGGACTGGTGATGGCTGAGGTTGCCTGCAGCTCTCTGTCCTGAAAGTCTATGAGAGAGGAATGGAGAAGCACAGGGACGGGGCGGGCTGGGGGAGACCACGGAAGCTGGTCTGTGCCCTCCGGGAGTTCAAGGTGGTGCTGTTATCAGCAATGCTAGGCCAGATGTGGGCATGGCCCACGGGGCTCAGCTAGGGCAGCCAGGAGGAGGCCACCCAGAAAGGGAGGTGGTAGGGGAAGCAGAGGGAGCCTGGCATGGCGTGGTGGGCTGCAGAGTTGGAGATGGGACTGGGGGATGCAAGAAAAAGCAGAGGCGGGTAACAGGTGCTGGGAGCGGCACTGAGCTGCCCCTCACTGAGACCTCCACGTACCTCCAGCTGGAGGAGCAGGCCGCCCGCTCGGCAGAGTATGGGAGCAGCCTCCAGAGCAGCCGCAGCGAGATCGCAGACCTCAATGTGCGCATCCAGAAGCTGCGGTCCCAGATCCTCTCTGTCAAGAGCCATGTGAGTATCTGGGGGGCGCGCCTGGGGGTGGGGAGGAGAGCAGGGAGACACACAGTCATGTGTGCTGAATACAGGCAAGACATGACTGAGTGATCCTGAGTGGGTTGCGTAGCGCCCTGTGCCTCATTTTCCTAATCTGTCAAATGGGATAATAGCACAGCCTCCTAAAGTAGTTATGAGGATCGTGTGAGCTCTGCATACAAAAATACTCTGTCAACTGGTCAAGGCTGCTGGAACGTTAGAAAGCCCCCCGACCACGCACACCCAGAGTCCACTGCCTCCCTCCTGGGAGCCCCCCACCAACTACACAGAGAGGAGGGAGTAGAGGCCTAAGTCCCAGCTTCCAGCCAGGACAAACCTTCAGGGCAGGTGCTGCCCCATAAGGACAGCCAGGACAGACTCCTTTAGTGGCTTGTAGTGCTCTCCTCTCGCCTTGGGAAGGTGCATCTTCAGGTCTAACTGAACTCCCTCTTGCTGCATGGCCACCAGTTACCACTCCCAGAAATGCCATTGCTCAGCCCTGCCTCCCCACACCCACCCCCACCAAGGACAGAGATGACTCCTGGCCCTGGCTTCCTCCTCCTTCCCCTGCTCACAGGCACTTTCCCTCTGTCCTCCTGGCTGCAGTGCCTGAAACTGGAGGAGAACATCAAGGCAGCTGAGGAGCAGGGTGAGCTGGCCTTCCAGGACGCCAAGGCCAAGCTGGCCCAGCTGGAGGCCGCCCTGCAACAGGCCAAGCAGGACATGGCGCGGCAGCTGCGCAACTACCAGGAGCTGATGAATGTCAAGCTGGCCCTGGACATCGAGATCGCCACCTACAGGAAGCTGGTGGAGGGCGAGGAGGGCAGGTGAGAGCCAGGGCTGGTGAGGAAGGGCTGGAGGGGAAGGAGGGCTGGAGGCCCAGGCCTACACAAAGTCAGTTCTCCTTTCCAACATGATACAGTGAGCCTGGCAGGCCTGGGTTTAAGTCCTGGCTCAGTCACTTACAAACTGGGACCTTGGCCCAGTTCATTTCATCCTGTTTCCCCATCTGGAAAGTGGGCTGATCATAAACATGGTTCACCTGCAGCAGGGATGATTCACGTGGTTATGCATGCAAATGCCTGTCAAAACTCAGTGCTCAGTGCTATTAGCCATTTATGCCATGGAGAGGGGACAGAGGCCCAGAAAGGACAAGTTGGCTAGCCAGGGCCACACAACAGGGCAACCCCAGGGCTGGGAGTGATCACCAAGAACTACCCTCCACTTGCCAGCCCCCAGGGGAGTTTAAGCCACAGGCTCTCTTCACATCCCATCATGTCCCTCTCCCACCTCCCCCTGCCCCCCACCCCCAGGATGGACTCGCCCTCAGCCACTGTGGTCAGCGCTGTGCAGTCCAGGTGCAAAACCGGTGAGTCCTCTTGCCCCGAGAACCCATGGTGGGGTGAGGGTGAGGGTGTAGGGGATCATGATCCTAAAGGCGTCATTTTAAGTGGCTCCCAAACCTCCAGCCCCTTCCCTCCCCTACCCCTTATGTTCCCTGTAGCTGCCTCCAGGTCAGGCCTCTCCAAGGCCCCCTCCCGAAAGAAGAAGGGCAGCAAAGGCCCCGTGATCAAAATCACTGAAATGTCAGAGAAGTACTTCTCGCAGGAGTCAGAGGTCTCAGAGTAAGGCGGCTGGACCCCAGGAACCCCAGGGCACTCCACTGCAGCAGGAGGGACTTACGCTAGACTCAAGAAAGCAGCTTGGAGCCTCTAGGTTGAGAGGAGAGGCAAAACCTGATACTGAACTGAGAGGGGGGTTCAAAACTGACTGCTGTTTTGTGGGCTGCCAGGGTGGGAGAGGAGCATCACCAGCTGCTCGGAGCCACTCCACTCCATATCAGTATCTCACAGTCCCATCCTTCCAACCCTCTGGCCAGAGGTTTTCCTGATGGGTGAGCTGGAATTAGGGGTCAGTTTTGTCTCCATTTCCTCGCTCCTCTGAGGCCCCTCCTCCAGCATCGGGCTATGCCAAGTCCCCTCTGACTCTTGCCCAATCCTTGACCTTGACTCCTATCTCAAGCCTTGCCTCGCCTCTGCCTTGGAACTGAGACTGGGACTGGCTCATCCACCTATAGGCAGGAGCCGAGGAGGATGGTGTGGGCCCTGTCCTGTATCTGGAATTCCTGGGAAGGCTGGCTGCTGAACACCCTCTTGGCTTTCCCATGCTCCTTGGGCTCCCCAGAGACCTGACAGTATTAGGGAGTGAAGGGAGGAGGGGCCCTGGCTGTTTGGGACCTAAGCCTAGGCCCCAGAGATCAGCCCAAACACCTGCATCCCTTCCTCCTCCCGTGGGTCCCTCCCAGTAGGCCATAGTCAGATGTGGACGGGCTGCCCCCAGCCAGCTCCCAGCACCTTCTCCAGAAGCTATTCTTGCCATAATCAACTCCCTGGGAGTGGAAGCCAGATGGCAGCTTGAGATTGGGCAGGAGCATTAGATCTTCCTTTCACCTCCCTGCGATGCTGGGGTCCTACCCAGCCTGGATCTGAGCTCTCTGCCCCCAGCCCGGGTTGTTCCCAGCCTGAACACCGGGCTTTGATGCACCAGGCCCTGGAGAACCCCTGATCCCACCCCTGCCATGAAGCCCCCAGGCCCACTTCCCAAGAATCTCACTTCTCAGGGCCTCTGTTCTCCTCTCTATTGGGCCAAATAGCCTGGCCCTCCCCTCCTTGGCATTCATGGAGGAGCCCAGGAACTCCCCACACCTATGGGGTTAGAGCTCCTCGTTTCTTCTCACTCTTTCCCCTTCCTCCCTCTATGCCCACTCCCCCTGCCTCCAGCAGGCCAGGAAGAAGGCACAGTCCAGGCAAGTCTGGGAGCTTCCAAGCCCTTGGGGTCCAGCTGTGGGGCCCAAATGACAGCCTTGCAAGGGCTCTACCAGAGAGGAAAATTCCACATCCCACCAGAAGACAGGGGTGTTGGCAGGCATACTCCTATCTCCTCCTCTTGGCTCTCAATGCTGAGGCTTGCAGAGGCATCCCAGCGGCACCAGCCTCCCACCGCACAGCTTCCATCCCTCCTCCTGTCTTCTCTCCCCTCCCTGCCCCTTGCCTCACCTCCTCTTCTAGACTGCATTAGATTCATTCACCTCATTTTCCAGGACATGCTGGCCAGAGGTTCGGGCCCATCCCAGGGCTCAAGGCCCTCCAGGCCCATGGGGAGCACTGGAGGGTTACTGACTCTCTGGCCATGGGAACTCAGACATTCTCATCCCCAAAGTCCCAAAAGAGGGTGCTGATTGGTGCTTTTCCTCAGGCTCTTCATTGGTTTCCAAGGGAGCAAATCCTCAGTGGGGATACAAGATATATAAATTATGTATTATTTTTTCATAACTTATGTGGCTTTTAACTTATTGCTTCCCTTCCTGTTTCTGCATGATCAGTCTGTATGTACTATCTGGATAGATAACACATGCTCCAGCCACCTCACCTGACTGGCTATCTTGGGGCCATGTCCCCTTCTTGCTGCCACAGGATGAATAAAGTGTTGAGATTTGTCTATGGAGAAAGCTGTGTGTCTGTTTTTATCTCCCCTCTCAGGACCGGTCAGCCACTGGTCAATCAGGCTGACCACGGAACATTAGGAATTCTCCAATTAAGGGAGAAAAAGTCCAGGGAGTTAGTTATATCTTCAGACCAGTGCAGCTGGGACACACAAAGTTCTCCTGTCTCACCATCTGATATGGTTTGGATGCTCGTCCCCTCCAAATCTCATGTTGAAATGTAATTCCCAGTGTTGGAAGTGGGGCCTGGTGGGAAGTATTTGGATCATGAGAGAGGACTTCAAGCACTATCTCCTTGGTGATGAGTGAGTTCTCACTCAATTCACGTAGATGTGGTTGTTTAAAAGAGTCTGAGACCTCTCCCCTCTTTCTCGCCATGTGATTTGCCTGCTCCCCCTCCACCTTCCGCCTTTACTGTAAGCTTCCTGAGGCCCCCCCCGCCCCAGAAGCTGAGCAAATGTTGGTGCCATGCCAGTACAGCCTGCAGAACTGTGAGCCAAAATAAATGTCTTTTCTTTATAAATTACTGAGTCTCAGGGATTTCTTTCTTTTGTGTGTGTGTCTGTGTGTGTATGTGTGAGACAGAATCTTGCTCTGTCATCCAGGCTGGAGTGCAGTGGCTGGATCTCGGCTCACTGCAACCTCCGCCTCCCGGGTTCAAGCAATTTTCCTGCCTCAGCCTCCCGAGTAGCTGGGATTACAGGCACCCACCACCATCCCCGGCTAATTTTTTATATTTTTAGTAGAGATGGGGGTTTCACCATGTTGGTCAGGCTGGTCTCGAACTCCTGACCTCAAGTGATCCGCCCACCTCGGCCTCCTGAAGTACTCGGATTACAGGTGTGAGCCACCGCGCCCAGCCAGGGATTTCTTTATAGTGTGTTTAAGTGTGTTTAAGAACACACTATAAGCATAGCCAGGCCCCTGGGCTGATTAATACACTGTCCTGCACTGAGACTGCACCAACGTTGACCTACGTTCCCAGTGCCTCCTGACATATCCAGGCACCACACAGGCTGCTTTAGCCAGCACACATGCTGGGGATTCCCCAGTGGTGGCAGGGTTTCTTCTTAAGCACTTCTGCCCTACTGGGAGTTGACACAGCCCAGAATGTATTCTGATGGGTACGGGCCCAATCTTGCCAAATCAAATCTCAAGTCAACACATACAGATTGAGCACCTTCTCTAAGCCCAGCCTTGTGCTAAGACTCCTCCAAGACAGGGGTCCACCCCTCCATTGCAAGTAGTTCATAGTCAGGCTGAGAGATGAGATATCCACCCAAGGTAGCCACCCTGGACTTCATCACCACGTGCAGAAGTGGGTGCTATCAAAGGTCAGGGAAGAGAAGGGTTTGTAGAGGGAATCAGAACAGGCTGCTTAGAAGAAGGGGGACTTTAAGTGAACACAAAGGAACTCAGTTAGGAGACAGACCAAAGGAGGAACAGGTGTCTCAAAGGAAAGGAATAGCGGGAAGGGACTTGGCAGCATTTCTGTCCTGGCCCACCCACTCACCAGCAAGGAGACTTCAGGCAAATAGGGCATCACTTTCCTCATCTGTAAAATGGGGCACACCCCTTCCCTACTTAACTCACAGGGTGCTTGGGCATTTGATGAAGTGGCTATGTTTATTCATTTCAGGAAAGCCACATCTCTTGCTTCCGGCACTCTGAACTATAATAGCTCAACAATTGTAAAGGATTATTAGTGATGGTGTGATTATTACAGCAGACATTAAGGATTAAAGGTGACCAACATCTGAGAGTGACTCAAATGCAAGCAAATAGACCTCGTGCTGGCTAAGAGCACAGCACAGCCAGGCCCCTGGGCTAAAGTTCAGAGGCCTGAGTTTATTCACTCTCCTGAAGACCCTGAAGGGCAGGCTCCACTCTCAAAACTCAGAAGAGACTGATAAGCCACATACCCGTCCAAGAGAGGCCTAGAGCTGAGACCAGCTCTCTCATTTTATGTTTGTTTTCTATTTTATTAATTTCTGAATCAGAGTTTGCATTTCTGAATATGAATATGAATTTCATAGTCAAGAATTTCATGAGGCCAGGAGGTGATGGCTATACCTGAAATCCCAGCACTTTGGGAGGCCGAGGTAAAAAGATTGCTTAAGCCCAGGAGTTCGAGACCACTTGGTCAACATAACAAGACCCTGTCTCTACGGAAAAAAAAAAAAAAAAAAAAATTAGTCAGGTGTGGTGGCAAGCACCTGTAGTCCTCGCTACTTGGGAGGCTGAGGCAAAAGGATCGCTTAAGCCCAGGGGTTGGAGGCTGCAGTGAGCTATGATCGCACCCACTGCACTCCAGCCTGGGCAACAGAGTAAGACCCCATCTCAAAAAAATTTTTAAAAAGAAAGAAAGAAAAGAATTAGATGACATATTTGTTATTTCCTTCCTATTTTCTTTGAGTTTATTATTTTTATTGTTTTTCAGCTTCTTGAGTTAAATGCTTTAATTTTCTATCATCTTTTTTAATATAAGATGCTTTGAAGACCATAAATTTTCCTCTAAGTATCATTTGACTGCTTCCAGTCATTTTCATTTGTAGAATTTTTATTGTATAGTTAAAACAACTTGATTCTTTGACTCATAAGTTTTTAGAAACTTACGACCCACACATGGGCCCTTCATTTCACAAACATTTATTGAACACATACTTAGCCTGGGACTGGCCCTGCTCTGGATACTTAGGGGGACATTAAATTCATCCAACATTTCTCTCTGTATCCTTGACTCCCCACTCCTGTACTTAAGCAGTGCTTCCGTCACCTGCTTTTGTGACTTTTATCCCCAGAAGACTCTAAACTCCTTGAGGGCAGAGATCATGTCCTACTGCCTTCCCAAGGCCTTACACAGTGCCTGCCACATAGTAGGTGTTCAATAAATGCAAAATGAATGAAAGGATGAATGAGCAATGTCCCTCCCCAGCCAAGATCTCTAGCCTAAAAGTCCTGTGAAGGTGAGGACATGTCTTCTTGACCTTTGGGTCCCAGGTGCTGGTGCAATGCCTGGACATTGAAGGAACAGAGTGAGTGTGTGCAGGATGAATGAACAGATGGGAGGAAACAAGGGCTTCCCTACCCAAACGAGGAAGTGCTCCTGCCCATTTCAGGCTAGCAAATCCTAAACCGTTTCCAAAAGGTGCAGAGTCTGATCCCCCTTCTCATACAGAACTACCTCCTCTCTCCTCCTCCCCACTCCTGCCCTCCTGAGTTGTTCAGTGAACCCCTGGCCAACTGTGCCAGCCTTCCTCTGGCTACAACAATAAGCCCCTGTACAGGTTTGGCTCTTTCTCCTGTCATCAGCTGAGACTCAGAGTGGCCAAGCACTGTAACTTTGGTCAGCAGGCAGGCGAAAGGAAGCATTGTGGTTGCCTGGAACGATTTCTTACCTGCAGACTGCCTGCCATAGGGGCAGAAAAAATGATCAGACCTAACAGTTGGTGAGGCAGAGACTGAAACACAAAATGTAGCTGGGTTCAAGCAGGTACCCAAGAGGTGGTGCCCAGCCCAACTCCCCAGGCTCAGCCTAGATGAGAGCTCAGAGGCCTTGTGCCAGGACTGGCAAGTCAGTGCCCTGGTGGCTCCAGAGAAACCTCCAAGAAAGACCCAGGACCAGAACCCAAGGCAGGCCCTGTGTGCTGCAGGCTGGCTGCACACTCCCCTCCTGCCCCTTCTCCTCATCTGTTCAGGCCTGAGGGAAGATAGCTGGGGGCTGGGACAGGGGCGGGGAAAGTTGTCCTTGTCCTCCAGAGCTGATGAGGGAGACCCACACAGAAGCAGAGAGACAGACACAATCAGAGCCGCCTGGGCAGAGCTCGAGACCTCAGCACTGGGGCCTGCAGAACAGCTGGGGAAGTTAGTCAAAGAGGGCTTCCTGGAGGAGGGGAGGAGGCTGCTGGGAAGGAGGGGTGATGGAGCTAGCAAAGAAAAAGGGAGTGGAAACGGCCCAAGGGAGGGAAGTGGAAGAGATTTGCTCAGCCTTCAGCCTGGGGCTGTGAGTTACCAGACAGGAGCAGGGGAAACCTGAGTTGAGAATGAGGAAAACTTGGGAGCACATGTTGTAATGTGGGGTGACCCCTGAAGCCCCCACAAGGTGTAAGCCAACTGGTGCAGGGACTGCATCTTACTCAGCTGTGCCCCCCAGTGTCCAGTAGTGCGCCAAGTATGCAGTGGGCACTTACTAAATGCTGGCTACATGAACAGAGGCCTAAGTGGCCGGGGGCTGCAGCTGCGGAGGGATGAGAGGTGGGTCCACCGCCGAAGATGTTTTGAGCACCTACTCTGTGCTCCACCCTGTGGTCGGCACAGTGGGGCAGAAGGAGGGAATAAAGGGTGAAATGGGGTCCTTGCCCTTAAGCGCCTCTGAACTGATGTGGGGTAGCCAGGATCTGGCCCAGGGCTCCCTGTTGTGCCCAAGTCCCCCCATTTCTGGTCAGCCCTGTGCTGTGTGGGACCTGGGGCAAGTCACGTCCCTCTCTGGAGTTTCCTTCATCTGTAAATAAAGATGTTAGACTGAGTGACCCCGCAGATCCCTTCTATGCCAATACCATGAAATTCTGTTTAGCCTGCCCACCCACCTCAGTTCCTCGGGCGGTCCCTGCCCAGGAGGTGATCGTCATTGAGACCATGGTCTGTAGAGCAAACCCTTGTTCCAGCTGTGTGGTCTTGGATAGCCTCCAGGAGGTAAACAGCGTCTGTCTGCTTCATAGATTTGTTGTGAAGCTTTAAAGCAATGATACATGATAAAAGAATTTAGCGGCCTGTGCAGTGGCTCACACCTATAATCCCAGCACTTTAGGAGGCCGAGGCGGGAGGATCAGTTGAGGTCAGGAGTTCAAGACCAACCTGGCCAACATGGTGAAACCCCGTCTCTACTAAAAGTACAAAAATTAGCTAAGCATGGTGGCGTGCGCCTGTAGTCCCAGCTACTTGGGAGGCTGAGGCGGGAGATTCGCTTGAATCCGGGAGGCAGAGGTTGCAGTGAACCGAGACTGCACCATTGCACTCCAGCCTGGTTGACAGAGCGAGACTCCGTCTCAAAAAAAAAAAAAAAAAAAAAAAAAAAAGAATTTAGCACAGTGCCTGGCACATGGTAAGTGCTTAATAATAACAAAATAGTAAGCACGCTAAACTTTGAGAGCCTTTCCCCTTCTCCCCTTATCCCTAGTCGGGTTGGAATCAGCCTGGCCTAGGAGGCTTGACTTGAAGTGATCAGGCAAGTGTCCACACAGTCAGCCAGCCTCACCTGCCCCCTTCCCCACAAGAGAGGCCAGGGCTCCGAGACCTGTCTCAGGGGAGCTGAGGATTGGAGAGGGTGAGGAAAGTGGCCCAACGCCCCCTTCCCTTCTGGAGCTGACTGCTCAGGCAGCATTCCATTCCGGAAAGGTCGGCTCCTGCCCCGCCAGCCTGCACCACAGCAACTGCTGCCCTCTGCTGGCCGTGACGAGACCGTGCCCCTTCGGAGCCTGAGTGAGCCCTGCTGGCTCTCTCCTAGGGAGGGGAGGGGAGAAGACAGCTGGGGCAGGAGCTCAACCCAGAACTCAGATCCCCACACACTCAGGCTCAAATTTCAGACTTAAACTCAGAATCCCCCAGGGCTGAGCCATCTCTCCTGCCCTGGCCTCCCCTCCCCCGCAGGTGCAGGCTCAGTGCCTTCCACAGAGAGGGCTGCCACAGCCCACAGGCCTCAGGGACCTTGATCCCACGTGAAATCCTCACCCCAACCCCTAGATCTGGCTCTTCCTCATCTTCCAAGGCTCAGCCCAAATGTCTCCTCCTCACAGAGACTTTCCCCGTTGCCCATCTCAGATAGCCCCCTCCTTCCTCCACAATACTTTTTTTTTTTTTTTTTTGAGACAGAGTCTCGCTCTTTTGCCCAGGCCGGAGTGCAGTGGCGCGATCTCGGCTCACTGCAAGCTCCACTCCCTGGGTTCACGCCATTCTCCTGCCTCAGCCTCCCGAGGAGCTGGGACTACAGGCGCCCGCCACCATGCCCAGCTAATTTTTTCTACTTTTTAGTAGAGACGGGGTTTCACCATGTTAGCCAGGATGGTCTCGATCTCCTGACCTCCTGATCCGCCCACCTTGACCTCCCAAAGTGCTGGGATTACAAGCGTGAGCCACTGCGCCCAGCCTACTCTTCATTTTTACTTATTATTATTATGCTGTGCTCTTCACACAGCACAATCTACTTTCTCTTTAGTTGATGCTTTCTTCTCTAGTGAATCAGTTGGGGTCCAGTCAGGAAAAGAGAAGCCAAGCTAGGTATTTCAAACACAGGGGATTCGATGCGAGGAAATGACAGAGTGGCTACTGAAACTTCAAGGACAAAGCAGGAAAGCTGCAGTGTTGTAGAAGTTAGTCAGCGGCAGACAATACCTCCCCTAGAGCTAAAAGAAGTGGCCTTACCCAAACTCGGGAGCACAGGCAAGGGCCCCGGGGGGCTGGTTCTTGGGCCTAGAGGCAGAGATTGGAGGGAGTACGACATTTTCCTTCTATTAGGAACAGCTGGGACTTAAAGAACTGGGTAATTGTCCTGACAAGGCGGCCAAAGTCAGCGTGGGCTTTTAGAAGGTAGGCTGCACGTGTGCTCCAGGAGGGTAACGTGTAACACCCACAGGGCCCCTGCCAGAACCCCTCTATTCACAAACAATAAACACCCTTCCATTATTTGCTAGCTTTCTTGTAGTTTTAATTTTCTTTCTTTTTTGGAGTCTGGCTCTGTCACCAAGGCTGGAGTGCATTGGTGCGATCTTGGCTCACTGCAACCTCCACCTTGCAGGTTCAGGCGATTCTCCTGTATCAGCCTCCTGAGTAGCTGGAATTACAGGCACGTGCCACCAGGCCTAGTTAATTTTTGTATTTTTAGTAGAGATGGGGTTTCACCATGTTGGCCAGGCTGATCTCGAACTCCTGACCTCAAGTAATCCGCCCGCCTCGGCCTCCCAAAGTGCTGGAATTACAGGCATGAGCCACCGCACCTGGCATTTAATTTTCTTCAAGGGGAGAAACCTACCCCTCCATGTCTCAACTCAGGTATGTAAGTTTGGTAGATGTCCCCCAAACACTCAACTTCTGTCCTAACAAGGGCAAAAAAGAACGAGAATACCCCTGCCCCCCGCTGTGGTTTGACTGTGTCCCACAACAATCCCCAGTGCAACAGTGTTGAGAGGTGGGACCTTTAAGAGGTGATTCGGTCATTAGGGCTCTGCCCTCATGCATGGATTGATGTGATGTGGGAGTGGGTTTGTTAGAAAAGCAGGTCTGGGCCAGGCGTGGTGGCTCACACCTGTAATCCCAGCACTTTGGGAGGCTGAGGTGGGTGGATCGTGAGGTCAAGAGATCGAGACCATCCTCACCAACAAGGTGAAACCCCGTCTTTACTAAAAATACAAAAATCAACTGGGTGTGGTGGTGCACACCTGTAGTCCCAGCTACTCAGGGGGCTGAGGCAGGAGAATCACTTGAAACTGGGAGGCAGAGGTTGCAGTGAGCTGAGATTATGCCACTGCACTCCAGCCTGGTGACAGAGTAAGACTGTCACACACACACACACACACACACACACACACACACACACACACACACCACACACACACACACACACACACACACACACACACACACACACACACACAGAAAAGAAAAGCAGTTCTGGCCCTCTCGCAGTGTGTGCTGTCTCACACACTCTCACCATGTGATGCCTTCTCTAGACACAGGCCGTTGATCTCAGACTCCCCAGCCTCCAGGACTGTGAGACAAATAAACTTCCAATTGCTGATAAATTACCCAGTCTGTAGTATTATGTTACAACACCACAAAACAAACTAAGACAGGAAACTGGTACCAGGAAGTGGGTCTCTTGCTATAATCAATACCTGGAAATGTGGAAGTGGCTTTGGATCCAGGTAACAAATAGAGGCTGGAAGAATTTGGGGGAGCAGGCAAAGAGAAACCCAGATTGCTATAAAAGGAGCATTAAGGGCAATTCCAGTGAGGGCTCAGAAGAAGACAGCAGCTGTAGAGGGAAGCTAAATCTTCTTAGGGATTGCTTATGTGGTCATGATCAAAATGTTGTTAGAAATCTGGACAGAAAAGGCCAGTCTGATGAGGTCTTGGGGGGAAAAGCAGACTATCTTACTGGAGAACAGAGTAAAGGCCATCCTATTGGAAAATAAAGGCCTTCCTTGCTCTGCAGTTGTAAAGAACCTGGCAAAATTATGTCCATGCCCGAGGACTATATGGAAGGCAGAACTTTAGAGTAATGACCTAGGAAATCTGGCAGGAGCAACAGCAAAGCAGCAGAGTGCCGACGGTGCCGCATGGCTTCTTTTGTCCACTTACGATAAAGTGAGAGAAGAGAGAATGACTCAAAGATGGAATTTATAATTTCAAAGAAAGCAGAACAGAAAGATTTGGAAAACTCTCAGCCTAGCCATTTAAAGAATAAAAAAGCAGCCGTGCGCGGTGGCTTATGCCTGTAATCCCAACACTTTGGGAGGCCAAGGCGGGCAGATCACAAGGTCAGGAGATCGAGACCATCCTGGCTAACACCATGAAACCCCGTCCCTACTAAAAAAAAAATACAAAAAATTAGCCGGACGTGGTGGCACACACCTGTAATCCCAGCTACTCAGGAGGCTGAGGCAGGAGAATCGCTTGAATCTGGGAGGTGGAAGTTGCAGTGAGCCGAGATTGTGCCATCACACTCCAGCCTGGGCGACAATGTGAGACTCTGTCTCAAAAAAAAAAAATAAATAAAAATAAAAATAAAAAAAGCATGTTTGGGTGAGAGCACTAAGCATACAGCCAAGTGACCATTTGCTAAAGTGATTAACATGGCTAAAAGGAAGCCAGGTTCTATTCATCAAGACAATGGGGGAATGAACCTGAAGGCATTTAAAAGATCTTCAAGGCAAACAAGGAGCTTGAGGGCAAGGTTTCCAGAGAGCTGCCCAAGGGAAATCGGCATTCCCTGCCCCATCCACCTCGAGACTCTGCTCCCCGATTTCCAGTGCAGTGCTCCTTGGCTGCCCCAGCCATAGCTCAAGCAGGCCCAGGTGCAGTTTGACCCATCACTCCAGAAGGTACAAGCTGTAAACCTTGGTGGCATCCCTGTGACGCTAATTCTGCAGGTGGGCAGAATGCAAAAACTATGGGGCCTTGGTGGCCTCCACCTAGATTTCAAATGATGTCATCGACAGCCTGAGGGCCCAGACAGAGACTTTTCACAGGGGCAGAGCCACCACAGAGAGTTCCTGCCAGGAATGCCTAGTGGAGCCATGGGAGCGAGGCCACCTCAGAGACCCCAGAACTGTAGACTACCAATGTGCCACTCCAGCCTGGGAGAGCTGCTGCATGGGCTGAGTTCAGCAAAGCCGTGGGAACGGGGCTGCCCAACCCTTTGGGGTCCAAATCTCTCAGTGTAGGAAGCACATGGAGTGAAAGATTATCCTGGAATCTTAAGTTGTAATGTTGACCAGGCATGGTGCTCATGCCTGTAGTCCCAGCACTTTAGGAAGCCAAGGTCGGCAGATCACCTGAGGTCAGGAGTTCAAGACCAGCCTGGCCAACATGGCAATACCCTGTCTCTACTAAAAATACAAAAATTAGCTGGGCGTGGTGGTGCGCACCTGTAATCCCAGCTATTTGGGAGGCTGAGCTAGGAGAATCGCTTGAACCCAGAAGGCGGAGGTTGCAGTGAGCTGAGATTGTACCACTGCATTCTAGCCTAGGGAACAGAGCTAGACTCCGTCTCAAAAAAAAAAAAAAAGATATAATGTTGTCTGCCATATTGGGTTTTGGAATTGCTTGGGGCCTATCACCCCCTTTCTTCTTGCCTATTTCTCCTTTTGGGATGTGAACGTCTGTACTATGCCTGTCCCACCATTGTATTTTGGAAGTAGATCACTTGCTTTTATGTCACAGGCTCACAGATGGAGGGGAATGTGCTCCAGGATGAATGATAACTTCAGTCTCTCTATGTATGATTTAGATTTAGACTCTAGACTTTGGACTTTTGAGTTGATGCTGAAACAAATTAAGACTTTCAGGGCCATTGGGATGGAATGAACGTATTTTGCATAGGAGAAGGACATGAATTTTAGGGGCCAGGGGTAGAATGTTATGGTTCGAGTGTGTCCTACAAATTCATGTATTAGAGCTTAATTCCCAATGCAGCATGTTGAGAGGCAGGACCTTTAAGAGGTGATTAGGTCATGGGGGCTCTACCCTCATGAATGAATTTATGTTACTGCAGGAATGGGTTTGTTATAAAAATGAGTTTGGGCTGGGCGCGATGGCTCACACCTGTAATCCCAGCACTTTGGGAGGCCGAGACGGGCGGATCACGCAGTCAGGAGATCGAGACCATCCTGGCTAACACAGTGAAACCCCATCTCTACTAAAAAATACAAAAAAATTAGCCGGGCATGGTGGCGGGTGCCTGTAGTCCCAGCTACTTGGGAGGCTGAGGCAGGAGAATGGCATGAACCTGGGAGGTGGAGCTTGCAGTGAGCCAAGATTGCACCACTGCAATCCAGCCTAGGCGACAAAGCGAGACTCCGTCTCAAAAAAAAAAAATGAGTTTGGCCTTCTCTTGTTCTCTGTCATGCACTGTATCCCATGTGATGCCTTCTGCCATGTCATGATGCAGCAAGAAGCCATCAGGCCATCACAAAATGCAGCCCCATGATCTTGGACTTCCCAGCCTCCAGAACCATGTGCCAAATAAACTTCTATTGTTTATAAAGTACACAGTCTATAGTCTTCAGTTATAGCAGCACAAAAAGGACTAAGACATCCCCAGGCCCCTAGCCCCCAAAAGGTTATGCCAGCATCAACTCAACTGCAGCCTTTAAATCGTGCCCCCCCCAACCCCCAACCCATCATTAGCCCCCGTCAGGAAGAGGGGTGTGCCACTGCAGGGCCAGCACTCAACATTCACTTGACAAACATGCATTGACAAATCTTTATTGATACTTACAATGTGCCAGGCACATTCTAGGCCCTGGGGATACAGCTGTGAACAAATCTGCCCAAATCCCCGCCCACATGGAGTTTATGTTCTCATGGGAAGAAAAAAAAAGGAAGAAATATATTCATGTAAAAGATGTAGTTGACTAGATGTTGATAAAAAGTGCTATGGAGAAAACTAAAGCAGAAAGAGCATAGGGAATGTTGAGAGTAGGGTGATTCATAGGGAGGTCAGGAAAAGCCTCACTAAGAAAGGAACATTTTGGCCAGGCACAGTGTCTCACGCCTGTAATCCCAGCACTTTGGCAGGCCAAGGCAGGTGGAACACCTGAGGTCAGGAGTTCGAGACCAGCTTGGCCACCATGGTGAAACCCTGTCTCTACTAAAAGTTTTAAAAAATTAGCTGAGTGAGGTGGCAGATGCCCGTAGTCCCAGCTACTGGGGAGGCTGAGGCAGAAGAATCGCTTGAACCCAGGAGACAGAGGTCACAGTGAGCTGAGATTGAACCACTACACTCCAGCCTGGGCGACAGAGTGAGACTCCATCTCAAAAAAAAACAGGAGATGAAGAAACAAGCCATGCAGAAGCCTGGGAAGAGCATTCCAGGAAGAGAGAACAGCAAGGCCAGAGGCCTGGAGGCAGAACAGCAAGGGCAAAGGCCCGGAGGCAGAACCTGCCTATCATGTTTGAGGACTTGCAAGGAGGGATGAGGGAGAGGCGGGGGGTTCAGCCTACACTAGGCCTCAGGGGCCACTGTTGAACCTCAGCTTTGACTGAATGAGATGCAGGGTTTGGATCTGACCTCTGCAGTAAGAGGCAGGGGACCACAGCAGTACCATAATATCTGGACTTTTCTCAGCCTGCATTTGATATGCAATAAAAGAGGAAAGGGCCTTCCCTGACAGTCTCTGCCTTTTGTTCCCTAATTTCCACTTCAAATAATCAAATGGGGGGAATAGTGATCATTTTGTATCCCAAGTATCCTAAGATACTCCCCCCGTTAGAATGTTAGCTCCCTAGCAGTGGCAGGAGCCACTGAGTATGACTTGAGCATCACCGTACCCCCACTGCCTTGCAGTGGACCTGGCACTTAGTAGATGCTTGGAGAAATGTGCAGACATACCAATGACAGAGGCTCCGGCAACCTCTCATAACCTCCAGGGTGACGTTGTGTGTCCAGGCCTGAGCTGGACACCTGGCAGACATTGCCCCATTCAGGAGAGCTCAGGTCACCCAGAGGCAGCACTGGAGTCGGACCTTGAGCGTGCCTGACTCTAGAGCCCTTGCCTTCCTTCCCCCTCCTCACTGTCACCAAGAGCCAGCACCCCCTGCCTCCAGAGGGACATGTGGGCCAGTGTGGTCACTCTCACCTCCCTCCGGCTCAGTGGGCCCAGAATGTTCTCAAGAGGGTGAGGGATTGTCCCTGTGTCTGTCCTTCTGAGGGTCTGTGAGTCTGTTGGAGAGGGCCTGTCCCTCTGGGGAGGAGGTGTATATCTGGCCCTCTGGGAGTCTGCCCCTCATGTTGCAAAGTTCATGTTCCTCCACGCTTTCCCCGCAGGTAGGTCTGTGCCCGTGGTTCAGCCCTACCCTCCCCACTCCCATCCCCACCTGCCTGTTCCATGGCTCCCCACCATCTGCAGGCTCTGAGCGCCCCCTGCTGAC
This sequence comes from Hylobates moloch, assembly GCF_009828535.3. Classification (NCBI taxonomy): domain Eukaryota; kingdom Metazoa; phylum Chordata; class Mammalia; order Primates; family Hylobatidae; genus Hylobates; species Hylobates moloch. The sequence goes on from NW_026652288.1 coordinate 52,541,639, forward strand.
CACTGCCTCATCTGCACCTCCACGCCCAATGGGGAGCCAGATACCTATGGCCTGGGATCTGGCACAGTGCAAAGAGCTGTTCCTGGGGCTGGAATTTAGCCTTAGCCCTTCTCTCCAACACCTGTGAACCTCAGAGGAGGTTTAGCATTCCCATCTTGTCCCCCACCCCCAACCCTTCCATTCCCTCAGAGGATTGCCTGGTACACAGATATGGGGACAGGGCACAAACATGTCCTCCCTGCCTGCGTTTCCCTAGGTAGTGGGGCTGAGTCTTGAAAGAGGTGGGTAGGCCGAGCGTGGTGGTGGCTCAGGCCTGTAATCCCAGCACTTTTCGAGACTGAGGTGAGAGGATCGCTTGAGCTCAGGAGTTTGAGACAAGCCTGGGCAATATAGTGAGACCCCATCTCTACCTAAAAATAAAAATAAAAAATAAGAAAGAGGTAAGTACAGGGGGCAGGATCAGGCTCCTGTGAGGCCTCTACCCCTGACTGGGGGCTGAAAAACACCTAGGCCTACCTCCACACCTGGCCTTAATCCCTTTCATCCCATCTGCCACCTTCCTATTCAACACTCATCCCTGCCAATCCTACCTCTCCCCAAGTGCCCCTCCTTCAAAGTCCCTGTACCACCAGCAAGGCCATCACACATCCTGCTGTGACACTGACTCAGTGGGACTGACATGCAAATAGAGTCCACACATGTGCTCAGTCAGGAGCCTGAGAAGGGGACAGAGGCTGAGTGAACTGGAGTGAGGTCAGCCTTTGGAGATGACTACATATATCTGGGGACATGGCTATCTGCAGATATGAACACACGTATGCACAGCCTATGCACACACCTACTCATAAATGCAGGCACACTGTGCACAAGCATATGTTCTTATGCATATGTTCACATGTGCACACATACAACACATACATGTGTACCAACATAGGTGCATTGTGCAAATATAAGTGCATGTGGATGTCTGTGCACACACCTCCATCCCTGGGCAGAGACATCCCCGCCTACATGCAGGTGTCCTCAACAGGCGCAGGCAGACCCAGACCCACCATCAAAGCACACATCCGCACATGTGCATACACACAGCCCTTGATCAGTGCTCACATGCACACATGTCCACAGGTGCCAGGAGTATAACTGGACTGAAGTCAGACAGACCTCAATTTGAACCCTGGCCTGGCTTTATCACTCGGTTGCTCTGTGACCTTGGGCATCTGCAACTTTCAGAGCCTCAGTTTCCCCACCTATAAAACTGGGTAATAAGGGTGCCTGCCTATAGGGCTGGGAAGATTAAAGGAGACACTACATGGAGCAGACCTGCGACACAGCAAGTGCTCAGCAAGTGTTAGCTGGCAGGACCCCAGCCTCAGACCTGTAGATAACTGTGACTATAAAGTAATGAGAAGGGTCCCCTCTGGGGCGTGAGTCTCCCAGCACAGGCACACACATACACACACACACACACACACACACACACAGAGAGGCTGCTCTGTGTTTCTGCTGTTTACAAAGCTGCCTAGCTACGACCTGAGATCAGGAGCATGTGGGCTCACCTGGGAGCCCCACCCTTCCTCCCCAGCCTGTCAGAACAGGGCCTAGCGGGAATCCTGCATTCCTCCTCCTCTTGGCTACAGACTTTAGGGGTACAAAATGGAGGCCTTGGAGTCCTACTTCCCCCAGGCCCCCCCATAGGCTTTGCCCTGCTGCAGTGGATTGTGGCTGCTTTAAGGAGCTCCCTGAAATTGGAGGAGCCTGGGGTCCCCCTGGAGGCTCTCCAGACTGCCTGACAGTCCTCTCCTCAGCTCCATCCCCCTACAAGCCCTTGGCTGCTAAGACTATGTTTCTGGTGGACGGAGGCCCATGGTGTCCCACCACATACTCTCCCCATGACCTCCTGGAAAACGGAAGATGGCCAGTGTCCTCCTCTCCCAAGGATGCTAAGTCCCCTTGCAAAACCCTGCCCTGACAGGCCACTGCCGCCCCCACCCCCATGGCCACCCTAGTGCCTGAGCACTGAGGGAGAGGAGTTCCCTGTCCTGTACTCAGAGTGGAGAACAACTTGAGCTGATAAGCTAACTCTGAAGACCTTCCAGGGGATCAGGGATAGCCACATGGCCCCACGTAGTTTCAAGGTCAACCCTCGAAAGTGTAGCTTTCCGGCTGGGTGCAGTGGCTCACGCCTGTAATCCTAGCACCTTGGGAGGCCGAGGCAGGTGGATCACCTGAGGTCAGGAGTTCGAGACCAGCCTGGCCAACATGGTGAAATTCCATCTCTACTAAAATACAAAAAAATTAGCCAGGTGTGTTGGCCCACACCTGTAATCCCAGTTACTTGGGAGGCTGAAGCAGGAGAATCATTTGAACCCAGGAAGTAGGGGCTGCAGTGAGCCAAGATGGCACCGCTGCACTCCAGCCTGGGTGACAAAGTGAGATTCCATCTCAAAAAAAAAAAAAGTGTCGCTTTCAGCTGGGAGCAGCTCATGCCTATGTGTGATCCCAGCACTTTGGGAGGCCAAGGCAGGTGGATGGCTTTGAGCACAGGAGTTCAAGACCAGCCTGGGCAACATGGTGAAACGCCATCTCTACAAAAAATACAAAAATTAGCCGGACATAGTGGCATGTGCCTGTAGTCCCAGCTACTCAGGAGGCTGAGGTGGGAGGATGGCTTGAGCCTGGGAGGCAGAGGTTGCAGTGAGTGGAGATTGTGCCACTGCACTCCATCCTGGGTGACAGAGTGAGACCCTATCAAAAAAGAAAAGAAAGTGTAGCTTTCAGACACCAAACACTTGACCTATCAAGCTTCAAAAGGCTAATATGGGTCCCTTCCCCTTGCCTGACCTTACCCCAAGCAGAAGAGAAATACAAACTCATGCCTGTTCTGGTACGGCCTGGCCTGGCCTCTCCTACATGAGGCCAGGTTGAAGGGGAACCTGAGGGGAAGTTGGGGCACGTTGGAGCCTGGAGGAACAGCGGAAATTGCTGCCATACTTAGCAGACAATTATCCCCTTCCTTTAGTCCTCTGAAAACTAAACCGGCCAAAAAGTAGCTGGTACAGTCCAGGTAGGCCCATCCCCTCCCATTTCCCTCCAAAATAGGTCAGAGCCACCTCACACCTCAGGTTTGGGGGTATACTGGGTAGCACAGGCATCCTCCAGGGGGTGACACACTAAAACCATGAATGTCACCTACCCCTCATTTTACAGATGGAGAAACTGAGGCCCAGAGAGAGGAAGGGCCTTGCTCTAAGCCACACAGCCTGTCAACCAGCATAGCAGGACTTTAAACCAGGAGCTGGACCTCCTGACCCCTCCCCACAGTTTTTGAAGATGGTCAGGACTCAAGTGACCCTCGCGCTCTGAGCGTTGCCCTGTGTCCTGGCACTGCCCCACTGGTGGAGAAGAAAGGGAAAGAGGGGATATACCAGTGGCAACGGCTGATGCCCTCTGTCAAGGAGCAGGCTGAGGGGACCTTCCCCAGGGCTGAGCCTTAGGGTTGGTGGGATTTACGTTGCCCAGACAAGGTCCCTTCTGGAACTTCCAAGCCCAGACCATGGCCAGGAGAGTGTCACTGGTATGGCCACAGCCAGACCTGGGCTTGGGAAGGGGACCCTGGACATATTCTGAGACCCACCTCCTCTCTTTGCCATTTCAAACCAACCCAAAAAATGTGGAGATAGGAAAAGGGGAAAAGAGCACCATACTGGGAGTCAAGGGCCCTGGTTCTCGTCCTGCTTCTGCTGCTAACTTGCTGGAGGAACTTGAGCCTCAGTTTACCCATCTGTCAGACAGAAATGAAGTTTGTGCTCCCCTTCCCCCACCACCCTCCTATGCTGCCAGAGCCTGCCCTTCATGGCCTCAGTCTCTCTCTCCAAATGCCAGGAATGCGCCTCCCACTGCCCTCTCTGTCCTGGCGGTCAAGGGCAGGGTCAGCAGGGCCTGAGGGGTGAGCCACTCTCCAGCCCATGGCTGCCCATGGCCCCGGCTTCCCCTCAGAGACACCAGGCAGGGGAGGCCAGGCCAGGCAGTACCAGAACAGGCCAAAGTTTGTGTTTCCTTCTCAGTCTCCCACCTTCCACCTACTCGCCTAGCCTGGGAGCCACGGGCAGCCATGGGATGGAGCTGGGGCCCCAAGAGGCCCATTCCTGAGGAGTCTTTCCCTGGGGGGGCTGCCAGTCTGATAAGGGAGGTGCCTGATGTCATAAGCCTTACCTACTGGTCAACACCACAGTGCTTCGAAGTAGGATCATCACTCTCTTTTTTGTTTTGTTTTATTGGGATTTTGCGTTTTTTCAGAGACGGGGGTCTCAGTATGCACAAGCTGGAGTGGAACTCTTGGGCTCAAAGGATCCTCGTGTCTGAGCCCCCCAAGTAGCTGGGACTACAGGTATCACTCTCTTAACAGATGAGGAAACTGAGGCCCAGCCAGGACTCCAGCACAGGCCAGGACAGGCAGGAAGCCAATGAAGCTGGGACTAGGGGTCTGGCCCCCCAGTCACCCACCTACAGGGCAGGTGTGTCTCACGCTGCCCTGGGTTCCTGCCCGCCGAGGGTCCCCGAACCCCAAACCCAGGCACTTGGGGCGTGTCCCCCGCGGCGGTTCCCTCCCGGACCACATGCCCTTGCCGCGCCCACCCTCAGGCGCCTGGCGTGGGGTTGGCAGGGTGGGCCAGTGGCAAGGAGGCCCAGAAAGATCTGCAGAAGCCCATTCCCAGGAACATGGAGTTACCGACAGGCACCAAGAGGTGTGTGTGTGTGTGTGTGCACGTGCATATACGTGTACATGTGTGGGTGGCAGGGGCTGTGCAGGGTATGTTGTGGGCAGGTTGATGAAATGTGATAAAGCAGGAAGAACAGTGTTGCCCATAGTAAGTACTATGCTGTTATTTTGAGGGGTCTTAGCCTAGGTAAGGCAAAGACTGGATGGGTTGCAGGTGGGGGACTCTGGCTGAGTTGTGGGCAGGAGGAGTGGGCCTCAGGGGTAGCAGGACACGTGGGCTTGGAGGGGTGCTGGAGATGCTGAGTCAGAAAGAGAAGGAGGCTCCAGCTCTGCCCACCTCCTGGGCAAGGGGAGTCCAGAAACTGGAGGCCTGCTTCTCCAGCCTGGCTGCCAGCTGTGCAGACGGCGTGGCTGGTGTGGTCTGTCGGGTGGGGTGGCTCAGAGCCTTGGCAGGTCAGAGAGGGTGGAGGGCGAGGCCCCTGCAAGGCTCTGGCTGTGTCTAGCTCCAAGACCCCCCGCCGCACCTCGGGCACAGGCAGGAAGTGTTTGATGAGTGACTGATGGGGGTGGCGGGACGTGAGAGGCTCCCTAGGGCTGGCGGCTGGGTGGACGCCGCGCCGCCTTCACCCGTGGCCTGCTCGGGGCCTGCAGCAGCCCGTGGCAGCCGGCAGGGGGCGGTGCCCGACCGGCTTTGGGAGACTCCCTTCCCCTGCCCCAGGCGGGGCGTCCCGAAGGCGAAGGCGGCGGGGCTCAGATGTGGCGGCGCCTCCAGTGTCCCGTCCCGTTCCGTCCTGTCCCGTCCGGGCGGCCCCGAGCGGCCTTCCTGCCCGGGCACGTTGGCATGCGGGCGGGGGGGCGGGCGGACACCAGGTGTCGGCGCTGCGGGAACAGAGGCTTCTGAGCCCCGCCCAGGGACTTGGCGCCCCACCCTGCCAACCCCACGCCGGGCGCCTGAGGGTGGGCGCGGCAAGGGCGTGTGGTCCGGGAGGGAACCGCCGCGGGGGACACGCCCCAAGTGCCTGGGTTTGGGGTTCGGGGACCCTCGGCGGGCAGGAACCCAGGGCAGCGTGAGACACACCTGCCCTGTAGGTGGGTGACTGGGGGGCCAGACCCCTAGTCCCAGCTTCATTGGCTTCCTGCCTGTCCTGGCCTGTGCTGGAGTCCTGGCTGGGCCTCAGTTTCCTCATCTGTTAAGAGAGTGATACCTGTAGTCCCAGCTACTTGGGGGGCTCAGACACGAGGATCCTTTGAGCCCAAGAGTTCCACTCCAGCTTGTGCATACTGAGACCCCCGTCTCTGAAAAAACGCAAAATCCCAATAAAACAAAACCGTGCTTCAGAACCTTGAGCACGGTCTGTTGCTCCCTGGGCCAGAGCCTCCCCTTCCCCGCTACTGAGTTCCCAGGGAGCTCAGGCAGTTCCTTGGGGAGTAGATGCTGGGGAAGGAACATGGTCTCGAGTCCTAGCCACCACATACTGCTGTGTGGCCCAAGGCAGCACATGTCCCTCTCTGGGCCCTCAGTCCCTGAATTAGTTGGAAGAGCCCATTTCTAAGACCTACATCAGACCTGCGCATCTGGGGTTCAGGGCGGGCCGGGGCTAACTCACTTTAAAATGTGCTCTCCTCTCCCAGCATCATGGGGCTTTGTATCCAGTAAGTGCTCACTAACAGTTGTTCACAGACTGTAACTCTGCTCAGGCCTTCTCTGATCCCAGGACCTGGGAGAAGCCACACCTCTGCCTCCCATGCCCTGGCCCTCCTGGCTTCTAGAACCTTCTCATGAATCCTTGTCCAGGCCACATCAGTGACCCGGAGGGGGTGGTGATCTGAAGTGACCCTGCAGTCCCCTCTTCTCTCTAACCCCCTCCAGGGCTTAGTATCCGCCTACAGGCCAGGAGAAAAAGATAGTCTAAGTTTTCATGTGGTGTTCAGATGCCCCCAGGTAAAACATTGTGAACCAAAGGTCCTAGCGGGTTGGACCTACAGGGTCTACTCTGGAATTTCCATTTGGAAAGTCAGGAGGAGTCAGCTGACCATGGTTCTCAGCATGTGTTTGAAGGGCTGCTGGCCTGGGAAGAGGGTGGAGACCCTGTGTGTCCTTCCCCAGAATGGAGGTTGATAGGAGGTAGGTGTCAGTTCCGTGCCAGAAAGACCTTTCAAAGAATTAGAGCTTCCCACAGTGGTTGGTGCCATAATGAGGTAGTGAGTTCCCCATTGTGGAAACTGTTCAAGCTCTTAAATACTTATTGAGCACCAACTAGTGTCAGACACTGGCGAAGGCACTGGGGACATGGGCTGGCAGGGGACACAGAGAGGATGCGGGGACGGACTAAGATGCAGAATCAAGGCTAGACGGGGGGGAGCAGCGAGCAGCAGGCAGTGCTTCCTGGAGAGGAGAGCATGAGTGAGGTATGGAAAGCCAGGACAGGCCAGTGGGCTGGGGAAGGAGAAGGGGCTCAGCATGGAGCCTCACTTTGCCCAGACCCCACAGATAGGGACAAACAGGAGAGAACTAGGGCCCCTGTAGCTCTGACCTCCAACTTACTGTGGCCGGAGCACTGGGCAGTCTGCTCCCTCCAGAGGACAGGGCAAGAAGAGAAGGGGCTTGAAACACAGCAGGAGAGACTGGAGCCAGGCAACAGGGAGAACTTCCTGCTAGGACTGCCTGGATTCCAAACTGGCATGATACTGGGGGACTCCCTGAGCCCCAGGGCTTTCAGGAGGGGGCGCAGCCACAGGGACCTGGAATTGAAGGGTCCTTTGTGCACTTGGCCGGGGGAGCACAAAAAGCCTCTGAGGGCCACTCCATGCAGGGGAGGCTGGGAACGGGAGAGGGCAGCTGTGCATGGAGGCCGTGGTCAAGTGTCTTGCCTTGTTTTCTTCACACAGCAGGAGTTGCCTTGTCAGTCCTCCTGCAAAACCTCTGTGCAATTGCTGTGCTAGAAATGGGCAAGCCAGAAGACTCCACGGGACAGAGGCAGAGGGAAGGAAGGCCCACAGCAGAGATCCTCCATGAGGTGGAGGCTTGGAACTTGTCCCAACCCTGTCTCCCCTGGCTGGGCCAGAAAGACAGGGAATAGGGAGAGCAGGCAGCCTCTGGCCAGGACAGGGGGCAGGAGGAGGGGGCAGGATCCTGGGCTCTAGGCCAATCTGGGCTCCACAGTGGGAGGCTGGTCTAGACATTATCCAAGGACACCCCCAGCTCCAATCTTCCCAGGACTGACAGAGACGAGAGAGGCCCCCTTCCTTTACTGTGCTGACCAGGGGTCCAGGGCAGAGAGCGCCGGCCATGCTGTGAAGCCTCACTTGCCAAAGTGTCCTGTAGACAAGAGTCAAACCAGATAATGCTTAAAAGACACTTTGGAAATGTGGAGTCAGGACTTTTATCTCCAAAGCCAAGTTCCGACGGGCACCAGAAGGTACAAAACACATTGTACGTAAGGCCTGGCCTGGGGGCTTTGGGCACGGTGGGCTTCTAGTTGACAGCTAGAAATGGAGGCATTTCTGGCAGAGAAACAAGTCTAAGGAGGCAGCGCCGGCTTCCTCAGGTCCTGTCTCTACAAGGCCCCATTGCTGTAACTAGCCAAGCCAAGCAGGCTACCCTGCTTGGAGAACTGACTGACCTGCCCTGGAGCCCCTGCTTCCCTGGAACAGAGAGGGGGAGCCCCACAGGCAAGCTCTGGGTTTGGAGCAAGGGGGCTGAGACTACGCCCCTGGAGACGGGTGCACCCTGGGCCCGTTTGTAACTGGAGGGACACCCTATGGGGTTCAGAAGCCTCAGGAGAATTCAAGGCCCCTCGCACACCAGCTGATTGTATAGAAGAGAAAGCTGAGGCTTAGGAAGGAGGGGTCACCTGGCCAAGGTCACACAGCCCCCAAGCTGACGCTCATGAGGCTGCCCCTTCTGCCTCCCAGGTGGGAGGGCCAGGCTTCCCCATGCCAGGTGCCCCCACCCGAGTCCGGGGCAGGACAGCCGGAGCTCCATGGGGTGAGGGGGTGTGGGGTTGCTGGGCTCGGGCCAGGACTGAGATGCCACAGAAGCTGGTGTTCTGCCAGGGCAGGGCAGGCAGGCCTGGAGGCAGAGGCGGGCCTGGCCTCTCCCCACCTGGCAGAAGGCATTTCTTACCTAATAAGGTGCTTTCTTCTCTGCCTCGAACAGCTTCTGACAAAGCAGGGTGGTGCAGGGGGTGGGGCCAGTTCCTGGGGCCACACCCCGCCCGCTCACCCCACTGCACCAGGCTAGGCCTTTCTGGGGGCAGCAGGGTCTCTAGCAGACACTGGTCTGCCTGAGAAAAGCAGGCAAGCTCCAGCTGGCCTCCGAGAACCCAAGCCTGGCCTAGGATGCAGGGCCCCTGTGTGCTCATCCTCACCCTTGTGGGAGGGGGCTGTCCACACGCAGTTCAGGGCCCAGGTTCCCCGAACCTGCACTGCTTCCCCCCAACACCCGGTATAAGCCAAGCTGCCTCTCCTGCCCCATCCCACACACACAGATATGCACACACCCTGCGCTGTCCCTGGGGGCAGTGAGGCCTGGATCCCCCAAGTAGGGAGCTGCCCCTCAGGGCCCCAGGACCTCCCACTGTTAGCCCAGAGAAAGCAGGTCAGGGCCCCTCCAGGGAGTCCAGCAGAGCCCTGTGTCTTCATCCTCAGAGGCAATGGAAGGGCCTGGGCGCCAGGCCCCATGCCTGGGAGGGACGGCGACACCATTCCCCATGGGAAAATCTGGCCCCAGGCCCTGTGGGCCCCTGACTGACTGAGCGAGGGGTGGTGTTGAGGGGGTCCTAGTGATGAGCTGGACTGAGTGGAGGAAGGGCCGGGGCCAGGCCACACAGAGCACCTGAGGAGGAGCGTCCCGGTGGGACACATGCTAGTCGAGTGACTCTGGATAACTATTAGCCACCTTGGTGTCCTCATCTGTAAAGTGGGAACAATGCACCTTCCTCTCAGAGCTGTTTCAAGGATCCAATGGGTGCACAGTTTGGACAGATGACACATGGTCACCTGCATATGCCCTTTATCAGGCAGCTGGGGAAGGCTCTGTGTGCCCCTCAGGGTCTCCAGCTGTGCCTGCAGGTCCCCTTCCAGGCCCTAACCAGGGAGTAACCACGAAGAGAAGGAAGGTCTTCTCAGCAAACAGCTGAGTTTGCTCCAGGGGCACAGGGCCCTTAGTCACCAAGGAGCTTCTTGGGAATGTCTCACAGCACCACCGAGGGAAAGCCACCAGTGACAGCACCCACACCAGGGGGGCCTCCGCTCTCAGGGCGCCGTGTCCTGAGCTCCAGTGTGTGGTTCTCTGTGAGTGTGGCCGTGTATGTCTCTGGCGTCCCGCCAGCAGCTCGGCCACACCCAGGTGACTCAGGGCTGCAGCAAGCACCCTACCCGGCCAGTGGGAGAACAAAGCCGCCAGCTCAAGGCCGGGGCATCCAGCCTGAGTCACACACAGGCACACCCAGCCCAGCCAGGTGCCCCCACCTCTCCGGACCCACCCCAGCCCAGGGCTCAGAAGCCCCCCCAACCCCTGCTGCAGTGAGGAAACCGAAGTAGCCCCTCACACTGACTGGGCTTGCCCAGGTGCGACCAGCTGAGATGAGGAGCTGGGCCCAAGGAAGCCTGGAGGTCTCGCTGAGACCAGGAGCAGAAGCCCATGACCAGGCCCCCAACTCCAGCCCAGTGCAGTAGCAGGGGACAGGCCCTGGCACGGGGAGCATCAGGCCTGAGGCCCAGGACCCCAGCTTCCCCATGGGGCTACACTTAGAGGGAAACCACGACAGAAGGAGAGGACCTCAATGAGAGCCATGGGCCTGGCTCAGTCTGGGTTGAGGACACACTGTGGACACAACCCTGACTCCCTGCCCCTGGGTCACTCTCAAATGTGGAGGAATCATGACAAGTTGAGACAGCCAGGCCTTCAGGTGACCGCTCTGCTTAAGACAATGAGGAGCAGCCCGGCCTCCCCACCTAGACCTGGGTTTGTGAGGAGAGGGGCCAGGGCATGCTCTGTTAAGTGCCCCAACACCACCAGCGGCTCAAAGAAGGTGCTAAGGTTCCCAGACAAGGACCCAGAGTGAGGCTGAGGCAGGAGGGCAGGCAGCAGGCAGGGGTGGGGACCCTGGATTCCCCGGCAGGGGGGAACCCCAAACCCCAGGCCCTTTCCAGTGTGAAATGGGGGCCCCTGCTTCAGCTGATACTCCAGCCCTGGAGAGTCTGGGGCTCCACTGCAGAATGCCACCTCCTGGAGCCCCGGTCCAAACCCAGAGGGTGGCGGGGTCTGGCCACCAGCTGGGTCTCCAACCAAGGCCATAGCTGAGAGCAACCCTGCAAAAAGGGAGAAAAAGCCCATCAGGGACACCACAGGGCAGAACGAGCAGATCCTCGGATACTCTCAGCAGGCCCCGAGCACCTGACCCTACCCCAGAAGCCCTCGCCCTGACCCAGCCTCACCCAACCCCGAGCTGTGCCCAGTGCTAACTGCAAATGGCCCTCACCCTCAGCCCTGGGTCCATCCCTTCATCTGACATGGTACTAATCCCAACCCTAACCCCAAATCTGAACTGTGCCCCAAACTCTACTTGCTTCTCTATGCTCAAGCCCTACTCCATCCTCACAACCCAGCCCTAAACCAATCCCATCCTAAACCCCAGCTCTGACCCTCAACCCTCTCAGATCATCTGTGTGCCCAAAATTCCATTGTCAGCCCTACCACTGCTCCAAAACCTAACCAGCCCTCCAAGCCTTGCCTTCCCAGGCCCTTTCTAATCCTCCTCCCTATTCCACAGCCCAGGAGCACCGCACACCTCTATCTTCTCCAGTAACCCTCCGCTAAGACCCCCAGCATCCATGCTGCCCACAAACCCCACTTGTGCTCAGACCGCCCACATTGCACCCACCCTGGCCCACTCTCCAGCCATCAGGAGCCTCTGCTGCACCCGACTGTGCATGCCCAGGCTGGGAGCTGACACAGAGGGACAGGGGCTGGGGACATGACGTGTCCCCCACTAAGAACAGCAGATGTCCTCCCAGCACCAGTGGCTTTATGACAGGACTTGTATGGGGTCATTCAGACTCAGACCCCAGCCTGCCTGCCCTGCAGAGGTGGGGGATGGCTCAGAGCAGGTACTTCTGCACCTTCCCAGCTCAGGGCCCCACTGCACACAGCCCCAAGCCCACTCCTCTCCCCCAGGCCCCGGGAATGCGCACCTCAGGGGAGGGAGTCAAACCCAGACCCCTGGCATGGGTTCCAATATGCCCAGGGGACTCAGCTCCCCCGTCACCCCACACCCCTCGATCCTGCCCCGCCCCCAGAGCACCCCCGCCCCCACCCTGCTCTAAAGGCCCAGCAGGCTGAATTGGAGACACCCCACTCTCCTAGCCAGACTGGGGCCGGCAGCAGGTGGGGGCGGTGGTGCAGGGCCCCTGGCTGGCCTCCCTCGCCTGCCCTCAGGCCCAGGCTGCATTCCCAGAAAGCCCAGGCCTGCCACTCAGGGACACACAAGCTGAGCTCAGCGCCCTCCTCCGCTTCCCAGGAAGCTGCTGGGACTCCTCCCTCAGCCTCAGCCTGAAGTCCCCCTGCTGCAGTCACTGTCACAAGGCTTCAGGGACCCCTCGCAGGCAGGCCCAGGTGCCCCAGACTCACCAGGCCCGTCCAGCCCTCTCTCACCCCCTTAGCCTTCAAGCCAAGGTGGGCTTGGTAGGTCCTTCCCTTGGCCTGCCACTAACCTGTCAGAAGCCCCAGCCCATGGAGCAGGGGCCCCAAGCCCCCACCATGGTGGGCAAGGAAGACCTAGAGAGGTCGCAGTGTGGCACTTATCATTCAATGGAGCTGGAACATAACTCTCACCCTGCAGCAGGCCTCGGCCAGGCCAGGGCTCACCCCCAGAAGCCTAGACAGGGGCAAGGGGTGTCTGAGGACAGTGGGAGCTGCAGAGAGGCAGGGGATCCAGGGATGGGTAAGGGCCAGGCCTCCCCCAGATCTGCGCCAGGAAGTTCTTCTAGTCATCTAACCTCGATTCCCTACAATGCAGTCCAAGAGGAAAAGGAGATTCTCCTCCCAGTGAACCTCTCCCCTCCAGCTGCCATCCAGGCCCAGGCCCTGGCCCCTCTTGCCTGCTGACCACTCGGTCCCCTACCCCCACCCCAGCTGGTCTTCCTGCCTGGGGCCCTGCCCTCCACTATGGGCTGTTCACTAACGGTGAAGGCCCCAACACTCAGCCATCCCACCCAGCAGCCTGACCCCCATGGAGCCTCACCACACCAGACCGCTGTTGCTGGCCAGAGGCCCCACAGCTTCCACCTCCCTGGTTTTGCTGGGCTGCCCACGGCCTGGAGTGCACTCCCTGGTGAAATCCTGTCTTTCCTACGAGGGAAGCGTCCCCTCTCTAAGCCCGGACCGCTGTGCCCCGTGGTCTGATGGCCCTTTCCCTGCCCCTGCCCCACAGCTTTGTGGTGGGCCTCTGCCACCCTCCAGCCCTCCAGCTTCCTGAGGGCACACTTCTCTGGGCGCAGCTCTCGCTGCCTGGCACAGCTGTGACACCTCCATCCCTCCTGCTACTGTGTGGAGGCCAGGCCCTAGGTGCTTCCCACTGTCCCTTCAACAGTCCTGCAACATTGGTGTCCTTCTCCCCATTGTACTTACAAGGACACTGAGGCTACAACCGTTTTAGGGATGGACCAAGGTGAAGAGTGGGGATTACACTCAAAGCTCGCCCTCCAAAGGGCCTGCTGAAAATCTGCCTTGAGTGGGTGATGAGGTGGGGTGCCCTGGGGAAGGAGCTGGAGGGCAAACAGGGCCAGGCCCAGCCTTTCACCTAAGTCCAAGGAATCCTACCGTGAGGTTCCCAGGCTCCACAGAACCCACACCATGAACTCTGCCCACACCACACACACGCGCACACACACACACAACTAAGCTGCATGCACACACCCACCCAGCTCCTATACCCCCACACCCCGAGGCCTGCACCCACACACAGACGTGCTCCTCCCCAACCCCTCTCCTGGCCTCCACCACCCACACCCAGACCTGCTGGGCAGGCTGAGCAGGCCCAGCTGCCAGGAGAGGCTCCAGAGGCTCCCCACCCCCCACTTGGAGCCGGGATGCTGGGGTTCTGTGGGGCAGGAGCGCCCCCCAGCTGACAGGTGTGGGACACATAGGGGCCACCCACTGCTTCTAGACCTTACTGAGCACCCAGGCCCACATTAGAGGGCATGACCCAGGAGAAGAGAAGAGGGGAGGTCAGGCCTGGCACCACAGTGGCCAGAGGCAGGCAGCGTGGCCAAAGTGTAGGTGTTGCCTCTGGCTCGCTGAGGGATGGAGTCCGGGGCTGGAGATGAAGAAAGGATCTCATGAGACTCACCGGTTTCTGGGACTGGCTGGCTGGGGAGACCAAGGGGCTGGGAAGGCGGCTGAAGAGCTCATCTCAGACATGTTGGGTCTGAGGGACCTGAGCAGCGTCCTGGTGGAGGCCAGCAGGAGGGGGACACTCACGTCTGAAGCTCTGGCTAGTCAAGGGACATGGCAGGGAAGCGGGGAGATTCCTTATGGCTCACTGTCCCCTTGTCAGGCCTCTGCCCCATGCTCGTACAAGTCTTCTCAAAATGGGCTTGATGCAGATAAGCCTCTGCTAAGGTCCCTTCCTGCCCTTGTACTTGTCATTACCCACCCACCCTCTCTCCACCGGGCCTCAGTGCCCTGCAGAGCCCTCCTGAGGACACACACTGAGGACACAGGTTCTATCGACTCCCATTAATTGAGCACTTACTATGTGCTAGGCACTGTGCTAAGGAGGTCACCAGCCTGTGGGTGAACATGGGGTCACTTTGACATCAATGCCCAAGTCAGAGAGGCTCCTGGCCCTCAGCTGTGTGCTGCAGGGCCTCATGTAGTCCCTCCAAAAGTCCTCCAGTTAATTCCGGGGCCCCAGGAATACTGCCCTATAAGCAGGAGCAAGCCCACACTGGCTGTGCTCTGCTTCCCTGTGAAGACACCGCTGCCTCCGTGGCATGAGAACTCTGCTCTGGAGAGAACCCGTCCTCCACCCATGGCCAGCTCAGTCCTCCACCCTCAAAGCCTCAGTAGTCTGTGACAGGATGCTGAGGACGAGGGATGGGGAGCGACTCTTTCCTCTCTAAACACCATGCCTCCAGGCCCTGAAGCCGCACTGTTTAGGCCAGAATCTTAGAGGCCTTCAAAAACAAGTCTCCCTCATTCCCTGGTCTCAATCTCCTTAACCTCTAAGGGTCCCCTCTTGGCTGCCCTTCAAGCAAGCAGGGCTGACACTGAGCCTACCCTATCCACTGTCTCCCAGCCCCCTTACTCCCCAAACACCTGCTACACAGACCTCCAGCCTCTTCCACCGGTGCAGACACCAAACGCACCAACTACACCAGATATTATCATTACTGTACCCAAACACTTTACTGTACGCTCTAGACTATGCCATTCCCTATATTATCCCTATAATAAGGACAACTGAGGAGGAGACTGAGGGTCAGACAGGTTAAGTCATCTGCCGAGGTCACAGGTAGATTGGAACCAAGGCACATGCAACTCCAACCCTTCAGGGTAACGCCTGAATCCCCAGCACCGCTCCATGGAGAAGCAGCAGAGCCCGGGGGTCTGCACTCTCTTACCCCTGTGCTTGCATTCATGCCCACAGGCTGCCTAGGCCCCGACTGGCTTCCCCCAGCCCTGCGCCCATCTTTTCAGACCCAGCTGCCTCAAGCGTCCTCACTGAAGCCTTTCCCCATGCCCTCTGGCTGAGTGAGGTGCTCCTTCTCTGTGCTGACCTCTAATGTGACTCTTTTCTTTCTCACTTTAAGAAATCTTCATTCTAGATGCTGCAGATCCTAAAATACTACTGTGGACAAAGCCCAGATCCCTCCTCTAGTAGGGCTTACCTCCTGGGTGAGGAGGAAGGACCATAAAATAGCAGAACACTGTGAGGGCTGCTATGTGGGCAGGCAGCCCAGGCAACCACCCAGGGCCCCGCTCTGCTGCCTGGGAGTTCTTAATAATTTTCAAATGAAAGTCCCCACATTTTCATTTTGCATTGAGACTACAACTTATGCAGCCAGTCTTAAAGACAGTATGTTAGGTGGCAGCCGCTATGGAGAGAAATAACGCAGGAGAGGGGAATGGAGGGGCAGAAGGAGGGATCATACATTTAAATAGCGTCGTCAGGGAAGACTTCACTAGAAGGTAATGTCTCTGAAGACCTGAAGGAGGCGGGAGAGCCAGCCATGTGGTCGAGGGTGGGAGGGGTGATGGATGGAGAGAGCGTGGTGGGAGATGGGGGCTGAGAGCCTGAGAGGCTCACATTAAGACCTGGCTTTCCTTTGCTGAGACCAGAAGATGCACATCATAGCATAGTGGGGCACATAGCAAAGTGACATGACCTGATTAAGGATTCAGCAGGACCTCTGCTGCAGGGGCAAGGGCAGACGCCAGTAGATCACCTTAACACTTTCTTGAAATCACTTTTCGTCTCCCAGTAGGCCTGTTGGACTGGGGTGGGGAGGAGGAGTGGAGGCATTGGAGGGGATGGCCAAGCGTCTGGTCTGGGCAACCACGAGGGCAGAGGAGCCACTCAAATGAATCCAGAGACCATCAGAAGAAGACAGAGTGAGCAGGGTGAATGATGGGGAGACGAGGGGCCCATGGATGGCAGCTTTCACCCAGAAGCTGACCACAGGCCCTGCCAAAGTCAGGGGCCCACCCGCAGACACCTACACCCCACCCAATATTGAAGCCCGACCATTCCTACATATTGACAGGGAGGATAAAGGCCTAGAGCTGCCTCTTACCTTCTCCTGCTCTCTGGAATCAGGGCACCTTCTCCTCCTGATTCCCTCAGATCTTCCCACCCCTTCCCATCTCTCTCACAACTTCAGGAAGCGTGACAGCTCCTGCAATAGTGAATTAGCATTTCACTCACAGAGGGGACCTCCAGATAGGGCAGCACTTCTCAGTCCAGCCTGAAACCAGGGTCTCCTCTGCAGCATCCTGTGTGGCAAGTGCACTCTGCTTGTGCACTGCCAGTGCCCAGTAACTTACTTCCTCACCAGGAAGCCCCTTCCATTCTTGAAGAGCTCAGATTGCAAATCTGCCCACCCATTGAGCTCTCTCCAGGCAGGAGACCCTGCCTGGTCTCCATGGAAGACACATGGAATGCACCGACCCCCTCCTCCATGTGATAGGGGCAGGGTGGAGAGAGAACTAGCTTCTGAAGCACTTCCTCTGTTCTGGGCCCCTGGGACACAGGTATCAGCAGCCAGCTACGGTCTCTGCCCTCAGGGGAGAGAGGATACTCTCTCAGATAGATCACTATAATGCAAATGAAAAAAGAAAAGGGCCAGTTGCGGTGGCCCACGCCTGTAATCCCAGTACTTTGGGAGGTCTAGGTGGGTGGATCACTTGAGGTCAGGAGTTTGAGATCAGCCTGGCCAACATGGTGAAACCCCGTCTCTACTAAAAATACAAAAATTAGCCGGGCATGGTGGTATACGTCTGTAATCCCAGCTAGTCGGGAGGCTGAGGTGGGAGAATCGCTTGAACCCAAAAGGCAGAGGTTGCAGTGGGCAGAGATCACACCACTGCACTCCAGCCTGGGCTACGGAGCGAGACTCCATCTCAAGAAAAAAAATAATAAAGAAAAGAATATTGAACTTTATTGAGCAATGACCATGTAATATGCACTGTTCTAAGCACTTTATATAAAGCAAATTATTTCATTATTCCCAAAGCCCTAGATAGGTCAGGTTCTGTTATTCTGTTTACTTCACATATGCAACCAACCCAGTCATGCACATCCTGACAGTGGATCAGAATGTGAACTCTGGAGCCATGCTCAGAGGAGCAGCCAGCTGAAATTAGCACCTAGCTCTGCCGGTTTTAAGTTTGGGCCAGAGTTCCACTTTTCAACTTAAAGCATTTCTCTCTTCCATCATCTCCAAAATACAAAATGCCTCTTTTCCCCAGAACACCTGGACCCGGTGGGAAGGGGCACGGTACAGCAGTGCCATCTAGGGACAGAAGCGTACACTGCAGAGGTTTCAGTGCAGTGGCACTGGGCCCTGGGGCAGAGACCCAGAATCCCCAGCGCCATCCACCTCTCCACTATGGGATGCCATACAAAACTGCACAATTGATCTGCTTCCTAAAGTTACCCGTCAGAAGACAGCCTGCTGCAGAGCAGTGCCACTAAAACTCTGTTGTTTGTTCAAGGGTCACATCTCCTTTTTGGTATGAACGTAGGTGACTTTAAGAGTTCTGAAACTGGGCGCAGTGGCTCAGGCCTGTAATCCCAACACTCTGGGAGGCTGAGGCAGGCGGATCACTTGAGGTCAGGAGTTCAAGACCAGCCTGGACAACATAGTGAGACCCCCATCTCTACTACAAATACAAATACGCCAGGCATGGTGGTGCATGCTGGTAATCCCAGCTACTCGGGAGGCTGAGGCAGGAGAATCGCTTGAATCCAGGAGACGGAGGTTACAGTGAGCCAATATCGCCCCACTGCACTCCAGGCCCCACTGCACTCCAGGCCCCACTGCACTCCAGCCTGGGCTCCGCTCCAAAAAAAAAAAAAAAAAAAAAAAGTTCTGAAACCCAATAGTTTAGCAGAAAGACTCATACAGTCCCTGAGCAGCTAAGTTGTACCTGTTTCTGGTGTCAGGCAAACTTGAAACAGTGACCTTATCAGGACGCCCAAAAGGGAGAGGGTATCCACCCACTATGCTGGCAACACTCTTCCTTAAGCCGGGTGGTGGATACATAGATATTCATTTTATTAAACTTTGTATATATTTATAGATATGAAATATATTGTTTAAAGTGTATTAATTCTTTAAGACAAACTTTCCATTTCGGACCAACTCCGTATCATGCATTTGAACAGAGCACCCACAAGGAGCCACAAACAGCCCTGGAGGAGAAGCCCTCAGGGAAAGCTCAGTTTGTGGCTGTGCACTACCCACCAGCGAATCAAATCAGCCCAGAGAGCAGATCAGGAAGTTACATGCAACTCCAGCCTTAGAACTCTGCCGGTGGAGCTGTTGGAGTTCAGTGTACAGAGCTGCATGGGGTAGTTTATTCATTTGAAAAATAATTAGTAAACACCTACTACATGCTAAGCCCTGTGTGAGCTGCTGGGAATCCAAGAGTGAGGTGGACGTGTCTCCTGCCAACAGAGCATGACCTCTGTGTTGGAAATGAGTTCTGCCCATAAACAGCAACAGACAAGATAGAAAGTGGGAGGCATCATAGGGGAGACATGGGGGATCACCTCCACCTCGGGAAGATCTTGGGAAATGATCACTTCCACCTTAGGAAATCCAGAAAGGCTGCTCGGAGAGAAAGGCATAAAGTTGGGCCTTTAAAGATGGCTAGGGTTTGATTTGCTGGAAAGAAGAGACTCGCTCTAGAAGGAGGGAACGGTGTCAGGAAAATCCCAGAGGGAGAGGATCCAGGGAGAGGTTTGGAGAACAGCCAGAAGGGGAAGGATTTTAGAAAAGGAATCCTGTATTCTCAGGCTGGAGAAGTAGCTGAGTTCCCCATGACGGCAGCCCTTGAAGGAGTTTAGCCTTGACGCAGCAAGAGCAGGGAGCCATGGGTGGTGTTTGAGCAGGAGAGTGCTCCAGTCGGTGTTGCAGCTGTCTACTGCGTGGTCAGAGCAGGGAGCAACTGGAGGCAGGGAACCCCTGAAGCTGCCCAGTGAGCAGACCCGTGGGCCTGTGTGGGGAGGTGAGCAGCGGGGGAAAGGAGTCCCACCATGGGTCTGTCCTGCCAGTGAGTCTCTCCAGGCCAAGGGGTTTTACTCGGCAGGCCCTCCCCCAGCCAGAGCAGGTGGGAGTTAACCAGCCCAAAGCCAAGGGTACCCATCCCTTTCCTGCCTAGCTCCATTTGCCACCAGCCCGCATTCCTCTCTCAACATCTTTCTCAGCCCCTCAGCCCATGCTACCTCCAGCCCACTGAGCACCCTCGGAGAGAGGCAGACAGTTCAGCATGCGTTGAGTACCTTTGTGTGCACAGCATCCACTGGGCCCTGAGGGGAGAAGCAGGGAGAGAAGCTTAGGCCTCGCCCTTAGGAGTTTAGATCTGAAAGGACCAAAGGCAGCTAGATAGGAAAGCTGCACTCTACAAGGTGGAATTTTTAGGAGCCCACATGCCGCCTCCTCCCATTCAAAAAAATTCTCCCCACCCATGAGAGATGCATTGCTTAGATCCAAAACTTTGGTCCTTGTAATGGATTGAATGGTGGCTCCAAAAAGGGCTAGGTGTGGTGGCGCACACCTGTAGTCCCAGCACTTTGGGAGGCTGAGGTGGGCAGATCACCTGAGGTTAGGAGGTTGAGACCAGCCTGGCCAACATGATGAAACCCCGTCTCTACTAAAAATACAAATATTAGCCAGGCGTGGTGTCAGGCACCAGTAATCCCAGTTATTCGGGAGGCTGAGGCAGGAGAATTGTTTGAGCCTGGGAGGCAGAAGTTGCAGTGAGCCAAGATCACACCACTGCACTCCAGACTGAGAGACGGAGCAAGACCCCATCTCAAAAATAAATAAATAAATAAAAATAAAAATAATTAAAAAAAAATATATATATATATACCCAATCCTAGAACCTGTGAATTTGACCTACTGATAGAAATGTCTTTGCAGATGTAATCAAGTTAAGGATCTCTAGGTGAGATCATCCTAGGTTGTCTGGGTAGGACGTAATTCCAGTGACAAGTGTCATTAAGAGACAGGAGAAGACATGGACACATAGAGAAGGAAAAGGTGATAGAAAGATGGAGGCAGAGTTTAGAATGATGTAGCCACAAGCCAAGGAACGCCTGCAGCCATGAGAAGCTGGAGGAGGCCAGAAAGTTCTCCCCGAGAGCCCTCAGAAGGAGCACAGCCAGACACACATCTTAATTTGGGACTTCTGGCCTCCAGAGCTGTGAGAGACTCCATTTCTGTTGTTTTAAGCCACCAAGTTGGTGGGAATTTGTTACAGCAGCCACAGTAGACTAATACTGTCCTTAAAATGAAAACATCTCTGGGAGAAGAATTCCATGATTGCAGGTCTTTAAAAATTTCAGAGCTGGAAGGGGTCATAGAGGATGTCAGATCCAGCTGCCCCAGTCTGACACTTGACAGACTTAGGCCCAAAAAAGGGGAGAACCTTTTCCCACAAGGTCAGAAGTAGAAATCAACTCAGGGACCAGGGCTCTGCCAGCCTCCCCTGTGCCCAGGTTCTGTTAGACAGGAAGAACATTTGCCATTAGGCAATAAAAGGCAGCAAGGAGCCAGAGAATGGGGACCTTGGGGTTCCTAAAGACACACTTCCCAGTTTTTGCCTATGCAGTATAGATGAGACTTTTCTCTTCCACCTTCACTCCAGCCCTGGGGTCTCAGGAGTGGCACTGTGAACACCATCCAGCTTGACTCAGCAAAGTACAATGGATCATAGGAGATAAGTAGAAATAAATAAGAAGTAGAAAGAACAGGCCAGGCGTGGTGGCTCATGCTTGTAATCCCAGCACTTTGGGAGGCTGAGGTGAGTGGATCACGAGGTCAAGAGATCGAGACCATCCTGGCCAACATGGTGAAACCCCATCTCTACTAAAAATACAAAAAATTAGCCAGCCGTGGTGGCAGGCGCCTGTAGTCCCAGCTACTCGAGAGGCTGAGGCAGGAGTATGGTGTGAACCTGGGAGGCAGAGCTTGCAGTGAGCTGAGATCATGCCACTGCACTCCAGCCTGGGCAGCAGAGCGAGATTCTATCTCAAAAAAAAAAAAAAGAAAGAAAGAAAAAAGAAATAGAAACTACAGAAGGAGGGTTGGGCATGGTGGCCTGTAATCCCAGCACTTTGGGAGGCCAAGGCAGGTGGATCACCTGAGGTCAGGCGTTCGAGACCAGCCTGGCCAACGTAGTGAAACTCCATCTCTACTAAAAATACAAAAATTAGCCGGGTGTGGTGCCATGCACCTGTAATCCCAGCTACTCGGGAGGCTGAGGCAGAGAATTGCTTGAACCCGGGAGGCGGAGGTTGCAGTGAACTGAGATCGCGCCACTGCGCTCCAGCCTGAGCAATAGAGCAAGACTCTGTCTCAAAAAAAGAAAGTACAGAAGGAGAGGTAGATGCCAAAAACTAGAAGGCATCACAGACAATAGCAATAAATTGATGGTGATAAGTAATTGATAGGTATTTTCATACACATACAGATAACATAGATGAGAGGTATATGGGGTGAAAGGTCTCCCCTGAGCTCCAGACTCTTATCCCCACCTGCCTACTCACATCTCCACTGGAATGCCTCATGGACATTTCAAAGTTAACATGTCAAATAAGACTCGTTTCTCCCCTTCATTTACTTTGTTAGGGATGTCCTGCCATGTACCTTGATCACTGGACCTTGAAAGTTTTACCAATTTCATAGTCCTCTGAATCTTTGTAGCTTTGTTTTGTTTGTTTGTTTGTGTTGAAACCGAGTCTCACTCTGTCACCCAGGCTGGAATGCAATGGCACAATCTCATCTCACTGCAACCTCCACCTACCTACCTGGTTCAAGTGAACCATCCTCCTGAGTAGCTGGGATTACAGGTGTCCACCACCACGCCCGGCTAAATTTTGTATTTTTAGTAGAGACGGGGTTTCGACATGTTGGCCAGGCTGGTCTCGAACTCCTGACCTCAGGTGATCTGCCCGCCTCAGCCTCCCAAAATGTTGGGATTACAGGCGTGAGCCACTGCACCCGGCCAATCTTAGTAGAGTTTGTCTCCCACCATCAGAAGCACACGTATCTTGCCTCCAGAGTATTAGCCACTTCTTGCTCATCAGACCCTATTAACACAATATCATCCATGTGACAGATCAATAAAACATCTGCAGATGTCCAGAGAATCTGGATCTCTTCAAACTCATATGACAGACCGGGTGTGGTGGCTCACACCTGTAATCCCAGCACTTTGGGATGCTGAGGCAGATGGATTGCTTGAACCCAGGAGTTCGAGACCTGCCAGGGCAATATGGCAAGACCCCCGTCTCTATAAAAATTTTTTAAAATTAGCGGGTGTGATGGTGCATGCCTGTAGTCACAGCTACTGGGGAGGCTAAGGCAAGAAGATCACTTGAGCCCAGGAGTTGGAGACTACAGTGAGCCATGTTCATGCCACTGCACTCCAGCCTGAGCACAGAAGACCCTGTCAAAAAAAAAAAAAAAACTATCATATGACAGCATGCAGGAGATTTAACATGACCCCAGAGCAAAGCTGCAAATTATATTACTGCCCAGTTCATATGAATGTGAACTGTGTTATGATCCTCTTCTCTGATTGGAATAGAAAAGAATGCATCTGCCAAGTCCATGTTTGTATATTAAGTATCTGAGGCTGTGTTGATCTTCTCTAGCAAAGACCCCACATCCAGCATGGCAGTTGCAACTGGGGCTTCTACTTGGTCAAGTATGTGGTAGTCTACTTCCACCCTCCAGATTCTGCCTGGTTTCTGCTAAGACCACGTGGGGGAATTAAATGGAGATATGATGGGGACCACCACTCCTGCATTTTTTCAAGATTAAGGATGGCACTAATGGCCATTCCCCCAGGATGAAATATTGTTTTGACTTCACTCTTGGCTGAGGGGTGGTGGGGAGGGGCAGTTTCAGACGTTTCCACTTGGCCTTTCCCACTCTGATAGTCCTAGCACACAGGCCAAGGACCTAAGGTGGGGGTTGCATGCCCTCTTAATCCCAATTATACATTTCAGGATCAAGGAAATGGCCACTGGGTGTATGTGATTAACTTTAAGCCATTGTAAGCCAGACCTTGGCTAGGACACCTTATTACCCAGCCCCTACTTGCTCCCCGACATGTCATCTATTGCTGTGTAACAAATAACTCCAAAACTTAGCAGCCTAGAACCAAAAACATTTATCCTCTCATAATTTATGTGGGTCAGAAATTTAGGCATGGTTTAGCAGCTGGTTCTAGCTCTGGGTCTTTTATGAGGTTGCAGTTAAGCTGCTGGTGAGGCTTGACAGAGGATCCATTTCCAATATGGCTCATGCATGTGGCTGCCAGCAAGAGGCCTCAGGTCCTGCACCTGCCCACATGAACCGCTCCTTGGGCTATTCACTTCACCTCATGATATGGCAGCTGGCTGCCTCCAAAGAGATTGATACAAGAGAGGACAGAGAAGAAGTCAGGATGCCTTTTATGAACCAGTCCAGGAGTTGGCAAACTCCAGCCTGCTGGCTAAATCTGACCCAACTTGGGCCAAATCTGGTCACACCCATTCCTTTACATATTGTTTACAGCTGCTTTCACACTACAATGGCACAGTTGAGTAATCAATTGCAACAGAACCCATATCGCCTACAAAGCCAAGAATATTTACTCTCTGGCCCTTTTCAGCAAAAGTGTGCCAACCCCTCATCTAGCGTTGGAGGTGACAGGCCTTCCCTTCTGCCATAATCTATTCTTGAGAAATGAGTCACTAGGTCCAACCCACCCTCAAGGGAAGGGTAATTAAGCTCATCTCTTGAAGGGAGACGCTTCAAAACCACCACACATCACTCTGACGGTGATGCTTCTTGTTCCTGAGTGTCGAGCTCAACTCAGGCTCCACGTCCAAAAGCCCTCAAATGTTTGGCTACTCCCATTTCCCCCATCTACAGTTTCTCCAAGCAAATGGCCATAGGTCCCTTTGGAAAAGGACTGGGGATATCAATCCTGTTAATGCTGTTGTGGTGTTGCAAGTTCCTTCCTCATAGAGACCAAACCTCCTCTTCATTCTCTTCCTGTGCTTCCGGGTCCAGAAACCAGATACAGGGTCATAAGTGCCCAGTCTTATGGTCATCCATCTTTGGTTTCTCCTGATGGCATGAGTTGGGTAGTTTCTGGATTGGCTCCTCATCTAACTTGCCCCTAGGAACACTGTATTCTATTAACCATCTCTCCTAGCTCTGTATGTTAGGTTTCCTTGGCTGCAACCCTGTGCTCACTACAATCATCATGAGAGATGATGGACAGGGTCTATGGACAGGGCTCTATCCTCCCCCACCCCACCCCACCCCTCCCCATGCAATCACTGAGCCTGGTCTCTAAAAGCCCCTCCTACCACCAGCCTGGCATGAGAAGGAGGGCCTCCCCACATGTTTAGGGGGTCTGTGCCCCTCTCTCCGGCCCATTTCTTTTGCCTTGGTGTGTAAATGGTGTGTGCTCTGGTCCTGCCCTAAGAACGTATCAGGATAATCTCCTGGCCATACATACTGTATGCCCTCCAGCATGCCCCACTCCCAGAGCCTTTTATTCCCCTCCTCTACTCTGTCACAGCAAGGCTGGCATTGCAACTTCACTTAGTGCAATCTGTCTCTTCTGGGCTTCTGGGTTCCATCCTAGTAGTAAGTTGACCCTATCTCCCAGAGTCTTTGCCAAGGGGTGAAATCCTGTCTCTCAGGAGTGTGCTCCCAAATCAGTAAGCTCCTCCCCATCCAGCCTCACTGCACCAGCCTCTCTGGCTTTTTTTTTTTTTTCTGTCAATGGTGCTCACCACCCTCACCTGTCACCACCATGCAGTCTCAGCACATGCTGTTCCCTCTGCCTAGAATGCTCTTCCATCCCCTGCTGACTCTCCAGTTAACTCCTCACACCTCAGATCCACTAAAGCCACACATCATTTCCGCACAGACACATTTCCAGTTCCCTATGCTGCTGGCTAAGTCTCTGCCTCTCCCTTGTAGCCTTTGTTGCAGTTTTTCATCATTTGAAGGATGGGCCAACTAATGTCTGTAGGACCCTATCAGACTGTAGGCCCTGTGTGGTTAGGAACTGTTCATCATTGTACCCTCAGTGCCTCACAAAGTGTCTGGCACATAATATGTGCTCATAAAAGGTTTGTTAAAAGAAGAAATGAGGCCAGGTGCAGTGGCTCACGCCTGTAATCCCAGCACTTTGGGAGGCCGAGGTGGCGGATCACGAGGTCAGGAGATTGAGACCATCCTAGCTAACACGATGAAACCCCATCTCTACTAAAAATACAAAAAATTAGCCGGGCACGGTGGCAGGTGCCTGTAGTCCTAGCTACTTGGGAGGCTGAGGCAGGAGAACAGTGTGAACCCGGGAGGTGGAGCTTGCAGTGAGCCAAGATAGCGCCACTGCACTCCAGCCTGAGCGACAGAGCAAGACTCTGTCTCAAAACAAAAGAAGAAGAAGAAGAAGAAGGAGGAGGAGAAGGAGGAGAAGGAGGAGTGGGAGGAGGAGAAGGAGGAGGAGGAAGAGGAGGAGTAGGAGGAGGAGGAGAAGGAGAGGAAGAAGAAGAAGAAGAAGAAGAAGAAGAAGAAGAAGAAGAAGAAGAAGAAGAAGAAGAAGAAGAAGAAGAAGAAGAAGAAGAAGAAGAAGAAGGAGAAGAAGGAGAAGAAGGAGAAGGAGAAGAAGGAGAAGGAGAAGAAGGAGAAGAAGAAGAAGGAGAAGAAGAAGAAGATGAAGAAGAAGAAGAAGAAGAAGAACAACAACAACAACAACAACAACAACAACAAGAAGGAGAAGAAGAAGAAGAAGAACAAGAAGAAATGAAAGAGTCAATGAACCAACCAACAGCTGAATGGCTGTTCTGGCCAAGAAGCACAGAAGTCACAGCTGGAGGCAGACAGCAAAGGGAAAGCTGGCAGGGAGGAGGCCTCGGGCTGCCTGGGCTCCTGAGCTGTCTGGGAGAAAGTGGCCTTCCAGGGCTTGTTTGCAGAGAGGCTGGAGGAGAGAGGCATTTGTGCAGGGCCACCTGAGACTCACAGTAGGAGCCAGGGAGGTGATTGTCATTGTGTCGGAACTGGGCAGGTGTGTGAGCAGCACGCCGAGGGCTGTGGGCTGAGCCCAGCACTTGGATTCAGCTCCTTCCTTCCCAGGACCCCTAGTGGGATGACAGATGGCAGAGACCCTCCTCCCCAGAAAGAAGTGAGCAACTCCTCTCAGTCTCTCTCTCTTCTGTGTGTGTGTGTGTGTGTATGATTTGTTTACTTTTAACTTTTTTTATTAAGTATAACACACGTACAGAAAATATATATGTACATATACATGCATTCACAAAAACTAAATGTACTCAATAAATCATAGCAAAGCAAATACCTGTTTAATCCCCACACAGGTGAAGAAAGAGAACTGTTACTACCCCACTAACCTCTCTCATGCCTACCCATCTATCTCCACACTAGAAATTTCTCTTTTTTTTTTTTTTTTTTTTTTTTTGAGACAGGTTCTTGCTCTGACACCCAGGCTGGAGTGCAGTGGCAGGATCTCAGCTCACAGCAACCTCCATCCCCTGGGTTCAAGTGATTCTTGTGCCTCAGCCTCCTGAGTAGCTGGGATTACAGCAGTGTGCCACCATGCCTGGCTCATTTTTGTATTTTTAGTAGAGTTGGGGTTTCACAATGTTGGTCAGGCTGGTCTCAAACTCCTGGCCTCAAGTGATCCACCCACCTCAGCCTCCCAAAGTGCTGGGATTACAGGCTTGAGCCACTGTGCCTGGCCTACTACACTAGAAATTTCTAATGTTATAGTTTAGTTCTGCCTGATTTTGAACTTAATCTAACTAGAATCATACAATATTTTTTCTTTCGTGTCTGGTTTCTGTTATTCATTTGTTAAATGCCTCCAAATCCTTATCAGCACTGTATCAATGCTTATGGAGCTAGAAGTCTTCATAATACTTGCTCATCCTCCCCATCCATAACAAGCATAATGCAAGCTCATATTTATTGAGCACTTACTAAGTACCAGGCTCTATTCTCACCCTTTGCATGCATTGCAGGTAATTCATAAATTCTCATTGCTGTGTAGAATTCCATTGTCTACATACACCATAATTTATGTATACATTTTTTTTTTGAGGTGGAGTTTTGCTCTTGTTGCCCAGGCTGGAGTGCAATGGCACAATCTCTGCTCACCGCAACCTCTGCCTCCCAGGTTCAAGCGATTCTCCTGCCTGAGACTCCCGAGTAGCTGGGATTACAGGCATGTGCCACTGCGCCCGGCTAGTTTTGTATTTTTAGAAGAGACGGGGTTTCTCCGTGTTGGTCAGGCTGGTCTCAAACTCCTGACCTGAGGTGATCCACCCACCTCAGCCTCCCAAAGCTCTGGGATTAAAGGCGTGAGCCACCACGCCCGGCCACATTTTTTTTTTTTTGAGACGGAGTCTTGCTCTGTTGCCCAGGCTGGAGTGCAGTGGTGTGATCTCCGCTCACTGCAAGCTCTGCCTCCAGGACTCACGCCATTCTCCTGCCTCAGCCTCTCAAGTAGCTGGAACTACAGGCAACCGCCACCATGCCCAGCTAATTTTTTGTATTTTTAGTAGAGACGGGGTTTCACCATGTTAACCAGGATGGTCTCTATCTCCTGACCTCGTGATCTGCCCACCTCAGCCTCCCAAAGTGCTGGGATTATGGGCATGAGCCACCGCGCCTGGCCTTATGTATACATTTTACTGTTGATGAGCACTTGGGTTGTTTCCATTTGGGATATTACAAATAAAGTTACTATGAACATCCTTGACCATATCTCTTGGTGCTCATATGCATGCATTGCTATTGGGCATAAACCTAGGATATAGGATATGAGAATCTTCACCTTTGATACTTAATGTCAAAATAGTTTACAAAATATCTCTACCAATTTGTGCAACCCCCCGCAATGTATGAGAAATTCTGTTTCTCCAAATCCTTACCAGTTCAGTCTTTTGTGTTTTAGCCATGCTGATGGAAATGTAGAGCTAGCCATCTCATTGTGGAGGTTTTGTTTTTGTTTGTTGTTTTTGTTTTTGTTTTTGTTTTGAGACAGAGTGTCGCTCTGTCACCCAAGCTGGAATGCAGTGGCACAATCTCAGCTCACTGCAACCTCTGCCTCCTGGGTTCAAGCGATTCTCCTGCCTCAGCCTCCTGAGTAGCTGGGATTACAGGCGCCCACCACCACCCCTGGCTAATTTTTGTATTTTTAGTAGATACGGGGTTTCACCATGTTGGCCAACCCTGCCCCCAAGTGATTCACCCATCTCGGCCTCCCAAAGTTCTGGGATTACAGGCATGAGCCACCACACCCAGCCTCATTGTGGTTTTATTTTGTATTTCGTTGGTAACTGGTAAGGGTGAACAACTTTTCATCCTTATTGGTTATTTGGGTATTATCCTTTGTAATGTGCCTGTTCAAATCTCTCAGATTTTCCTAGTGGGCTGTCCATCTTTGTCTTACTGATGTATAACAGTTCATTTTTATAGCTTTATTGAGAAATAATTGATACACAAAAAAACCCTGCACATGTTTAATGTATGCAATTTGACCAGTTTGGACATATGCATACACTGTGATACCCTCACCACAATCAAAATAAACATTCATCACTTCAAATGTTTCCTGGTGTGCCTTCTTCTCAGCTTCTCTTGATGGTCTCCCGACTCTCTCTCTCCCACCTTCCCCTGTGATCTCAGAGGTCCCAGCATCTCTGATCTTTAGAGCTCCTGCTTGCATCTCACGTCCAAATAATAATAGTCCAACAGTCACAGGTGGTTAAGAGGAGATCCGGCCTTTGCCAGGCCCTCCCTAAAATCCTCTGGGACCATTTCTGAAGAAACTGTTCCGTTGCCAGTCTGTCCTCACATGGAAGGGCCAGCCTACCTTCTTATGGGCCTGGGCCCACCCTCAATCAAGGTTGCCCCAGGCTCTCAAAACCAGACAGTCAGCATATACTCAATTCAGACCTGCCTCAAAAGGGATCAAAAGGGTCCGCAGGGATGCCCCTCTGCTCACGGTGAGGATGACCTTAGACATGCCCGTGCCAAGCAGCTGAGCCCCCACCCTGAATTCCTCCATTCCAGTGAATCCCAATCTCCACCTTCAGTGAGACAAAACACAGCTTACTACCCCCACGCTCTGCCTTCTAGGTTTTGTTGGGTTTCCAAATCCTTATCAACACTGTATCAACACTTACGGAGCTAGAAGTCTCCATAATACTCACCCCTCCCCCAATCCTTCCTCCATCCATAACAAGCATGATGCAAGCTCACATTTATTGAGCACTTACTAAGTGCCAACCTCTATTCTCACCCTTTGCATGCATTAATTTAAACATCCAACCCTTCCAACACCCATATAGCAGTTACTATTACTATGCTGATGCACAGAGAGGTTAAATGACTCCCCCAGAGTCACACAGCTTCTGAGTGGTGGAGCTGCAATCAGTGCCCAGGTTCCCGGTCTCTGCACCTGAAACTGCTGCAGGGGCCCCTACCGCAAGCTCAGGACTTGCTGCCTCGCTTCTCTCACAACATTGCTCTGCCTCCTTCTTGCGGAGACAAGTCTTGTAAGCCCTCCCTTTCTGCCCCAGCTCCTGGGAAACTGGAGACAATGCTGATACTCAAGAACAGCAATGGTACCACCCCTCAAGGCCACCAGGTCTGCTTCTTCCCTCATTTTCTATTTTTTCAGTAATGATAGACTGAGAATGTAGGAGGCAACATCCTTCAAAGACGTAAAATGCTAGGTCACAGAAAACAGAGATTGTAAAAGGCAGACCTGAGCGGCAACAGATGCCATGATTATGTCTCAAGGCAGCCGAGGGGAAGAAGAAATCTGATCTATTACTATCTGCAGGAAGCAGACTGTTTGCTCTGTAGGGACAAAGTTTTCCCCTTACAATACATTCTCATAAGATTTGCTCACTTGGGCCTTCCTGTAAGGAACGCTGAGGGATGCGATGGATTGGCTATGGCCTGAAAAATCACTTTTGCAGCAAAAGGAAAGCATACTTCATGTGACTGTTGACCATCGCAGAAGACACCATGCCAACAACCCTCAGGGATGCAGAGTCCTCCAGAAGAGAGGCCAGCGTGGTCCAAGGACACACTCTCCCAGGGCAGAGGGTCTGGTCAGGGCCAGAACTCGGAGTAGCCGGCAGCTGGCTGGATAGCTCAGCCCTTCAAAGCCCTGCTCTGAACACCCTCCACCCACTTTTGTTTGCCGAGGAACTGGTTGTCCCTTAAGTACAGAGACTGGTTGTCCCTTGAGTCCAGGAACTGGTTGTCCCTTGAGAGCAGGGACTCATCTTTCTATCTCTGTAACTCAGCCCCTGCCCCACCCTCAACAGTTGAGGTGACTGGAAAGGGTGGGTGGGTGGATGATCCAGGCAGGTCCCTCAATCAAAAGAAGTGGCAGACACTTCTTTTGTCCCCTAACTTCTGTAGAAGTCATGGAGCCCTAATTGTAGTTGGGCACATGGCTGCATGTGGTGCTTCCTGGCACTGCTGGCAACTGGGAGAGTCACACAACTGAGTCCTGAGCAACGAGAGGAGAGTAGAAGTGATAAGCTGGGGACATCATCTCCCTGCCTCATCCCCTCTCTCTGGCTAGAACACAGAGGAGGTGGTGGCTGGCCATCTCAGATCAAACTTGTCCATCAGCCTTCAGAGCAACCAGACGGAAAGAGCCTGAGGCACTGGCCCTGTGCAGCTGCTGTTCCAGCCCTGAAAGCCTCCTGCCAAGACTGTTCTGTGAGAGAAGTCCAAGCTTCCATGTTGTTTAAACCACTGTTGTTTTGAGTCTCTAATACAACAGTCAAGTCTATAGATGAGTTCATGTCCCAGGAGCTACCAATGAAATGCCACTGCCTTCCCCCGGGGCCGCATGGCCGGCACCTGGGCACTGTGTCCAGCTGCATGTCTTCCTGGCACAGTCCCCACTACCAACACTCCCAGAGGGAGAACAGCCCCCCACAAGGGACTTAACACAATCCCTGTTTTACAGATGGGGAAACTGAAGCTCGGAGGAATGGCCAAATCTGCCTAAGGGCTCCATAGCAATGGCTGGTGGAGCCAGTCCCAAATCCAGTCCTGCCAGCTGCATGGTGTTTGCTCCCCTGAGAGAGCTGGGTTGTGTTGTTCACCTGCTGAACCAAGCAGAGACTGCTTGCGCAGTTAGCGGTGGAGGCCCTATTTGTGGGGAAATGCCTGGATAAGCCTCTCTGGAGGCCAGGCCAGCACCTAAGGTCTGCAGGGCAGGCTGTGGCCAGGAATCAGAGGGAAGCTCCTTTGCATTATAAAGGGAGAAACAGTGGAGATGGGGTGCTGGGGGCTGGAAGGGAGGGGGAAGGGGGAAGGGAAGACTGGTGAGAACAATGGGGGGGAGGCTGCCTTCCACACCTCTCAGTGAGGTCTTGCTAAACATCACAAAACACTGCAGTCATGGGATTTCTGCGGAGCCGGGTGAAGACACTGAGCCTTGTGATGGTGTCCACTCG
The DNA here is from genome assembly GCF_009828535.3 of Hylobates moloch. Taxonomy (NCBI): domain Eukaryota; kingdom Metazoa; phylum Chordata; class Mammalia; order Primates; family Hylobatidae; genus Hylobates; species Hylobates moloch. Next base: position 52,573,619 of record NW_026652288.1, read on the forward strand.
TGCCCCGGCTGCCAGGTGAGGGTGGCACATTCAGTGGAGGGGAAGTGAGCCACACATTTGGTGGATCTCAGAAGGTGCATCTGGGAATGTGACTCTAACAGGGGCCGGGCCCCACCACAACCCACTGATGTTGGAGTCAGCAACCCACCCACAGCAAGGCTCTCGCAGGGACAGTGACCCCACGTTGCACTGAGGTGCTGCTGTGTTTTGAACCACCTCCAACATCATGGACTACAACAGCCATCACTGTATTATGTTTCAGAGTCTGGGGAGGTCAGGGGTTTGGAACTGGGTGTGGGGTGTGACGGGGTGAAGCCTGGAGCCTCAGCTGGGAGCACTGGAATGACTAGGGGTGACTGGGACGGCTGGGTTGGACTTACTGCTCCAGCTTCTTCACTCCCATATCTGGATGGGACCATGGCTCAGCTAGGACTGTCAACTGAAGCACCTCCAGGGCGCCTCCCCATGGCTTCTCAAAGCTTGGCAGTGAGGTTCTCAGAGGGAGCGTCAGAGAGGGACATCTGAAGAACAGCATTTCCAGAGACCCAGGCCAAAGCTGCCTGGCCTTTAATGACTTGCACTTAGAAGTCATGTGGCCTTTGGGCGCGGTGGCTCACGCCTGTAATCCAAGCACTTTGGGAGTCTGAGGTAGGCGGATCACTTGAAGCCAGGAGTTCAAGACCAGCCTGGCCAACATGGCAAAACCCCATCTCTACTAAAAATACAAAAATTAGCCAGGCGTGGTGGCGGGCGCCTGTAGTCCCAGCTACTTGGGAGGCTGAGGCAGGAGAATCGCGTGAATCTGGGAGGCAAAGTTGCACTGAACCGAGATCACGCCACTGCATGCCAGCCCGGGTGACAGAGCGAGACTCTGTCTCAAAAAAACAGAAGAAAAGGCCAAGCGCAGTGGCTCACGCCTGTAATCCCAACACTTTGAGAGGCCGAGGCAGGCAGATCACAATGTCAGGAGCTCCAGACCATCCTGGCTAACATGATGAAACCCCGTTTCTACTAAAAATACAAAAAATTAGCCGGGCGTGGCAGCAGGCACCTGCAGTCCCAGCTACTCAGGAGGCTGAGGCAGGAGGATGGCGTGAACCTGGGAGGTGGAGATTGCAGTGAGCTGAGATCGCGCCACTACACTCCAGCCTGGGCAACAGAGCGAGACTCTGTCTCAAAAAAAAAAAACAAAACAAGACGAAGAAGTCTCTTGGCCTTGCATCCCCTGTGCTCTATTGGTGGCAGCAGTCACAAGCCTGCCCAGTTTCAAGGAGTGGGGACATAGACCCCACTTCCGTGGGAGGAGGGTCAAAGAATGCGGGAGCTTGTTTTAAACTGCCATGCTCCATAACACCATAAGCAACTCCCTCTTGAGGTCTCTCCTCAGCCAGCTCAGGTCTATGATTTCAGTGTGTCCTAACATAAAAAAATAACACCCCTTCCCACAGCTGAGGCTTGGAATTCCCAGCAAGAGATCAAAGGCTTTGATCTGGAGGAGACTTTTATTCTAAAGCAGCTCCTCCCAGCCCCTCTCCCACCACCACCCTTGAGACGGCACTGGGCCCTGACGCCCCTTCTGCCTCCATGTCAGTGGGCTCGCCAGGCCTCTGCAGGGAGCAGCTGTGGCTGAGGGAGGATGGAACACCTGGGCCATTGTGTTTTTACCGAAAGTCCATCCTGACAGGATCCAGGGAAGGGTGAGGAGAGAAGGAGAGTCTAAGGTCCTGAAGCTCAGCTCAGCCAATGTCACCATTTAGCCAGAGGCTGCTCCTCCCAGGAGCTTCTGCTTTACACCCCAACTACACTTTCCCCTCCTGCCTCACACTGGCTTCTATCACACAGGACTCCATACACCCTGCACCTCTGGGGTTCCTTCTACTTCCTACCGCCAATCCACTGTGGCCCTCCCTTTTACAGCCAATGGTCCCAAAGATCTGTTTAGAAGTAGATTCAGCCGGGCGCGGTGGCTCACGCTTGTAATCCCAGCACTTTGGGAGGCCGAGGCGGGCGGATCACGAGGTCAGGAGATCGAGACCACAGTGAAACCCCGTCTCTACTAAAAATACAAAAAATTAGCCGGGCGTGGTGGCGGGCGCCTGTAGTCCCAGCTACTCGGAGAGGCTGAGGCAGGAGAATGGCGTGAACCCGGGAGGCGAAGCTTGCAGTGAGCCGAGATTGCGCCACTGCACTCCAGCCTGGGCGACAGAGCGAGACTCTGTCTCAAGAAAAAAAAAAAAAAAGAAGTAGATTCAACATCCTGTTTTATCCATCCAAGCCAGCTTTTGCTGTGTACCTACTGCATCAGCAGTGCAGAAACAAACCATTCTAGGTAAAAAAAAAAAAAAAAAAAAGGGGGGGGGCGAGTGGGGCACAGGAAATCAGGTGCTTGTAAAATCACGGGAGTGGGTGGTGGGTGGCAGCTGGAGAGGCAAGAGGCTCACAGTGGGGCTGTTGAGCTCGAGGACACTCCCACCCCCCACCATGCTGCCATCTGTGGATCAATAATTGCTGCACTGCCTCTGCTGCCACCACAACTGCCAGGACACCCAGGGCACTCATGACCAGACACTAGAACACAGAGTCCAAAGGCTACAACCACTTTCTACAACCCTGCTGGTCAGCAGAAGCAGCGGCAGGAAGATGGCCTTCACCACGCCAAATCCTGCCGAGCACTATTAGAGGCGCCCAGTGTGCTCTAGCTGCAGGGAGTTTGGGAAGTGCATTTGGCTTTCTCAGCAGTCCAGAAAGACATGTAGAAAGAGGAAGGATGGGTACTCAGGGCTGGGACACTGTGCCCAGCACACATGAAGGAACCGTCACCTGTGCTCCTGGAGCTCCTAGGAAGCTGGAACCTTCCTTTTCTTCCCAGGGTGGGGTTGGCAGAATTCTCTGTTCTCTGGGCACCATCAGAAGACCTGGTCTCTGTCACCACTGCGTATGTCCTCTGGTTTATTTCTCCCACTGCCGTTTTGCCACCTCTAGAGCCGTAGATTGCCCCATCAACCTCCTGTCTACTCAGCAGGCCGACATCTTCTCTACTGGAAAGTGGAAGCAGATGAGTGCCACGGTATCCCTTTGCCACTGCATCCGTTAAATCTCCCGAGGACACATTTACCAGGCATGCACATTTCTTTACTGACATGTTTGAGCAATTTCAAGAGGGAATTATTCCTTTTCTGAGAGAAAACTGTTAAAAGTCCCAACTGACTTGGAATTTCCCTTGAGTTGCACGTAAAAATGTACCTAAAGATCCCGGGCCTTCCCAAGGAAGTGACTCCCTACCCACAGTATCCCCACTCCAGCTGCTCTCGGGGTCTCCCCACCCCACAGCAACTCCCTCCTTCTCTCCCTGCCCGTCAGGAAACCACCTTGCTCCCAGCCTCCTTCACCTTCACCTTCCTTCATCACCAGCGTTAGATCTGAGTCCTGCGGTTCTAAATAGCACCCCAGGCCTCAGCAAGGGGAGGGTAGGGGAAGAAGAGGCAACTCCTTGTTGCCGGCCCTCAGCAGCACCGTGGGAGGGGGCTTGGAGGGAGAGGTGGGTGGGGTACTGGGGCCACAATGAACCGAATCCTGGCATTTGGTTCCTTCTCAGAATCTCCCACTAGAGGGCGCGACGGTTCCGCCGGTTCCTTCCCAGGTGCCTCCAGCTGCGACGGACAACAGAGCATCTCCCGGGGACTAGAAGTTCAGACTAATGAGATTGAGAAAAGAGCATTTCCACATTTGCAAGGTGCCTGTGCTGCTCCGCAGGTCCCCATTACTCTGTCCAGAATCCTTTATTGCTTCCTGGTCCCCAAGGGCCTGCTGGAACCAGAATGCGAGAAGGGCTCTGCGCGGTTGGCCTTCCTGGACTCACAGCTTCCCTGTGAAGAACCTAGCGGGCTCTGCAACGCCCTGGTCACACTTTCAGAGTGCTTGAGAGCTTCTACGGGGTACGTTTAAGGTGAGACAGGTCCCCAGCCACCCACAGCACGGGTAAGGGATCATGGGCAGGGGACCCTCGGGGGAAGAGTTCCAGGCCATAGGCCCAGCCTAAGAGGGCCCTGAGGCTGGCGAGAGCAGCGTGCTCAGAGGAGATGAAGGCCAGTGCAGCTGGAGCTGGGGGGACGGCAGGTGGGGGCCACCACCTCCCCAAACTTCTCCATTAAGTAGCTGTGGGCAGAGGCTGTTCCTCTCCCAGGCTGGAGGAGGGAAAGCGTGGGGGTGCCTCTCAGATTTTTACCCACTCCTACATTGTTGGGGGGGGGTTGCTGCTGCCTCACGTTTACACACCTTTGGGAAAGTCGACAGATCCTCCCCAGCAACCAGCCACTCCTCCTTTTCCTCCTAGCCAACTGTCAAAGGTGTGTGAACTGCAGCAACTCCATCTTGAATAGGGGCTGGGTAAAATGAGGCTGAGACCTACTGGGCTGCATTCCCAGATGATTAAGGCATTCTGAGTCACGGGATGAGATAGGAGATCAGCACAAGATACAAGTTGTTCAAGACCTTGATTATAAAACAGGTTGCAGTAAAGGAGCCAGCCAAAACCCACCAAAACCAAGATGGTGACAAGAGTGACCTCTGCTTGTCCTCACTGCTATACACCCACGAGCGCCATGACAGTTTACAAATGCCATGGCAATGACAGGAAGTTACCCTGTATGGTCTAAAAAGGCGAGGCATGAATAATCCACCCTTTGTTTAGCACATAATCAAGAAATAACCATAAAAATAGGCAACCGGCAGCCCCCGGGGCTGCTCTGCCTATGGAGTAGCCATTCTTTTATTTACTTTCCTAATAAACTTGCTCTCACTTCACTGTATGGATTCGCCTTGAATTCTTTTTTGTGCAAGATCCAGGAACCCTCTCCTGGGTTCTGGATTGGGACCCCTTTCTGGTAACACAACCACTCCTCTCCTTGGTAACATCCCTAATTTTACTTCTGGTGTACACACCTCCCCAAGCGATCCACGTCTTTGTTGGGAACTGACTCCTCCATGGGCTCTAGGTTGGGCATACAAGGTTCTCGCTCTGTGGCCCAGGCTGGAATGCAGTGGCGTGATCTCGGCTCACTGCAAGCTCCGCCTCCCGGGCTCACGCCATTCTCCTGCCTCAGCCTCCCTAGTAGCTGGGACTACAGGCGCCCGCCACCACGCCCGGCTAATTTTTTTTTTTTTTTTTTAGTAGAGACGGGGTTTCACCGTGGTCTCGATCTCCTGACCTCGTGATCCGCCCACTTCGGACTTCCAAAGTGCTAGGATTACAAGCGTGAGCCTCTGCGCCCGGCCTGATGTAGGCTTCTTAGTTGCTTCCTCGCCCTCCTAGGAGAGCTTCCCAAAGCCTCTCCCTCCCGCCGGGGACCTGCACCAGGTAGCCCAGGTCCTGGGAGCGGCTATACTCTTAGGGCCACACGGGGGCGCCAGCACCACTCCCGCCTGGAACAGGAGACCCCAACACCCCAGAGCTCAGTCAAACCGCCCTGCACTGGCCAGTTACTCCGGCTGATAAGCCCCCTTCACTGCTTAGCCCCAAGTGAGTGAGGTGCTTCCTCGCAAATGAAAATCTGCGGCCAACCCTGAGCCACTTCTCAAGATGCGGGCTCCCATCAGCTCCCCAGCCCCAGCCCCAGCCCCACCCCTGAGTGCCGCCTCCCGAGCTAGGCCTGGAGAGTGCAGACAGGAAGGAAGCGCAGCTGGACCTCACCCAGAGAGGGGGACAGATTATCAGCAGGGTGGGAAGTGCTACAGGGAGCCCTCAAGGGCATCCCGCTTCTGCGGGTGATGCAGGCGGGTGCATGGGGGATGGTGGGGTGCTACCAAACCCCAAGTCAGCCCTGTTGGAACTGAGCCTGGGATGAGCTGGTAAACAAAGTGCCGGGAGGCGCTCCAAGCTTCAGGGCCAAGGGCCCGGGAGCATGAAGGTAGAGACAGCCAGGTGGGAGTGGCTGGAGAGGGTGCACCTGAGGACAAACAGGAGGAAGGGCAGCAGGAGGGTAAGGTGGTGACAAGGGCGGGGAGGTAACCTCGACCAAGGAGACTGGACTATAGCAGGAGGGCAATGACCCCCAGGGCGGGCTTAGGCAAAGTAAACATGATCACAGGGCAACATGCTCCCACAGGACTTTCTGCAGTAAGGGAGTGCGGCTGTTGAGCCCTTGAAATAATGAAGCTAGTAAGATGCAGGAACTAATTTTTAAACATTATTTCCTTTTAATTAATTTTTTTTGAGACAGAGTCTTGCTCTGTCACCCAGGCTAGAGTTCAGTGGTGCAATCTTGGCTCACCGCAACCTCCACCTCCTGGGTTCAAGCAATTGTCCTGCCTCAGCCTCCCGAGTAGCTGGGACTACAGGCATGAGACACCACTCCCGGCTAAATTTTGTATCTTTAGTAGAGACGGGGTTTCACTTTGTTGGCCAGGCTAGTTTCGAACTCCTGACCTCAGGTGATCCACCGCCTCAGCCTCCCAAAGTGCTGGGATTACAGGCGTGAGCCACTGAGCCTGGCCCCTTTTAATTAATTCAAATGTAAATAGCTGCACCAGTTAGGAAGCTGTGAAAATGGTCCAGGTGAGGGAGGGTAGGGGCCTGAAATGGGGAGGCAAAGAAATGGGGCGGGCATGGACTCTCGGATTGTCAGGGCACTGGCTATTTAATATTTAATTAACCATTCAGCCAGTACTGAAACAGTTGTTATGGAGGCCTGCGTTCATGAGACCTGGTATGCCGCAAGTGAGCAGAGCAGGAAATCGTGGAGACCCACTGAAAGAGGGGAAGGAATGCTCAGGGCCTCGGAGGTCTCCTGGGGGTCTGACTGGGGCAATGGGGTGCTTGTGTATCATCACTAGAAACAGGAACACACGATGAATCAGCTTGGAGATGACAAGTGTGGTTTTGAACACATGGAAACTGAGAGGCCTTAGGACATCCCAGTGGAAGCATCTGGTAGGCTGTTCTGTGTATGGCTCTGATGCTCAGGAAGGAACTGAAACTGAAGACAGCCCTGTCAGCCATCAGAGGTCAAAAACTGGCAGCCCATAGGCCAGCTTCAGGTCACAGATGGAGGTTTAGACTGGCTCACACCATTGATCTCCCGAAGTGCTGGGATTACAAGCACTGCGCCTGACCTCCTCCTACTCCCCGCTTCTTGTTTTTAAATTTAAGTTTTTCCATTTGCTGTACTTCATGCCAAGTATACACTCCCCTCCTGCCTGTTCCCAAGCCAGGGACTGAGGACTACAGGCCGGTACAGGATTTGTGCTTGGTTAGTCAAGCTACAGTGACTTTACATCCAACAGTACCTAACCCGTACACACTGTTGGGATTGCTGCCAGCTGAGGACATCTGGTTCAACTGCTTGGACCTGAAAGACGCTTTCTTTCTATCAGATTAGCCCCCGAGAGCCAGAAACTGTTTGCCTCTCAGTGGGAAGATCCGGAGCCAGGTATCACTCCTCAGTACACTTGGACGCGGCTTCCCCAAGGGTTCAAAAACTCCCCCACTGTCTTTGGGGAGGCGTTGGCTTGAGACCTCCAGAAGTTTCCCACCAGAGACCTAGGCTGTGTGTTGCTCCAGTACATTGATGACCTTTTACTGAGACACCCCACGGCAGTCAGGTGCGCCAAGGGAATGCAGGCCCTACTCCGGCACCTGGAGGACTGTGGGTATAAGATGTCCAAGAAAAAAGCTCAGATCTGTTGACAGCAGGTACGTTACTTGGGATTTACTATCCGACATGGGGAACCCAGCCTGGGATCAGAAAGAAAGCAGGTTGTTTGCAATCTACCGGAGCCTAAGAGCAGAAGGCAGGTGAGAGAATTCTTAGGAGCTGTGGGGGTTTGTAGACTGTGGATCCCAAACTTTGCAGTATTAGCGAAGCCTTTGTATGAGGTCACAAAGTGGGGGGACCGGGAACCTTTTGAATGGGGATCCCAACAACAGCAAGCCTTTCATGAGTTAAAGGAAAAAACTGATGTCAGCCCCAGCTCTGGGGCTACCCAATCTGACAAAGCGTTTTACATTGTATGTGTCAGAGAGGGAAAAGATGGCAGTTGGAGTTTTAACCCAAACTGTGGGGCTCTGGCCGAGGCCAGTGGCCTACCTCTCTAAACAACTAGACGGGGTTCCTAAAGGATGGCCCCCATGTTTGAGGGCCTTGGCAGCAACTGCTCTGCTAGTACAAGTAGCAAATAAGCTGACTCTTGGGCAAAACCTGAACATAAAGGGCCCCCATGCTGTGGTGACTTTAATGAATACTAAAGGACATCATTGGCTAATGAATGCTAGACTCATCAAGTATCAAAGTTTGCTCTGTGAAAACCCCCATATAACCATTGAAGTTTGGAACACCATAAACCCCACCACCTTGCTCTTGGTATCAGAGAGCCCTGTCGAGCATGATTGTGTAGAAGTGTTGGACTCAGTTGACTCTAGCAGACCTGACTTCCGGGACCAGTCTTGGACATCAGTAGACTGGGAACTATACGTGGACAGGAGCAGCTTCATCAACCCACAAGAAGAGAGATGTGCAGGGTATGCAGTGGTAACCCTGGACATTGTTGTTGAAGCCAGATCGTTGCCCCAGGGCACTTCAGCCCAGAAAGCTGAACTCATTGCTTTAATTCGGGCCTTAGAATTCCATGAAGACAAGACTGTAAACATTTACACTGATTCTTGGTATGCCTTTTTAACCCTTCAAGTACATGGAGCATTATAGAAAGAAAAGAGCCTATTGAACTCTGGGGGAAAAGGCATAAAATATCAACAAGAAATCTTGCAATTATTAGAAGCAGTATGGAAACCCCACAAGGTGGCAGTTATGCATTGCAAAGGACACCAGTGAGCTTCCACCTTGGTGGGTTTGAGGAATTCCCGTGCTGACTCAGAGGCTCGAAAAGCAGCATCTGCCCCCTTCCAGGCATCAGTCACAGCCCCTCTGCTCCTTCAAGCACCTGATCTTGTACCTACTTATTCTAAAGAAGAAAAGGACTTTCTCCAGATAGAGGGGAGGACAAGTGATGGAGGAAGGATGGATTCGGTTACCATATGGGAGAGTAGCTGTGCCACAGCTGCTAGGAGCTGCAGTTGTACTGGCTGTGCATGAAACCACCCATCTAGGTCAGAGTCACTGGAAAAGTTGTTAGGCCGGTATTTCTACATCTAGCATTTGTCAGCCCTTGCCAAAACGGTAACACAGCGGTGTGTTACCTGCTGACAGCGCAATGCGAGGCAAGGTCCAGCCGTTCCGCCTGGCATACAAGCTTATGGAGCAGCCTCCTTTGAAGATCTCCAGATAGACTTCACAGAGATGCCAAAGTGTGGAGGTCAGAAGTATTTACTAGTTCTTGGGCGTACCTACTCTGGGTGGGCGGAGGCTTACCCAACATGAACTGAGAAAGCTCGTGAAGTAACCCCTGTGTTTCTTCGAGATCTGATTCCTAGATTTGGACTGCCCTTACGGATCGGCTCAGATAACGGGCCTGCGTTTGTGGCTGACTTGGTACAGAAGACGGCAAAGGTATCAGGGATCACATGGAAACTGCATGCCGCCTACCAGCCTCAGAGTTCCGGAAAGGTGGAGCGGATGAATTGGACTATCAAAAATAGTATTATTGTCTTCCCCGCTGGATATTAAAAACAATCCCACAAGGGGTGTCAAACCACCTGCCAAATTTGAGGGAATGTTATCCCGTCCCCCCCCCGCCCCCGGATATTAGAGACAATAACACAGGGGCAATGTACACCCACTGCTTTATTGGGAGAAGTATCATCCTCTCCCTTCTTGGATATTAGGAACAATGTCACAGTGTGCATGTACACCTGTCATGAAATTCAGTGGAATGTCATCCGATACCTCTCTGGATATGATGAACAATGTCATGGGGGATGTACAACTTCTGAGATATTGGGAGTGATATCATCCTCTCCCCTTTGAAAGTTAGGGACAATATCACAGGGGTAGTGTACACCCTCCGTGACGTTGGGACTAATATCATCCTCCTGCCCCCTGGATATTAAAAAACATATCACAAGGGGCGTGTACACACACTTCGATATTGGTATCAATACCGTCCTCTCCCTCTTTGGATATTTGGTGCAATATGTCAGGTGGGGTATGCACCACCTGCAATATTGGAAGTCATATTATTTTCTCCCCCCCTGGATATTAGAAACAATATCACAGGGGGTGTGAACAGCCCCTGCAATATTTGGAGAAATATCATCGTCTCCCCTCATGAATATTAAGAACAATATTGTAGGGGGGAGCATACACCCCCTTTGATATTTGATATCATCCTCTTCCCCCCTGGATATTAGGAACAATATCAGGAAGGGATGTACAGACCCTGCGACATTTGCTGTCATCTAATTGTCTCTCCCCTAGATATTAGGAAAAATGTAACCGGGGATGTGAACACCCCTGCACTACTGGGAGAAGTATCATCCTCTCCCCCCTTGGATATTAGGAACAATATCACAGGGGGGTGAACTGCCTCTGTGATATTGGGAGTAAAATTATCTTCTCTTCCCCTGGATATTAGGAAGGGTATCAGAGGGGGAGGGTGTACATTCCCTGCAACATTCAATGTAATCTTATCCTCTCCCTCCCAGGGTATTAAGAACAATATTACAGGAGGGGTGTACACCCTCTGAGCTATTGAGAGTCATATCATCCTCTTTCACTCTGGAAATTAGGAACAATATCACAGGGTTGCGTAAACTCCCTGCAATATTGGGAGTAATATCATCCTCTCACCCTCTGGATAGTAGGAAGAGTATCACAGGGCTGTGTACACTCCCTGCAGCATGGGGAGTAATAGCATCCTCTGTTTCCTTGGATATTAGGCACAATATCACAAAAAGGTGTACACCCCCTGTGATATTGGGAGTAATATACTCTCCTTCCCTGGATATTAGAAAACAATATCATCAGGGCTGAACACCCCCTGCAATAATGGGAGTAATATGCTCTTTCTTCCTTTTTTTTTTTGAGACAGAGTTTCACTCTTGTTGCCCAGGCTGGAGTGCAATGGCATGATCTCGGCTCACTGAAACCTCTGCCTCCCATATTCAATCGATTCTTCTGTCTCAGCCTTCCAAGTAGCTGGGATTACAGGCATGCACTACTGCGCCCAGCTAATTTTTTTTTTTTTTGTATTTTTAGTAGAGACAGTGTTTCTCCATACTGGTCAGGCTGGTCTTGAACTCCTGACCTCAGGTGGTCCGGCCGCTTTGGCCCCCCAAAGTGCTGGGATTACAGGCGTGAGCAACCGCGCCCAGCCACCACTTAGAATTTTCAGTTTACATTTGTTGAAGTTATAGATTGATACACACATTGATTGCTGCTTTATTATACACTTACATATACATAAAATGGGAAATAGAAAAGAATAAAATGGGCACAGTATCCCTAAAGTTTCACATTCTGAGACATTTTAAAAACATTTGCTATTTAGAAATTTGTTTCAATGAAGAAACTGTGGTATACACACACAATGAAGTATTATTCAGCCTAAAAAGGAATAAAATCCTCTCCACTGCAGAAAAAATGGATGAGACTGCAGGGTCTGTATGTTAAGTGAAGTAAGGAGGGCACAGAATGACAAATATTACATGTCCTCACTTAGATGTGGGAACAAAAAAGAAAATCTTGGCCAGACGTGGTGGCTCAGGTCTGTAATCCCAGCACTTTGGGAGGCCGAGTCGCACGGATCACTAGAGGCCAGGAGTTGGAGACCCACCTGACCAACATGGTGAAACCCTGTGTCTACTAATAACACAAACAGCCGGGCATAGTGACGCGTGCCTGTAGTCTCAGCTACTCAGAAGGCTGAGGCCCAAGAAGCGCTTGAACTCGGGAGGCGGAGGTTGCAGTGAGCCCGGATTGTGCCTGTTTACTCCAACCTGGGCAACAGAAAGAGACTCCATCACACACCTACACACAAAGGGAATCTCAGGAAGGTGGAGACTACAAAGGGGGTTAGCAGACGCTAGGAAGAAAAGGGGTGGGATGGGAAATGAAGAGAAGTGGATAATTGGGTCCTAAAATACAGAAAGATGGAATCAGTGAGTTCTAGTGTTTGACAGTACAGTATGAAAATTTGAGTTCACAAGAATTTCTTGTCTATTTCCAGATGCTTTGGTAAGAAGCTTCCTGACTTTCTCATTGTGCTGGTTTTGAAGCTCTTCTCCTTCTGCTCTTGAAATCATGCTGGTTTTTTGTTTTTTGTTTTGAGATGGAGTTTCGCTCTTGTTGCCCAGGCTGGAGCGTAATGGTGCAATCTTGGCTCACAGCAACCTCTGCCTCCTGGGTTCAAGCGATTCTCCTGCCTCCACCTCCCAAGTAGGTGGGATTACAGGCATTCGCCAGCACGCCCAGCTAATGTTGTATTTGTCGTAGAGACGGGGGTTTCAACCTGTCGGTCAGGCTGGTCTTGAACTCCTGACCTCAGGTGATCCGCCTGCCTCAGCCTCCAAAAGTGCTGGGATTACAGGTGTGAGCGACTGTGCCCAGCCCATGCTGTATCCTTATCTGTTGTCGCTTGTTGTTTGTTTTTGAGCCCAGAAATAACTTCTCACCTCTATGTTCAAATGATTTTTCACATGAGTGCTAAGAAAGCTCATTGGTGGAAAAGCAGCCTTTTCAAGAAATGGTGTTGGAGGAACTTGATTTCCACATGCAGAAGAATAAAGGTGGACCCTATGTCACACCAGGTGCAAAACTTAACACAAACTGGATCAAAGACCTAACCCCAAGTGCTAAAAGTATCATATGCCTAAAAGAAAACATTGTCCACACTTTCATGACGTCAGATTGGGCAATGCTTTCTGGGATGTGACACCGAAAGCATAGGCAACAAAAGAAAATTACATTCCTTGGATTCCATCTAAATGACAGGCACTTTTGTGCAGCAAAAAACACTGTGAACTGAGTAAAAAGATAACCCATGGATTAGGAAAAACATTTGCAAATCATATCTCTGAAAAGAGGCTGATATCCGTCGTATACCAAGAGCAGCTAGAACTAAACAACGAGAAACCCAAAGCATCCCATTAACGATGGTCAGAAGACTCGAGTAGACGTGTCCCTAAAGAAGATACAGCAATGGCCAATAAGCATCTAAAATGATGTTCAAAATCACTAATCGTAGGGAAGCGCAAATCAAACCAAGAATGTGACACCACACATTAGGATGGATATGATAAACAAACAAGCATTGGCGAGACTAGAGGGAAGTAGGAATGCTCGAATATTGGAGCGAATGTAAAACCATGAAGGAACCGGGAAAATAGTATGGCGTGTACTGGAAAAATCAGAAACAGAGTGATCAGATGTTCCCGCAGTGGCATTTGTGGGTACCCACCAAAAAGAATTAGAAGCTAGGAATGGAAGGGAGATTTCTGCACCCATATTCTTAGCAGCATTATTCACAACAGCCAAAATGTGGAAGCAACCCAAGGGTTCGTGGACAGATGAATGAAAAAGCACACTGCAGTTCATTCATACAATGGAAGACTATTCAGCCTTCAAAAGGCAGGCACTTCTGGCCGGTGCGGTGGCTCACGCCTGTAATCCCAGCATCTTGGAAGATCGAGGTGGGCAGATCACCTGAGGTCAGGAGTTCAAGACCAGCCTGGCCATCTTGGTGAAACCCTGTCTCTACTGAAAATGCAAAAAATTAGCCGGGCACGATGGCTGAAACCTGTAATCCCAGCACTTTGGGAGGCCGAGGCGGGTGGATCACGAGGTTGAGACTATCCTGGCTAACATGGTGAAACCCCATCTCTACTAAAAATACAAAAAATTAGCCGGGCGTGGTGGCGGGCGCCTGTAGTCCCAGCTACTTGGGAGGCTGAGGCAGGAGAATGGCGTGAGTCCAGGAGGCAGAGCTTGCAGTGAGTGGAGATCGTGCCACTGCACTCCAGCCTGGGCGACAGAGCAAGACTCCATCTCAAAAAAAAAAAAAAAGACAATGCAAAAAATTAGCCAAGCGTGGTGGCATGTGCCTATAGTCCCGGCTGCTCCGGAGGCTGAGGCACAAGAATCGCTTGAACCCGGGAGGTGGAGGTTGCAGTGAGCCCAGATTGTGCCACTGCACTCCAGCCTGTGCGACAGTGAGACTCCATGTAAACACAAAACAAAACAAAACAAAATGAAACAAAAACAAAAAACAAAAACAAAACCAGACAGGCACTTCTGACACAGGCTGCAACATGGATGAACCTTAAAGACATTATCGTCAGTGAAATAGAGAAATCCCAAAAGGATAAACACGACCAGGCTCAGTGGCTCACACCTGTAACCCCAGCACTTTGGGAGGCTGAGGCAGGTGGATCCCTTAAGGTCAGGAGTCCGAGAGCAGCATGGCCAATATGCTGAAAGCTCGTCTCTATTAAAAATACAAAAATTAGCTGGGCGTGGGTGCACACGCTTGTAATCCCAGCTACTCGGGAGACTGAGACACAAGAATCACTTGAACCCACGATGTGGAGGTTGCAGTGAGCGGAGATCACACCACTGCACTCCAGCCTGGGCGACAGAGAAAGACTCTTGTCTCCAAAAAAAAAAAAAAAAACATTCAACACGGTATGATTCCACTTCTATCAAGTGCCTAGAGTAGTTAAACTCATTGAGTTGCAAATTAGAATGGTGGCCTCCAGGGTGGGCGAGAGAGAGGAATGGAGAGTTGGTGAATGGGTGCCATTTCCATTTTGAAAGATAAAACTCTTCTGGAGATGACGGCGGTGATGGTTGCTAAACAATGTGAATGTACTTAATGTCATTCAACTGTCAACTGAAAAATAGTGGAAATTGTCAATGTTTATATCGGCCATTCTAGATGAAATCATATATATTTACAATTTTTAGTGTTGATACGTGGTATATTTTCCCATAATAAAAGATGAAAATGAAAGCAGTTGGATCTTTAAAAAGGAAAGAAAGAAGCGAAGAATACACACAAGCTTCCTCCTGATGACAGGAAGAGCCCCAAAGCTTCCATGGACACTCCCTTTTCTCTTCTTCTTCCTGCATTCTTATGAGGAAATCTTTAGAGATTGGGGAGCTTGGGTGACTTTGGCTAATGAGGAGCTCTGTGCCTTGAGCCCCCCAGGCCATAGAATAGTCAATACTCAGTCTGTGCCCCCAGCCCTGCAGTGTGAGGTTCCGGTCCTGTGGGCTCCACACCCGTCACCTGTATCAGGAAGCTCATGTCTCACCCTGTCTTCTTGCCAGCCTTGAGGAGGGAGTCTGAGCCTCCATCGTGCACCACGCAGGGAGGACAGTGGACCTGTTCTCTGTGGTCATGGCCCGGCAGAGGGGAAGGGCAGTTCAGTGAGTGCTGAGGGACGGTCGGGAGCCTTGCTTTGTTTCCTCATCCCCAGGACAAACAGGACAGTGTGGTCGGCA
Source organism: Hylobates moloch (assembly GCF_009828535.3). Classification (NCBI taxonomy): domain Eukaryota; kingdom Metazoa; phylum Chordata; class Mammalia; order Primates; family Hylobatidae; genus Hylobates; species Hylobates moloch. The sequence goes on from NW_026652288.1 coordinate 52,589,011, forward strand.
GATGGCAGGAGACCAAGGTGCAACCTGTCAGCTCAGCAGACTGCAGTTTCTGTTCTTGCTTGTGGTGGGGGGGTCTCAGAAATCTTATTCAAAATTTTGCCTTCGTCCCCCACTGGTTGTCCTTTTCATAGACACCTCACCCATGATAGCAGGGAATGAGTCCCTCTAAACTATTCCCCAAGAACAACAAAGATGATGAAGGGGATGATGAGGATAAAGAGGATGAAGACAGACACCAGGGCATCATGAACCCTTACTGAGGGCTTCCTAAAGGCCAGACTCTGAGCTCTGTGCTCTATTCAGCTTGTTTCATTTCATCTGTGTAGTCTCCTAGTTACGAGTGCACATTTCATGATGATTTTACAGACGAGAGAAGGAGGAACACATTTTCATAGGACTTGTACCAGATCATGAAGTCAAAAAGGGTGAAGTCCAATTTGAACCAGGCAGTCTAAGTCCGGACACATGGCATTTGGCCAATCCTCTCCCCACATCCAACCTGCCCTCTCAAATCCTTGTCACTCAGGCCGATGCCCCTGCTCACTGTGCCCTTCCCTTTGGGGGTTCCTTGTAGACCACAGCTAGACCAGTGGGTGCCCCAATCACTGTGTCAAGTAGAGAAAGGGCAGCTGAGATCACATCAAAGGTTCCAGAAAGAATGGGCACAGGATCATTCGGGATGCATCTCTCCCTTGCCACTGTTCCTGGCTTTCCTTACAGCTCTCAACTTCCTCAAAGGAGTCATCGATTCGGAGTTTGGCTTCCATTCCTACTGAGGAAGCTGGAAACCGCTTCAAAAAATGCTCCTCAGATGTGCCCGTGGTTAAGACCTCTGAGCTCTGCTTACAACTTTTGGAAGCTGGGCACGGTGGCTCACGCCTGTAATCCCAGCACTTTGGGAGGCTGAGGCAGGCGAATCACAAGGTCAGGTGTTCGAGACCAGCCTGGACAACATGGGGAAACCCCGTCTCTACTAAAAATAGAAAAAAATGAGCCAAGTGTAGTGGTGGGCGCCTGTCATCTCAGCTACTCAGCAGGCTGAGGCAGGAGAATAGCTTGAACCTGGGGTGCGGAGGTTGCAGTGAGCCGAGATCACTCCACTGCACTCCAGCCTGGGCAACAGAACGAGACTCCGTCTCAAAAAAGCAAAAACAAAACCAAAACCCAAACCACAACTTTTTGAGAGTTGGAAGACCATGAAGTAGAGTACCCGGGACTTAGAGTCTGGCTGTGAATTTGGAATACCACCCTTTCTACTTCTCTGTATGGCAGGCGGTGAGATGTCCATCCTCTGAGACTCAGCACTCTCATCTGAGCTGATTTCTAGTTGATCCAATGGAAGCGAGCGATGACGAAACAGATCGTGGGTGCCCGCTGCATGATCTCTCTGGGATGGATGCAAAAAGTCAAGGCAAAGTGAATCTTTGATACATTCGTTAATATTTTAAGCTTCAACTCCATACAGTTCAACGGAAATATCCCCTGACCTGAAGTTCCGGCTTCCCTGCATTCCAGACAGGACACTTTCTTTTGTCCTTATCTCAGTAAGTACTGAGTATTGTGAGAGGAACAAGGGAGTCTCTTTTGTTTCTGATTCCCCAGAGCCTGTATCTTGCTTGGCACAGAAGAGATAGCAAAAGTCAAAATCTATGTTAATTCTTGAATTGACACTTCCTTGGTTCACAACAATTGGCTGTCATCAGTGTGACTTCGACTTACTTGATTCTTTTTGTTTTTTGTTTTTTGAGACGGAGTTTTGCTCCTGTTGCCCAGGCTGGAGTGCAGTGGTATGATCTCGGCTCACCATAGCCTCTGCCTCCCAGGTTCCAGCCATTCTCCTGCCTCAGCCTCCCGAGTAGCTGGGGCTACAGGCACGTGCCACCATACCGGGAGAAGTTTTTGTATTTTTAGTTGAGGTGGGGTTTCACCATGTTGGCCAGGATGGTCTTGATCTCCTGACCCCGTGATCTGCCCTCCTCAGCCTCCCAAAGTGCTGGCATTACAGGCGTGAACCACCACGTCCAGCCGAGCTTTCTGATGAAAACTCTAAGTCCACCTAAGCTAAGGACAGGAGTTATAGCTGACGTGAATTTTCTAAGAAGACCCCCCTGATCTGAGGAAGCAATTACTCTCTTGAAGGAGAAAAGTCAGAAAACGGAACGATGAAATCACTAGGACCTAACCGGCATGTGGAACTATTTTCTGCTTATGAACTATCAACTTTCATTTCATTTCCAGCTGACATGGTCTCAGCTCTTGTTGCCCAGGCTGGAGTGCAATGACTCCATCTTGGCTCACCACAACCTCCACCTCCCAGGTTCAAGCAATTCTCTTGCCTCAGCCTCCTGAGTAGCTGAGATTACAGGCATGCACCACTACGCCCGGCTAATTTTGTATTTTTAGTAGAGACAGGGTTTCCCCATGTTGAGGCTGGTCTCCAACTCCTGACCTCAGGTGATCCACCCGCCTCAGCCTCCCAAAGTGCTGGGATTACAGGCGTGAGCCACTGCACCCCGCCCGGTCTCAGCTGTTATACAGTGTTTATAAATGTTCTAAATCAAGGGAATTTGTATCAATCTAGTAGAATAAAATAAAATATTTGAGTTCTTAATTTCCTTTAATTCGGATAACCTTTTTCTTCAAGTGAAGAGAATGGTTTTATTATGTATTTTTCTTCGGACAAGATAGGCTGTATTTTCTAGCAGTTACGCATTTGTTATCTATGATGATCTGGTTCTTGGAACATTCTTGAATCTAGTGTCTCTAAGGCAGGCATGTACAGCAAGAAGTGAATAACACAGAAATCAATGATGAAAGCATTAGAAGACAATTGAGTTTGTCAGAACTGCAAAATATTGCTGAGCGTGGATTGCTCTGAAATCTGAAAACATTACTTGTGAATTGCTTCTTTCCAAAATGCAGACCCAATGCCAGGTGTTGGTTTACTTGTTTCCCATTTTTCAACCCCCTTTTCTAAGCAAAAGGTGTCCAGGCCATGCAGACCCACAGAATCTAATGGATGTCTCTAGATTCCTCCTCCTCGAACTCTCAGGGGATCCAGTACTGCAGCCGATCCCCGCCGGGCTGTTCCTGTCCATGTGCCCGGTCATGGTCCTGGGGAACCTGCTCATCATCCTGGCCATCAGCCCTGACTCCCACCTCCACACCCCCATGTACTTCTTCCTCTCCAACCTGTCCTCGCCTGACATCGGTTTCACTTCCACCACAGTCCCCAAGATTATTGTGGACATCAAATCTCACAGCAGAGTCATCTCCTAGGCAGGCTGCCTGACTCAGACGTCTCTCTTTGCCATTTTTGGAGGCATGGAAGAGAGACACGCTCCTGAGTGTGATGGCCTATGACCGGTTTGTAGCCATCTGTCACCCTCTATATCATTCGGCCATGATGAACCCGTGTTTCTGCGGCTTTCTAGTTTTGTTGTCTTTTTTTTTTTCTTCTCAGTCTTTCAGACTCCCAGCTGCACAACTTGATTGCCTTGCTAACGACCTGCTTCAAGGATGTGGAAATTCCTAATTTTTTCTGTGACCCTTCTCAACTCCCCCATCTTGCATGTTGTGACACCTTCACCAATAACATAATCATGTATTTCCCTGCTGCGTATTTGGGTTCCTTCCCATCTCGGGGACCCTTTTCTCTTACTATAAAATGGTTTCCTCCATTCTGAGGGTTTCATCGTCAGGTGGGAAGTATACAGCCTTCTCCACCTGTAGGTCTCACCTGTCAGTTGTTTGCTGAATTTATGGAAGAGGCGTTGGAGGGGACCTCAGTTCAGATGTGTCCTCTTCCCCCAGAAAGGTGGCAGTGGCCTCAGTGATGTACACGGCGGTCACCCCCATGCTGAACCCCTTCGTCGATAGCCTGAGAAACAGGGATATTAAAGGTGTCCTGCAGCGGCCACACGGCAGCACAGTCTAATCTCAATATCTTTTTATCTGTTCCATTCCTTTTGTAGTGTGGGTTAAAAAAGGCAGTAAGGTCAAATAAGAACGATAACACAGGGTGAACACCCACTGTGACATTAGGAGTAATACCTCCTTAGGATATAAAAAACACTGTCACAGAATATACACACAAGGGGTACACCCACTGTGATATTAGAAGCAATATCTCCCTATAATATGAAGAAAAATATCACAGGGTGTGCACACTGTGTGATCTTAGGAGTAATCTTTACCCTGGATATTATGACTAACATCTAAGGGTGTACACACACGGGGTATGTGCACTGTGATATCAGGAGTTGTATCTCCCTAGGATATTATGAATCATATCACAGGGTATACACACTGTGTGTACATCCACTGTGACATTTGAACTCATATCTCTCTATGACATTACAAATAATATCAAAGGGTGTACACCCCTGTGACATATTAGGAGTAACATCCTTCTAGGGTATTACAGATAACGTCACAAGCGGTACACCTTCTGTGACATTTTTTACACAACTTTGTGACATTGAAAGAAACATCCCCCTAGGATATTACAAATAATGACACAGGCGGTATACACACATGGTGTACACCACCTGTGCCATCAGGAGTGACATTTCCCCAGGATATTACGAATAATATCACAGCCGGTGTACACACGGTGTTTGCCCCATGTGACATTAGAAGGAACATGCCCCTAGGATATTAGGAATAGTATCACAGGCATTGAATACGCATCATTTACACCCCCGGTGACATTAAAAGTAACACCCCCTAGGATATTACGAATAATGTCACAGGGAGTACACCCGGTGTGACATTAGGAGTAACATCCCCTGAGGATATAACGAATAATATCATAGGGTGTACATGGATTGTGACCTTAGTAGTAACATCTCTTTAGGATATTACAAATAATATCACAGGATGTAAATGCATTGTGACATTGGTAGTAACATCCCGCTAGGATATGATGAGTAATATCACAGGGTGTACACCCCCTGTGACAATAGTAGTAACATTCCCTTAGAATATGATGAATAATATCACAGGAGGTACAGCCCCTGTGATTTACGAGTAACATTTCTATAGAATATTACAGGTCATATCACTGTGTGACTCTGTGTACACCCCATGTGACATTAGGAGTAACATCCTACAAAACTATTACGAATAATATCACAGGGTGAACATCCCCTGTGACACGAAGAATAAAGTAGTTTTAGGATATTATGAATGATATGACAAGTTGTACACAGCCTGTGACGTTAGGAGCAATATCCGTCTAGGATATTAGGAATAATATCACAAGGAACACACCCCCTGTGATATTAGGCTATTACAAATAGTATCACAAGGTGTACATGCATTGTGACATTAGTACTAATATCCCTCACGTATACTATGAATAATATCACAGGGTGTACCTCCCTGTGACATTAGGAGTAATGTCCCGCTAGAATAGGACAAATAATTTCACAGGGGGTACACACCCTGTGACTTTAGGAGTATCACCACCCTGGAATATGAGGAATACTCTCCCAGGGTATTAACCCCCTGTGACCTGAGGATTAACATCCCCCTGGAATATTATGAATAATATCACAGTATGTACATCAACTGTGATATTAGGTGTCCTATTTATTTTTAGGATATTAGGATACACAAATAGTGTGTACACACACTGTGATATTAAAAGTTATATCTCCCTAGGGTATTGCAAATAACATCACAGTGGGTGTACGCCCACTGTGATATTTGAAGTAATATTTCCCTAAGATATGACAAAAAATATCTAAGGGTGGACCCCGTCTGTGACATCAAAAGTAACATCTCTTGTGGATATTCCAAATAATATCACAGGGTGTACACAGCCTGTGACATTAGGAGTAGCATCCCCATAAGACATTCCGAGTAATATCACAGGGTGTACACCCCATGTGACATTAAGAGTAACATCTTAGGATATTACAAACAACATTACAGGGTGTACGCTCCCTGTGACTTTAAAAGTAACATCCCCCTAGAATATTACGAAAAATATAATGGGTGTACATCCCGTGTGACATTAGGAGTAACATCTCCCTTGGATATTATGAAAAATATCACTGGGTGTACACCCTCTGTCATATTAGGAGTAACATCCTTCTAGTATATTATGAATAATATCACAAGGTGTACACACACTGTGACATTCGGAGAGATATCTCTCTAGGATATAAGGTATCATATCACAGAATGTACACGCATGGTGTACACCCACTGTGATATTAGAAGCAATATCTCCCTATGATAGTATGAAAAATATCAAAGGAAGTACACTTTCTGTGATATTAGATGTAATGTTTACCATGGATATTACAAATAATATCACAGTGGGTGTACCCACATGAGGTACACCCACTGTGGTATTATTTGTACTGTCTTAGAGAGATATAACTCTCTAATATAACACAGAAAGCTATAACTTTGTAATATCTCTGAGATATTACAAATAATTTCACAGTAGGTGTACACACAGTGTACATAGTGTACACCCACTGTGAGCTTTACAGGAATAGCTCCCTATAAGACTACAAATATTATCGAAGTGTGTACACCCCCTGTGACCTTAGCAGTAACATCCTTCTGGATATTGGGAATAATATCATAAGGCATACACACCCTGTGACATTTTGTACACCGTTTGTACCATTAAAAGTCACATCCCCCTAGTATATTACGAATAATATCAAAGGCGGCTGATGCACACGGTGTACACATCCTGTTACATTAGGCGTAATCTTTTTCTGTGATTTATGGATAATATCACAGAAGATGTACACACATGGTGTACGCTCCAGGTGACATTAGGAGCAACATCCCCCCAAGATATTAGAAATAATATTACCAGGGTTGCATACACATGGTGTACTCTCCCTGTGACATTAGCAGCAACATTCCCCTAGAATATTATGAATAACATCAGAGGGGGTGTACACACATAACGTACGCACCTTGTAAAACTAGGAGTAGCATCTCCCTAGGACGTTATGAATAATATCACAGAGTGTGTACACACATGGCGTATACCCCATGTGATGTTAGGAGTTACATCCTTCTAGTATGTCAGGAATAATACCACAAAGGTGTTCCCACATGGTTAACAGCATATGGAATATTAGGATTAACATCCCTCGAGAATAGCACAAATAACATCACAGGGGCTGTGCACACATAGGGTACATGCCCTGTGACATTAGGAGTACAATTCCCTGACACATTACGAGTAATATCACAGAGTGTACACCTTCTGTGACATTTGGAGTAACATCCCGTAAGATAGTATGAATAATATCACAGGGGGTACATCCCCTGTGACCTGGGGAGTAACATCTTTCTAGGATATTGTGAATAATATCACAAAACGCACAGCCCCTGTGACACGAGGAGTAACATCCACCTAGGATATTATGAATAATATCACAGGGAGTAGACCCCTTGTGACAGTAGGAGCAACCTCCCCCAAGGATATAATGAACAAATACAGAGGATGTACACGTGTTGTGACATTAGCAGTAACATCCATTTAGGATATTACGAATAGTATCACAGTGTGAACACCCCTTGTGATATTAGGAGTAACATCCCATTACAATATGGGGAACCACATCATACAGTGTACACCCCCTGTGACATTAGAGTTAACATTTCATTAGGATATTATGAATAATATTACAAGGTGTACAGCCCCTGTGATGTTAGAAGTAACATGTCCATAAAATACTACAAATAATATCACTGTTTGTACACCACGGGTGACATTAGGAGTAACAGCCCCCAAAACTATTATGAATAACTTCACAGGGTGTACACCCTCTGTGACATTAGGAGTAACATCTTTCTAAAATATTACGAATAATATTGCAAAATGTACACCCTCTGTGACAATAGAAGTAACATCGCCCAAGGATATAAGAAATAACAACAGATTGTGTACCTGCATTGTGACATCAGTAGTAACATCCCTTAAGGGTATTACGAATGTTATCAGAGTGTGAACACCTTCTGTGACATTAGGAGTAACATCAGCCTACAATATTGGGAATAATACCACACAGTGTACACCACCTGTGACAGTGGTAACATGTCTTTAGGATATTAAGAATAATATGACAGAGTGTACAGCCCCTGTGATATTAGGAGTAACATATTCAAAAAAACTTTACAAATAATATCATTGTTTGTACACCACGTGTGACATTAGGAGTAACATCCCCCGAAACTATTATGAATGACTTTACAGATTGTACACCCTCTGTGATATTAGGAGTTAACATCTTCCTAGAATGTGAAGAATAACATCACAGGATGTACACCCTCATGACATG
>NW_026652288.1:52597344-52606268 GCF_009828535.3 Hylobates moloch
CTAGAATGTGAAGAATAACATCACAGGATGTACACCCTCATGACATGAGGATTAACATCACTCTAGGATATGATGAATAATATAACAAAGTGTACACAATCTGTATGATAGGAGTAACATCCCCCTGGGATACTACGAATCATAGCACAGAAAGCACAAACCCTGTGACAATAGGAGTAACATCCCCTTAGGATAGTACGAAAAATATCACAAGGTGTACATGCATGGTGACATTAGTAACAATATTCAGCTAGTATCTTGTGAATAATACCACAGTGTGTACACATTTGCGACATTAGGAGTAACATCCCCCTAGAATAATGTGAATAATATCACAGGGTGTACACACCCTGTGACTTTAGGATAATCATCCCCCTGGATTACTACAAATAATTTCACAGGATGTTAAACCCCTGTGACAATAGGAATAATATACTTCTAGGATATGACGAATAATATCAGAGTGTGTACACCCACTGTAACATTAAAAGTTATACCTCCCTCAGATATTGTGAATAATATCACAGGGTGTACACCATGTGTGCACACCCACTGTGATTTTTAAAGTAATATCTCCTTAGGATATTACAAATAACATCAAGGGGTGTACACATCCTATGGCATTAAGATAACATCCCTTTAGGATATTCCAAATAATATCCCAGGGTGTACACCCCATGTGACATTACGAGTAACATCTTCCTAGGATATTACGAATAAGATCCCAGAGTTGACACTCCCTGTGATTTTAAAAGTAAAATCCCCCTAGAATATTACTAATAATAACACAGGGTGTACACCCCTGTGACGTTAGGAGTAACATCCTCCCAGGATGTTATGAATAATATCAGAAGGTGTACACACATGGTGACATTAGTAGTAATATCCCGCTAATAGATTGTGAATAATATCACAGGGTATACACCCCTGTGACATCAGGAGTAACATCCCCCTGGAATATTCTGAATAATATCACAGGGCATACACCTCCTGGGACTTCAGGAGTATCATCCTGCTAAAATATTATGAATAATGTCACAGGGGGTTAGCCTGTGTAATATCACAGGTGTACACCCCCTGTGACATTAGGAGTAACATCTTTTTTTTTTTAAATTTTTTTTGCACACAAAAACAAACATTTTCTAAAAATACATACAAACAAAAAGATGCATATCAAACATACTAGGAAGGTTGCACATGGGAAGTCGGGGAATAGAAATGGGGAGTGGGAGTTAAATGAGAGAGGGACTTTATATGGATCAGTGATAATAACTCAATCCTCTATTTGACAAAGAAGAGGGAGAAGGAAGAGGAAGAAAAAGAAAGTGGGATAAAGGATCAGAAAGGGAGGAAAATAGAAAAAATTAGAGTATGACTCCAGGGTAGACCTGTTTTGTTGTCACTGAGTTGGTTGGTTGGTTTGTCTGTTGTATTTTTCATGTTTCGCCAAGTTGGCCAGACTGGTCTCGAACTCCTAGCCCGAAGTGATCAACCCGCCTCGCCCCCCAGAGTGCCGGGACCACAGGCGCGAGCCACCACGTCCAGCGCCCACATTGCTTCTGGCCTCCGTGGTAGACCTCCCAGACGGAGATGCCGGGCAGAGGCGCTCCTCACTTCCCAGACGGGGCGGCCAGGCAGAGGCACTCCTCACTTCCCAGATGGGGCGGCCGGGCAGGGGCGCTCCTCACTTCCTCCCAGATGGGGTGGCCGGGCAGAGGCGCTCCTCACTTCCCAGACGATGGGTGGCCGGGCAGAGGCGCTACTCACTTCCCAGATGGGGCGGCCAGGCAGAGACGCTCCCCACCTCCCAGACGTGGCGGCCACCGGGCAGGGGCTGCAATCCCAGCACTCTGGTAGGCCAAGGCAGGCGGCTGGGAGGCGGAGGCTGCCGCAAGGCCAGACCACGCCACCGCACTCCAGCCCGGGCAATACTGAGCACCGGGTGAGCGAGACTCCGTCTGCAGTCCCAGCACCTCGAGAGGCTGAGGCGGGCAGAGCAGTCAGTGTCAGGAGCTCGCGACCAGCGTGGCCAACATGGCGAACGCGTGCAGAGGAAAAGCAGGCAGCGGTGGCACGCGCCGGCAGTCCCAGGCAGTCCGCGGCACGGGCAGCAGCGAGCCGAGTAGATTGCAGCCTGGGCCACAGAGAGAAAGAGAGGAAGAAAAGAAAGAAAGAAAGAACGAAAGGAAGGAAGGAAGGAAGGAGGAGTAACATCTTTCTAGAACATCCCGAGTAATATCACAATGTGTACACCCCCTGTGACATTAAAAGTAAAATCCCCCTAAGATATTCCAAATAATATCACAGGGAGTACACCCCATGTGACATAGGAGTAATAACCCGTGAGGATATAACGAATAATATCAGAGGATGTACCCGTATCGTGACATTAGTAGTAACATCCCGCTAGGATATTACGAATAACATCACAGGGTGTACACCCCTGTGACTTTAAAAGTAACACCCGCCTAGAATATTATGAATAATATAACAGGGTGTACACCCCCTGTGACATTAGGAGTAACATCTCCCTAGGATATTATGAATAATGTCACTGGGGACACACCCTCTGTGATATTAGCAGCAACATCTTTCTAGGATATTATGAATGATATCACAGTGTGTACACTCACTGTGATATTAGAAGGAATATCTCCCTAGGATATAAGCTATCACATCACAGAGTGTACACACATGGTGTACGCCCACTGTGTTATTAGAAGCAATATCTCCCTATGATATTATGAAAAATATCACAGGATGTATCTCTGTGGGATACTAGAATTAATGTTTACCAATATCGCAGCAGGTGTACAACCACTGTGATTTGGTTTTTAACATCCAGGGGGCAGAAGATGATATTACTCCCCATGTTGCAGGGAGTGTACACACCCCTGTGATACTCTTCCTAATATCCAGAGGGCGCACACATCCCTGTGAAACTCTTCCTACTATCCAGAGGGAGAGAGGATGATATTACTCCCAATATTGCAGGGGGTTTACGCAACCCTGTGATATTGTTCCTAATATCCAGAGCGAAAGAGGATGATATGACTCTCAATAGCTCAGAGGGTGTACACCCCTCCTGTAATATTGTTCTTAATACCCTGGGAGGGAGAGGATAAGATTACATTGAATGTTGCAGGGAATGTACACCCTCCCCCTCTGATACCCTTCCTAATATCCAGGGGAAGAGAAGATAATTTTACTCCCAATATCACAGAGGCAGTTCACCCCCCTGTGATATTGTTCCTAATATCCAAGGGGGGAGAGGATGATACTTCTCCCAGTAGTGCAGGGGTGTTCACATCCCCGGTTACATTTTTCCTAATATCTAGGGGAGAGACAATTAGATGACAGCAAATGTCGCAGGGTCTGTACATCCCTTCCTGATATTGTTCCTAATATCCAGGGGGGAAGAGGATGATATCAAATATCAAAGGGGGTGTATGCTCCCCCCTACAATATTGTTCTTAATATTCATGAGGGGAGACGATGATATTTCTCCAAATATTGCAGGGGCTGTTCACACCCCCTGTGATATTGTTTCTAATATCCAGGGGGGGAGAAAATAATATGACTTCCAATATTGCAGGTGGTGCATACCCCACCTGACATATTGCACCAAATATCCAAAGAGGGAGAGGACGGTATTGATACCAATATCGAAGTGTGTGTACACGCCCCTTGTGATATGTTTTTTAATATCCAGGGGGCAGGAGGATGATATTAGTCCCAACATCACGGAGGGTGTACACTACCCCTGTGATATTGTCCCTAACTTTCAAAGGGGAGAGGATGATATCACTCCCAATATCTCAGAAGTTGTACATCCCCCATGACATTGTTCATCATATCCAGAGAGGTATCGGATGACATTCCACTGAATTTCATGACAGGCGTACATGCACACTGTGACATTGTTCCTAATATCCAAGAAGGGAGAGGATGATACTTCTCCCAATAAAGCAGTGGGTGTACATTGCCCCTGTGTTATTGTCTCTAATATCCGGGGGCGGGGGGGGGACGGGATAACATTCCCTCAAATTTGGCAGGTGGTTTGACACCCCTTGTGGGATTGTTTTTAATATCCAGCGGGGAAGACAATAATACTACTCTCAATATCACAAGAAATGTACGTACCCCTGTGATATTGCTACTAATATCCAGGGGTAGAGAGAATGATGTTACTCCCAATATCGTCAAAGTGTCCACCCTGCCTTTGGTATTGTTCATAATATATGGAAGGCAAATATCATATGACTCCCATATGGAAGGGGGAATACATGCCCCAGTGATATTGTTCCCAGTATGCAGTGGAGAAGAGAACGATATTACTCCCAATATCGCAGGAGGTGTACACCCCTCTGTGATCTTCTTCATAAGGTTCAATAGAAAAGGTGATCTTACTGGAAATATTGTAAATACACTGTGCGTCCACAGTGGCTGCTAACGTGCAGGGAGGGAGGCGGTTGATATCACTGTGCGCATCAGTGGGGAGTGTCCACGCCCCTGCGATGTGGCTTCTAATATCCGGGAGGGGGGGTGATATTTCTCCCGGCATCGCGGGGGTTGCCCGCCCCCCTGCGATGTGTATCGTAATATCCAGGGAAAGAGAGGGGTTGATAGTACTCCCCGCATCGTGGCGGAGCATATCACAGATCGGGATACTAAACACCCCCTAGGATATTGGGAGTAATATCATATTCCCCCCGAATATTAGGAACAATATCATGCAGGGGGTGTTCACCCCCTGCCATACTGTGAGTCATGTCATTTTCTCTACCCTGGACATCAGGAACAATATCACAGGGGTGGTGTCCAACCCCTGCGAAATTGGGAGATATAGTTCCTCTCCACCTTTGGATATTAGGGACAATCACAGGGGAGGTCTACACCTTCTGGATTATTAGGATTAATACCGTCCTCTCCCTGCCTGGATATTAGCAATAAGATCACAGCAGGGATGTACACCCAGTGTGATATTTGGAGTAATGTCATCATCTACCCCTGGCTATTAGGAACAACATCAGAGGGGGGGTGTACATTTTCTGCAATATTGTGAGGAATGTTGAAATATTACATATCACGATTAATATCAATTATTAATTGATATAAATTATCAATATTAATTACGGATAACAATTTTTAAAATCAATACCTATAATAATTATAATATTCAATAGTTATACTGACAATAACAATAAATTATTAATATTAATTATTAATAATGCCTCATATAATAACTGGTACTGATCTTATTCATTAGAAAACAGTAATATTAGCTCCTAATAATTAATATTAATAATCCAAAAACTTTTTATTGGCAATTATTTCTTAATATTAGTAATTCATATTAATGTTAATAATAAATGAGTAATAATTAATACTAATATTACTCCTCATACCGCAGTGGGTGTACCCCCCCTGTGATATTGTTGTTCCTAATGTCCAGGGAGGGAGAGAGCATGGTATTACTTTCAATATCGCAATAGGTGTACACCCACCCGCCCATATTGATCCGGGGGGTGGAGTATGACGTTTCTCCCAATACAGCAATGGGTGTACATCCACCCGGTTGTATTGCTCCTAATATTCGCGGAAGAAGAGTTACCGCCAGTGTACACTTCTGTGGTATTGGTTCCTAATACCTGGAGGGGGAGAGGGTGATATTATTCCCAATATCGCAGGCTCTGTACACCTACCCTGTGATATTGTTCCTAATAGCCAGGAAGGGAGAGGATGATAAAACTCCCCATACAGCAGGAGGTGTACACCCACCCTGGGATATGATTCCGAACATCTACGGAGAGGAGAGGCTGATATTACTCCCAATATCGCAGGGGGTGTACATTCTTTCTGTGGTATTGTTCTTAATATTCAAAGGCAGAGAGGTTGATATACTCCCAATATCAAAGAAAGTGTACAAACCCGTGTGATATTGTTCCTACTATCTAGAAGAAGACAAGATGATATTACCCCCCATATCACAGGAGGTGTACACCCACTCTGTGATATTTTTCCTAATATGCAGGGCGGGAGAGGATAATATTCTTCTTAACAGCACAGGGTGTGTACAGCCCCCCTGTGATATTGTCCTTAATATTCCAGGGCAGAGAGGACGATATTACTCCCAATACCACAGAAAGTGTACACCACCCCAGTGATATTGTTCCTATGAACCAGGAGAGAAGAGGATGACGGGTGGACACGCCCCCAGGGATATTGTTCCTAATTTCAACTTGGGAGAGGATGACACTACACCCAATGCCACTGGCAGTAGAAACATTCCTGTGATATTGTTCTTAATATCCAGGGGAAAAGGATGCACACCCGTCTGATATAGTTGGTAATTTCCAGAGGCGGAGAAGATATTACTGACAATAATGTAAACACACTGTGTGACTGTGAATCGTGATATCCAGCGGGGGAGAGGGGGTGATATTACTCCCTGCATCGAGGGGGGCGCCTGCCCCCCACGATGTGGATCATAATATCCAGTACGGGGGAGACCAAGGAGAGTGGATCACTTGAGCCCAGGAGTTCAAGAACAGCGTGGGCAACATAGCAACACCCCATCTCTACAAAAAAAATTTTTTTAATTAAGTGGGTGTGATGGCACATGCCTGCAGTACCAGCTACTCCAGAGGCTGAGGCAGGAGGATCACTTGAGCCCAGAAGGCAGAGGCTGCAGTGAGCCGAGATCACACCACTGCACTCCAGCGTAGATGACAGAGTAAGATTCCATCTCAAAAAAAAAAAAAAAAACAGGGGGGAGGGGTGTAGGGGTGGGCAGTCTGTTCCCTCTCCTTGAATCTGGACTGGCCTTGTGACCTGCTTTGACCATTGGTCATATTATAGCAGAAGGTCATCAACTAAATTCTTGGGACCTAGCACCATGTGAAGACGCTCAAGCTAGACTTTAAAATGAGAGACCCAGGGGAGAGACAGAAGCTCCACTAAATTCAGAGAACACCTAGACTGATTGACAACAGAGGAAGCAAGGACAGCAAAGGGCACTGCAGAAGCCAAGAGGCGAGCACAGCAGGAGGGAGGAGAATGGTCAGCTGCAAGTGCCTTTGGAGGCCAAGCCATAGCTTGACCAACATCCCTGGGGGTACAGAGGCACAGTGTTCATGGAAGAGTTTCCCCTCTTTGAGTGAGCCATAACCCAACAAGAACAAAGCTTGTGTTGGCCGGGCACAGTGGGCCTGTAAACCCAGCACTTTGTGAGGCCAAAGGCAGGCAGATCACCTGAGGTCAGGATTTCGAGACCAGCCTGACAAACATGATGAAACCCTGTCTATACTAAAAATACACTCCAAAAAAATTAGCTGGCCATGGTGGTGCATGCCTGTAGTCCCAGCTACTTGGGAGGAGGCTGGAGCAGAATTGCTTGAACCTGGGAGGCAGAGATTGCAGTGAACGGAGATTGTGCCACTGCACTCCAGCCTGGGTGACAAGAGACGCCGTCTCAAAGAAAAAAAAATTCAAAAAGCTTCACAGGAATTGTTCAAGTTAGATTTTTCTTTTTTTTCGGAGATGGAGTCTCGCTCTGTCGCCCAGGCTGGAGTGCAGTGGCGCAATCTCGGCTCACTGCAACCTCCGCCTTCCAAGTTCAAGCAATTCTCGTGCCTCAGCCTGCTGAGTAGCTGGGATTACAGGTGCCCACCACACCCGGCTAATTTTGTATTTTTAGTAGAGACGGGGTTTCTCCATGTTGGCCAGGCTGTTCTCGAACTTCTGATCTCAGGTGATCCACTTGCCTCAGCCTCCCAAAGTGCTGGGATTACAGGCGTGAGCCACCGTGCGCCACCCGGCCAGATTTTTCCAAAAGCATTGCTTTGGTTGAATGACAATCCAATTGAATAAAGAATCTGTCCATTTCTGTTAGTCCAGCAATAGAGCCAACCTGACAATCTTCAGCCATAACCACAGAAGCCAGCATTGCAACTCAGAAGCTAAAGTTCAAACGTATAACATGATAAAAACATACCAAGATAAGCTTGATTTAGTAAAACATTGCCAGTCTCTTGGCCAATACAGCCAACTTCCCAGCAGAGACAGCAAGTCAGGCCTTTAGGCTCCCTGGTTTTGGCCCTGAATCCCCATACCTCAGCCAACGGCCCAGCCTACTGACCCCAGTCTCTGGGTCAGTTCATTTTAGACAACAGGGTTGCCGGGCTGCCACAGAGATCAACAAACAAAATAGTTCACCCGCAAGGAACAGGCCTTCCTTGTGACAACCATGCTACAGGAAAACCAGCCAGGTTGCCAGAACCACAGAGTACAACAATGTTTGGGTAAAATAGTTGTGGCAAAAATGAAATTCTGGGGCTACATTTCCATCCTGTACGAAATTATTGAACATCCTTGGCCAACACTCCCTGCAGAGATTTGTTTTATGTAAGTTGTAGTTCCAAAATGTGTGGGTTTTTTGTTTGTTGTTGTTGAGACGGGGTCTCGCTCCGTTGCCAGGCTGGAGTGCAGTGGTGAGATCTCGGCTCACTACAACCACTGCCTCCCAGGTTCAAGCGATTCTCCTGCCTCAACCTCTCAAGTAGCTGGGACTACAGCTGTGCACCACCACACCATGCCAGTCTAATTTTTTCTTTCTTTTTTGTATTTTAGTAGAGATGGGGTTTCACCGTGTTAGCCAGGATGGTCTCGATCTCCTGACCTCGTGATCTGCCTGCCTCGACCTCCCAAAGTGCTGGGATTACAGGCGTGAGCCACCATGCCCGGCCTAAAAATGTCTGTTTTCTAAATCACTCTTTAAAAGAGTTTTTTAAAAAACTACTAAAAAAAAAAAGTAAATTTAAATTTAGTAACATGGCATTACAATCCTTGGGAATAAAATTAATTTTATGCTGTTGTCCTGACAAAGCAAAGGAAATGCATCTGAAGTGGCATGGTTTTGTTTT
>NW_026652288.1:52606536-52665087 GCF_009828535.3 Hylobates moloch
TTAGCACTTCGAAAGTCCGCTTGCAGTTTCTACAGAAAGAGTGTTTCAGAACTGCTCAATCAAAAGTAAGGTTGAACTGTGCTAGTTGTACGCACAGATCAGAGAGAAGATTCGCAGAATGCTTCTGTGTAGTTTTTCTTTGAAGATTTTCTTTTTCCACTATAGGCCCCTTAGGGCTCCGACTGTCCGCTTGCAGTTTCTACAGAAAGAGTTTGGCAGAACTGCTCCATCAAAAGTAGGGTTCAATCTGCTAGTTGAATGCACAGATCAGAAAGAAGTTTCACAGAATGCTTCTGTGTAGTTTTAATTTGAATTTATTCCTTTTTCCACTATAGGCCCCTTAGCCCTCCCAATGTCCGCTTGCAGTTTCTACACAATGAGAGTTTGAGAACTTCTGAATCAAAAGTAAGGTTTAACTCTGTTAGTTGAATGCAGAAATCAGGAAGAAGTTTTTCAGAATGCTTCTGTGTAGTTTTTATTTGAAGATATTCCTTTTTCCACTATAGGCCCCTAAGCACTCCGAATGTCCGCTTCCAGTTTCTACAGAAAGAGTGTTTCTGAACTCCTCAATCAAAAGTAAGGTTCAATTGTGCTAGTTGAATGCACAGATAAGAGAGAAGTTTCACAGAATGCTTCTGTGTAGCTTATATTTGAAGATATTCCATTTTCCGCTGTAGGCCTCATAGCACTCTGAAGGTCCATTTGCAGTTGCTACAGAAAGAGGGTTTCAGAACCGCTCAATCAAAAGTAAGGTTCAACTCTGCTAGTTGAATGTACAGAACAGAAAGAAGTTTCACGGAATGCTTCTGTGTAGTATTTATTTGAAGATATTCCTTTTCCCGCTATAGGCCTCTTAGCGCTCTGAATGTCCACTTGCAGTTTCTATAGAAAGAGGGTTTCAGAACTGCTCAATCAAAAGTAAGGTGCAACTCTGCTTGTTGAATGCACAGATCAGAAAGCAGCTTCACAGAATCCTTCTGTGTAGTTTTTATTTGAAGATATTCCTTTTTCCACTATAGGCTTCTGTGTAGTTTTTATTTGAAGATATTCCTTTTTCCACTATAGGCCCCTTAGCGCTCAGAATGTCCACTTGCAGTTTCTACGGAAAGAGTGTTTCAAAACTCCTCAATCAAAAGTAAGATTCAACTGTGCTAGTTGAATGCACAGATCAGAAAGAAGTTTCTCAGAATGTTTCTGTGTAGTTTTTATTTGAAGATATTCCTTTTTGCACTACAGGCCAGTTAGCGCTCAGAATGGCCGCTTGCAGTTTCTACAGAAAGAGTGCTTCAGAATTGCTCAATCAAAAGTAAGGTTCAACTGTGCTAGTTGAATACACAGATCAGAAAGAAGTTTGGCAGAATGCTTCCGTGTAGTTTTTATTTGAAGATATTCCCTTTTCCACTAGAGGTCCCTTTGCGCTCAGAATATCCATTTGCAGTTTCTACAGAAATAGAGTTTCAGAACTTATCAATCAAATGTAGGGTTCAAATCTGTCAAGTGAATGCACAGATCGAAAGAAGTTTCGCAGAATGCTTCTGTGTAGTTTTTATTTGAAGATATATCTTTTTCCACTATAGGCCCCTTAGCGCTCCGATTGTCCTCTTGCAGTTACTACAGGAAGAGGGTTTCAGAACTGCTCAATCAAAAGTAAGGTTCAACTCTGCTAGTTGAATGCACAGATCAGAAAGAAGTTTCGCAGAATGCTTCTGTGTAGTTTCTATTTGAAGATATTCCTTTTTCCACTATAGGCCCTTTAGCTCTCCGAATGTCTGCTTGAAGTTTCTACAGAAAGAGTGTTTCAGAACTGCTCAATCAAAAGTAAGGTTCAACTCTGCTAGTTGAATGCATAGATCAGAAAGAAGTTTCGCAGAATGCTTCTGAGTAGTTTTCATTTGAAGATATTCCTTTTTCCACTCTAGGCCACTTAGCGCAATGAATGTCTGCTTGAAGTTTCTACAGAAAGTGTTTCAGAACTTCCCAATCAAAAGTAAGGTTCAACTCTGTTAGTTGAATGCACAGAACAGAAAGAAGTTTCACAGAATGCTTCTGTGTAGTTTTTATTTGAAGATATTCGTTTTTCCACTATAGGCCCCTCAGCGCTCAGAAAGTCTGCTTGCAGTTTCTACAGAAAGAGTGTTTCTGAACTGCTCAATCAAAAGTAAGGTTCAACTCTGCTAGTTGAATGCACACATCAGAAAGAAGTTTCGCAGAATGCTTCTCTGTAGTTTTTATATGAAGATATTCCTTTTTCCACTATAGGCCGCTTATGGCTCTGAATGTCCACTTGCAGTTTTTACAGGAAGAGAGTTTCAGAGCTTCTCAGTCAAAAGTAAGATTCAACTCTGTTAGTGGAATGCACAGATCAGAAAGAAGTTTCACAGAATGCTTCTGTGTCATTTTTATTTGAAGATATTCCTTTTTCCAATAAAGGCCCCTTAGCGCTCCGAATGTCTACTTGCAGTTTCTACAGAAAGAGTGTTTCAGAACTGCTCACTCAAACGTAAGGTTGAACTCTCCTAGTTGAATCCACAGATGAGAAAGAAGTTTCACAGAATGCTTCTGTGTAGTTTTTATTTGAAGATATTCCTTTTTCCACTACAGGATCCTTAGTGCTCCGAATGTCCGTTTGCACTTTCTACAGAAAGAGTGTTTCAGAACTGCTCTATCAAAAGTAGGGTTCAACTCTGCTAGTTGAATGCACAGATCAGAAAGAAGTTTCGCAGAATGCTTCTGTATGGTTTTTATTTGAAAGTACTCCTTTTTCCACTATAGGCCCCTTAGCACTCCGAATGTCCGCTTGCGGTTTCTACAGAGAGTTTCAGAACCTCTCAATCAAAAGTAAGGTTCAACTCAGCTAGTTGAATGCGCACATCAGAAAGAAGTTTCGCAGATCGCTTCTGTGTAGTTTTTATTTGAAGATACTCCTTTTTCCACTATAGGCCCCTTAGCGCTCCGAATGTCCGCTTGCAGTTTCCACAGAAAGAGTGTTTCAGAAATATTCAATCAAAAGTACGGTTCAACTCTGCTAGTTGAATGCGCACATCAGAAAGAAGTTTCGCCCAATGTTTCTGGGTAGTTTTTAT
Organism: Hylobates moloch; assembly: GCF_009828535.3. NCBI lineage: Eukaryota > Metazoa > Chordata > Mammalia > Primates > Hylobatidae > Hylobates > Hylobates moloch. The sequence goes on from NW_026652288.1 coordinate 52,609,620, forward strand.
TTGAAGATATTCCTTTTTCCACTATAGGCCCCTTAGCGATCCAAATGTCCGCTTGCAGTTTCTACAGAAAGAGTGTTTCAGAACTTCTCAATCAAAAGTCAGGTTCAACTCTGCCAGTTGAATGCACAGATCAGAAAAAAGTTTTGCAGAATGCTTCTGTGTAGTTTTTATTTGAAGATATTCCTTTTTCCACTACAGGCGTCTTAGCGCTCCGAATGTCCACTTGCAGTTCCTACAGAAAGACTGTTTCTGAACTGCTCAATCAATAGTAAGGCTCAATTCTGTTAGTTGAATACGCAGATCAGAAAGAAGTTTCACAGAATGCTTCTGTGTAGTTTTTCTTTGAAGATATTACTTTTTCCACTATAGGCCTCATAGCGCTCCGAATGTCCACTTGCAGTTTCTACAGAAAGAGTGTTTCATAACTGCTCAATCAAAATTAAGGTTCAACTCTGCTGGTTGAATGCACCAATCACATAGAAGTTTCACAGAATGCTTCTGTGTAGTTTTTATTTGAAGTTATTCCTTTTCCCACTATGGGCCTCTTAGCGCTCCGAATGTCCACTTGCAGATTCTACAGATAGAGTGTTTCAAAACTGTTCAATTAAAAGTAAGGTTCAAATCTGTTAGTTGAATGCACAGATCAGAAAGAAGTTTCATGGAATGCTTCTGTGTAGTTTTTATTTGAAGATATTCCTTTTTCTTAAGAAAGGGAGTGGGCATTGTGGCATGACTAGGAATCGATGGAAAAAGATGTGGCCAGAGAAAGTGCAGGAGAGGGGAGGAGTGGCTCTTGGACATATGGTTTGGCATCTGACCCCGACTATGGGAGATTCAAAGAGGGAAGTGGTGCCCCAAAATTCCCCTAAAACCAAGAATATAGCTCCGGTGTCTAGGAGAAACATGATGGGATGTCCATCCACTGTTAAAGAGATGCTGCGCTCCTGTGTGGTGATGATTTGTGTCAGGAAGGAAGTCCCAAGGCCCCGTCAGTCTTGAATGGCCAACTCTAGAAGATCAGGAGTTGGGATGGTGGCTGGCCCGGCCCCCCTTCAGGAGCCGGGGCAGTCTACGCCCCAATGGCCAGATTGGTGGCGTTTAGGACATGGCCAGTTGGGGGTCCTGGGATTTGGGCACTCTTGGACCCAGTGTCCTTCCTTTCCGCATTTGAAACAGGGCCCTGGGGGCTGACATTGGGATGGATGGGCAGATGACAATTTATGGCCGTGTGATCGAGGGGAGGCTTGAAGGGCTTGTGCCAGTAACTGATACTTTTGCCTCTTTGCCTTCTCATCTCGATTGTGATACACCTTAAATGCCATCGCTAAGATCTCGGTTTGAGGGGTGAGGGGGCCTTTGTCCAGTTTTTTTTAGTTTACCTTTGATATCAGGAAAACTCTGAGCAAAAAAATGGGACATGAGGAGTTGCCTACCGTCTGGGGTTTCGGGGTCTATGTTGGTGTATTGTTGGAGTGCCTGTGTAAGGCGGTCTAGAAAAGCAGACGGGTTTTCATTTTTAAGCTTGGATGAGGTATTGGAATTCTTTGATATATAAAGCAGAATTGGAAGTGTAGGAGCCTAGGCGTTTTTTCTATTTGTGATAAGTCAGCAATAGAAAAGGGGACATGGACTCAGACAATACCTTCAGCTCCTGCCACCTCTCTAAGGGGGGCAAGGTGGGGGGTGTGACTTTGAGCGAGTGGTGGGGGGGCTGAAGGCCGGGCTGACGGGATAGGAGGTTAAGGGTGTGGAGGAGGGGCAGTGGAAGGATGGGCCACTTCCGGTTGGGTGGCGGCTGGAGGGTGCGGCGGAGGGTGGTGGCATGGGGGGGGTTCGTCGGCTGGGTCGAAGTCAGGAGCAGAGGGAGAGGTTGGTGGTTTAAGAGCTGCAAGGAGCTGCTGCGGTTTGCAAGGGAGACAAAGGCTAGGTCTATCCCGTAGGAGAAAGAAGCCATGACTATATGGGATCTCTACCCATTTTCCTGTTCGCTTGCAATAATTGCAGAGATCCTGGAGAATGTTAGGATAGAGACCCATAAGTGGGCCATTTGCTTTTGTTGTCTAGGGGATATGTGGGCCAGTTTTGCTATTTGGGATCTACCGTGACATTAGGGGCTTGAAGCGAGGTGCTTCATGGGGTCTCCTGCCTGCCTAGAGAGGTAGACCCCAGAGGGGAAGACTCGCTGAGATGAGACTGGTGTTGGGCGAACAGCTTGGCGAACAGGAGAATGAGCAAAGACCGGCCAGGGTCTGGACTGAGCCCGAAAGGGATCGGGGTCCCACCGAGGGGGGTGGGGAGTCCCGATCCGAGTCACGGCACCAATGAAAGGGGCCGGGTGGAGACCAAACTACACCGGTAGCGGTCAAGAGATCTTTATTGGAGGTATCAAGCAGCACCACGCAAGGAGAAGGAAGAGAAGAGAGAGATGGTTGCTGGTGTGCTGGGTTTTATATCCCTTGGGCCTATGTGGATTGGGCTAGGGGCAGGCCCAAGGGAAGGCGGGAGATGCTTCTTTCTGATTGGCCCTCCTTTGGCGGGTTCAGACAGTGCCCGGTCAAGGAGGGGAGAAGAACCTGGAACTGGCCCCATCTTAAGGTACGGCGCCATTTTAAGATACCCCATGTTACCTAACAGTGGCCTTCCTCTATCTCAACTGCAAGAGGCTTTCCTCTTTTACTCATCCACCTCAGCACAGACCCTACATGGGTCATAATCTCCATATATAGAAGATGAAGAAATATGAAACTGATACTACTTACAATAAATGTTGCAATAATGAAATGAATGTTAAAAATAAGTTGAACAGAAATATGCAAGTTCTTGTAATGCTTTTTTGTTTTTTAAGCACAAATGCGAATTGGGTAAAGAAAGCTGATTTAACAGCAACACATTTGACTTCAGCATTATGGCAAATGAGTCCAAAGTCATACTGCCCCTCCCATTTGGTATTTTAAGTACAGTAATAAACAAATACACACAGAATAAAATAACATAATAATACTCTGTTACTCTCTGTTGATCGAATCCCATAGGAACTATTATATTCAGTTATAAGCATCATTCTTAAAAAAGAACACTGTCAAACTGGGTATTCTTTTGGTCTAAAGAATGATAAGATTTAGGAATAAAATAATAATCACAAATTCGAAGTCATTAATTCCTTTGTTTATTGAATAAATAATTTATTAAGGTCTAGAAGTTACTGTTCTGGGAACTAGAATATATGAACATCCAAGATAAAGACCATGCACTAACAGTGCTAAAGTCTAGGAACAAAGATTTATATGTATGTATGCATACACTACTTTATTCCAAAAAAAAAACACTGAAGGTGGCTACAAGTTATATAAAGCATGAAGGAAGGCATAAAATATGAGTAGATGAGAAAAGAGGAAGCAAAGGAAAAACAAGATTAGGAACAGACAGGAAGTAGAATTAGGATCAAGAAGTAGAATTAATTTCCTATCACTGAAAGGTATTCACAAATACTGACAGATCACCACAGAATATGATATAAATAAGATAAATAGTAATAATACCACCACCTAACCTTACATGGCATTTAGTACTGTTTTAAAGGTTTACATCCATTATGACACTATTATTATCTTCATTTTACAGAGAAAGAAAGTGTAATTAAGTAATAACAACTGGCAAAAAAGAGAAACTCCACCTATACTTTGTCCTTTTCTCAAGTAGCATCTAAAACTTTTTCCTTCTGATTAAAAAGTTATCACTGAAGGATCTCTTTGAATGTGTCTCGAATTTTATATAAGCAGATGATCACAGCTCAGCATAATATTAGAAGATTATATGATTTTAAAAATTGGTTCATAGTTTCATAGTCTTGGAATATCTATCTATCTATCTATCTATCTATCTATCTATCTATCTATCTATCTATCTATGTATCTATCTACCTACCTACCTACCTACCAATGTGTCATCTTCAAATATATTTAGGCTGCTTTCCTGAGGCTAATTTTTTATTCCATTCTTTCATTTTTTTCAAGATCCCTGTATTCCCTGGTGTATTGGGTCCAGGTATTTATGAATAGGAGAAGAAATGATTCAGTGGCAGCTCCCCAGGATTTTGAATTATGAGATATGAAATTAGAAATGGCAACTTAGGTGGATTGCTTGAGAACACTGTGTATTACTGCTTCTGTACCAACTTCTCTTCTCCTTTGTTCATACTTTTTTAATACGCATTTCAAGCACTATGTATTGGTGAACATTTGAACCCAAATCATATAACAATAGAAGATGCCATAGTTGGAAAGGCATAAAAGGTCATTCTAAATGTGTGAACAAGTTAGAGAACTACAAAATTAGAGATCATCATTGCTATATTGCAGACAGACTTCATTGCTTTTCACAGAAATTAAGCCATAGATAACAATGACAGGTTGAAATAGGTCATGATTTCTAAAAATAATGTCATGTAAATTACCTATGTAAATACATTAAAATATGAATTATTTGAAAAAATGAATAGTAGGTCCTCAGAATAGCCCTACACAAAAGTATACAATAAAAGCATGAGTTCAAGAGCAGAATGTTAATGAAGCTCCCTGTCTTGGTTTCTTTAATAAGATTCTTCTATTCTGCTTTCTGGAGCTATTATGTTCCCATTATAAACTTTGTACCAAGTTGCCCCTTTTTTCTGTCTTCCTGGCTCTCTAGTCCTAGGAAGTTAAAAAGAGTCAGAAAATCCCATCTTTTCTTCTATGAAGTTTGGGAGAAAAGTCAAGATAGGCTATAAAGTGTTGCACTTGATAATCCAAACATCCTTCTACTGATAGTAGAGTCTCATTATCCTTCCTCAGATATATGCAATGATGAAAATAGATAATAAGAAAGCATGCACCCAAGTAACTCTTTGAGTGTATAAGGGCTGATTAAGTTGAAAGAAGATTGCCAGGCGAGGTGGCTCATGCCTGTAATCCCAGCACTTTGGGAGACTGAGGCAGGCAGATCACTTGAGGTCAGGATTTCGAGACCAGCCACGCCAACATGGCAAAACCCTGTCTCTACTAAAAATACAAAAAGTATTTGGGCGTGGTAGCGCGTGCCTGTAATCCCAGGTACTCGAGAGACTGAGGCAGGAGAATCACTTGAACCCAGGAGGCGGAGGTTTCAGTGAGCTGAGATGATGCCACTGCACTCCAGCCTGTGCAGAAAAGTGAGACTCCATTAAAAAAAATTGCAAAGTATCTACTAATCTAAAAAATACTCACAGCCTCAGTTCTCAAAGAGTTTATGTTGTAGGATCATGTCAGTTCCATATATAATTTGTTTATCACAACTGCACACTGTTACGTAAAGGAAATGCACAACTTGAGATATTTATTTTGGCTAGAAAACTGAGAAACATTAATAGAGGCAATTTGTGAACTGTCTTTTCAAGGAGGTCTTTAAATGGAATGTATTCATGATAATGCAGGGCTACCTAGAGACAGAGGGACAAATTAAACAAGTTTTTTTTTAACTTAACTTTTGGACTCAGCTATTAAGAAAGCATTTAAAAGTAAAGTCAAATTCAAATCTTTCTATCCTGTGAGCTCTGCCTCTCATCTCTGTCAGGCTGAAACTCCATCAAGGACTGGTGGTCACATGAATGGAGTGGAAAATATTCTCTAGTTTATTTGTTTGCGTATTTTTTCTTTAATGTTCCAACTCACATAATAAGCTTAATATGAAAATTAAAAGCAATCACATGTAATTCTCAATATCAGAGTAGATGAGAGTGGCTGCCTTCTCACCAATATCCAGAATGCATTGCAGCTTTCCCAGCTGCCCTTGCACCTTCTCAATAGCGATGTGACCAGCTTTGGTGACTGCTGTGTGTCAGTGAAGGGAGTATTTTCCCCTTTCCCTAGCTAACATGCAGATGTGGTGATGAGCTCTTTTTGGCCACAAAAGCCATGCCATAGTGATTGGATAAAAGAAAAAAGATACCCAAGCACTGACCTCCCGTAAAGCTATGCTGCCTTAATAACTTGTTCTATTATGTGACTGGGAAATAGTCTCTTTTCTTCTCTAAGCCACTCTTATTTTGAACTTCTATCACAGCCACCAAACCTGTATCTTAACTAACACAAAACTTTGTACCTGGAAGAGGAGCTGAACAGAAGAGAATCTGAAATGCATGGCATTGACTCAGAATTCCCCAGCATGTGACAGTGATAAAGCTGGTGAGTTTTGCTAGGCCATGGACAAATGTTTGTTAAAACCACCATCTATGATGTCATGGAAGGTAGAGCACATGGCATCTGAACCTCTAACTCCAAAGAACATGGAGGAAAACATTTCAAGTGTTTGGTATAAGATGCTTGCTTCTTGCTACTTTTAGTAAAGGCTCCAAGAGAGGAACTCAAGCTGGGGCTAACCAACATAAAACAGGGCAGGAAAGGACTATAACTACACTAAGAAGACTCTCTGCCTGTGGCTTGAGATTGAAGTTGGCTAAAGTCTGGGAGGAGCTTCACAGTAAGCCTGCCAACTACTTCCCTACACTGACGCAGCTGGAAGAAGTGGATCTGAAGAGCCTGCCCTAGCAGGAGATAAAATTGTGGCCCCAAGCCAAGGCAGCCAAACAATGAATATCCCTAATCTGAAAATCGGAAATCTGAAATGCTTCAAAATCTGAAAGTGTTTAAGCACTTATATGATGCTCAAAGGAAATGTTCATTGGAGCATTTCAGATTTCAGATTTTCAAATTAAGGATACTCAACTGGTAAGTATAATGCAAATATTCCAAAATCTGAAAAATATCCAAAAGCCAAAATACTTCTGGTCCCACGCATTTTCGATAAGGGATACTCAACAAGTATTTTAAAAGATCAAAATAAGGGTAAGAGAATATGGATATTTAAGCTTATGGTTCTTTACATGGAACAGTTGAGGCCATTAAAAAATGTCTAAGACATAGGCAGTGGAAGGCTGAATTCAAGAAAAAGTCTCAGAGCTGAGGAAACAAAGAACCTATGAGGTTAAGGTGTTAGATGAGCCAACCACATGAGTGTGAAAGGGAGGCCAAATGAGAAAATGATGTTGCTTGGGTGGAGAGGAAGTTCTGGAATAAATGTGGCAGTTGTTAGAAGACATTATAGTTAGATGGATAGACAGTAAAGAAGGGGCTTTTGTATTAAAATAGAGGAATAGTGGTTGGGAATAGGAAATATGGAGCTAAAATTATGCCAACCCACTTCTATTAAATAAATTCTATGACACCTTAACCTTTGGGAAAATGACTAGCCTTCAGTGGAGCACATGTCAAGGGAAGCAATGTCCCCATAGAGATAGCTGAATTTTAATTAAAGCAAAGAAATGGAGTCGATGTCCTCTAATGAGGTTTCCAGAAGTCACATTGAAAATATTTGGGAGGGAGGGAAGATTGATTCAGAAGTAAAACACAGAGCAGTATGGAGATAAGACACTGGAGAGCATAAATGAGTCGAGTTTTCAAAAAAAATAGAACAAAATTTTTTGAAGTCAGTTGCCTATTATCTTCCCTCATAGTTCTTAGGGAGATATAACTAAAGGCCTCCAAAGAATTTGTGTCTGTCCATAGGGTACAGAATAAATTTATTTCAAAGATCTCCTCCTCCTACAGTTGATTATTTGACTTAGGGCAAAAGACTGTATGTAAATAGTAGTGAAACTCTCTCTGATATTATTGTAAGGAATAAAATAGTTTTGCTTTGTAAATAAAATAGAATATTTTCTAGAGAGAACTGACCCAAACTCAATTTTAGGACTGGTCCTGAAATTCAGAAATGCCTTTCCCATATTGCCTAACTGTGCCTTTTTCACTGGAAATAAAAGTGCTGCCTTCATGGAGCATGCCTCCCCAGAGATCAGTGAAGTCAATGAGAAGTGCAATGTCCATTTGTCAGTAAAGACATGTGAAGTTTGATGGGTTTCTTGGGACTGGACAACAAGCTAAAGATTCCAAAGAAAAATTAAGTGGGGCACAGAAACCAAAAATCTCAAGAGATCTTTGAAGAAGGAAACATGAAAAATGGGACAAATTTAGAGAACTGTTGCTGGCATAGATGTTAACTTCCAGAAGAAGATGGAAATAGACTACCATACAAAACAAAAAAGACAGAAGAGAATATTAGCACTCTGTTGCAAAGGAGAATAGGTATGCTCAACTTGTAAGTATAATGCAAACATTCCAATATCTGAAAAAAATCCCAAATCCAAAATACTTCTGGTTCCATGTATTTTGGATAAGGGATACTCAACAGGTATTTTAAAAGATCAAAATACAGATCAGAGAATATGGAGATTGAAGATTATGAGCAAACGAGAATAAGAAAAAATGTTGGAGGACTTTTAAAAATGTATAACGGAATTAATGAATGCAATTAGTATTATTTTTTAAATCAGTCATTAATAGCCACTTGCCATGATTGCCAGCCCCTTTGATGAGTATTAATTTCAGAATTATTAAGGAAAGGCAAATATTTAGACTCACACAGATTAAAAGAAAATATTTTCAAAATTTCAAATTTAAACTTATAAATGTTCTAATCTACTTTTGAATGTGTATTCGTGACCCAAAATTGGTTTTTCCAGGCCCCATCATTCTAATGACTTTTTTTTTTTTAGACACAGTCACTCTCTGTTGCCCAGGCTGGAGTGCAGTGGTGCTATCTCGGCTCACTGCAACTTCCACATCCTGGGTTCAAGCAATTCTTCTGCCTCAGCCTCCCAAGTAGCTGGGACTACAGGCACATGCCACCATGCTCGGCTAATTTTTTTTTTTTTTTTTAGTGGAGATAGGGTTTCACTATGTTAGCCAGGATGGTCTCGATCTCCTGACCTCATGATCTGCCCGCATTGGCCTCTCAAAGTGCTGCGATTACAGGCATGAGCCACTGCGCCCGGCCCAGTGTTTTTTTAACAAGGTTCTTCTCAGCAATTCTAGTATCCAGATATAGCCCCAACATAGACATCACACAAGCGTGTACTTCATAATCCTGGGGAATACAGAAGTTTCCTGGACTCTTTGATGAGCTACTGCTTTCGCTCCTATATCAGTGTTTTCAGCTGATGCCATTTGTGACTGTGTTTCTGACTTTCTGTAGGCAACCTGCCAAACCTTCATTTTTTGGCTTACATGCACATAAATGTAAGCACTAATTCTTATATTAAACTGTTTATTTCTATAATACTTAATTGGCAGTTTTCCTGGCTGAACCAAACCAAAAGCATAAAGGATGATAACCTTCAAAACTGATTAAATTAGAGGTCAATAAATGGAGCTGTTTTAATTGTATTATTCTTCTTTCATATATTAAATAGAAAATTTTTGTAGATAGTTTTTCTTCACTGTCTCTTTGGTTACGATGAGGTACTGATTGTAGTGAAAAGGTAGAATAAATACGTGATTCTTTCCCTTTATTTACCATTTTCTATTTATCAGTTACTCTTTTATTTGCCAGTTTTCTAAGTAGTAATATGGTTTCCTAAAATCCTAGAAAGTACTTGAAGAAATTAAAAATGGATTGACTTTTTAAAAATTAATTTTGGGAATTATTCTCCTGCCTCTTCTCAGTCTGATGAAATTTTTCTGTAAGGTGTTGTATTTTAAAGTACTAGAATTTTTATTTTTTTAAAGTTTTTATCTCTGCTGAGACTTCACGTCTGTTTACTCAATTTTATTTTTCAGTCCTTGAGCATGTTTATAATATAGTAGTATCTCCTTATTGTGGCTTTACTTTCCTCACTTTCAGTCACCCACAGTCAAAAAATATTAAATATAAAACTCCAGAAGTAAACAGTTTATAAATTTTAAGTCACGCGTTGTTCTGAGGAATGTGATGCAACCTCCCGCCTTTCTGCTGTATCCGGTTCAGGATGTGACATATCCCTTTGCTCAGATGCACAATTCCTGCTTCCTGCTTCTTGTTCATTAGACACTTGCAGCCGTCTAAGTTATCAGATGGACCTATCTCAGTATCGCAGGGTTTGTGTTTAAGTAACCCTTATTTTACCTAGTAATGGTCCCAATATGCAATAGTAATGATGCTGGCAATTCAGATATGCAAAAGGGAAACATGAAAGTGCTTTCAGTGACTGAAAAGCAGAAAGTTTTCCACTTAATGAGGAAAAAGATATGCTGAGATTGCTAACATCTAGGGTAAGAACTAATCTTTTATTTGTACAATTGTGGAAAAGGAAAAATACACTCTTGCTAGTTTCACTTTTGTACCTCAAACTTCAAAAGTTACAGCCACAGTGTGTGGTAAGTGCTAATGTAGGGTTCAGTATTATCCATGGCTCAAGACATCCACTGGAGGCCTTCCAAAGTATGCCCCACAGATAAAGGGGGAATACTGTAGTCTTTCTATGCTAATTCCAGTATCTGAATAATGTATTAATTCTATTGACTGCATGCTTTAATATCACTATAAGCTCAACGATTTAAAGATATCAGGTGTGCACCTGCTCATTGCAGTCACCGTCATCATCATCATCATTTCTGTTTGTTTGTTTTTGAGACATATCTTGCTTTATGGCCCAGGCTGGAGTGCAGTGGCATAATCACAGCTAACCGCATCCTCAGACTCCTGGGCTTAGGTGACCCTGCCACCTCAGCCTCTCAAGTAGCTGCGACTACAGACACAAGCTACTACGCCTGGCTAATTTTTTTGTTTTCTATTTTTGGTAGACAGAGGATTTTACCATGTTGCCCAGGCTTGTCTTGAACACCTGGGCTAAAGCAATCCACCTGCCTTGGCTTCCCAAAGTGTTGGGCTTACAGGTGTGAACCACCGTGCCTAGCTTGTGGTCATCAATATTATTGATGCTTATATTAGTTCATGTTTGGATAGTGGGACCTCCTTCAAGTTGCCTCTTGGATCCTATGGACATGACCCTGGGATGTATAAAAGTGCCCTTGCATAACAGTATGACAAGATGCTCTAGATTGATTTTGAATATTGCCTGCCTGCAGCCAGAAAGCAGCCATTTCTCCAAGAAGCTTTGGTTCCTTTTAGTGAATTATGATATGGAGAATCCAAACTTATGGCACCAAGGTGCTTTCTGCTTCTGTTTTGTTTAATGCTTCCAGGACATTTTAGTGGATAAGTCTAAAAGATAAGTGTATTTTTTAATAAAAATTTATAATTTTTAAACACACCTTTCAGTTAACAGTCTTGATTAGAGGATTTTAATTATGCTCAGAGATATTACATCTGTACCTTCTCCTATTTCATTAGAAAAGTACCAGTTTTCAATGTCACACCCATAATGAGATGGAGTCTAGCTCTGTCGCCCTGGCTGGAGTGCAGTGGTGTGATCTAGGCTCACTGCAACTTCCACCTCCCAAGTGCAAGCAATTCCCTACCTCAGCCTCCAGAGTAGATGGGATTACAGGCAAACTCCACGACACCTGGCTAATTTTTGTATTTTTAGTAGAGACAGGGTTTCACCATGTTGGCCAGGCTGGTCTTGAACTATTGACCTCATGATCCACCCACCCCGGTCCCCCAAAGTTCTGGGATTACAGGCATGAGCCACTGCACCCGGCGTTTTGTTGTTGTTGTTGTTTTGTTTTTTTTTTTTTTTTGAGATGGAGTCTCGCTCTGTTGCCCAGGCTGGAGTGCAGTGGCATGATCTCGGCTCACTGCAATCTCTGCTTCCTGAGTTCAAGTGATTCTCCTGCCTCAGCCTAGCGAGTAGCTGGGACTATAGGCACGTGCCACCATGCCTGGCTAATTTTTGCTATTTTTAGTAGAGACAGTGTTTCACCGTATTAGCCAGGTAGGTCTTGATCTCCTGACTTCGTGATCCACCCGCCTCAGTCCCCCAAAGTGCTGGGATTATAGACGTGAGCCACTGTGCCCAGCCAATTTTTTTGTATTTTTAGTAAAGATGGGGCTTTCATCATCTTGGCTAGGCTGGTCTTGAACTCCTGATCTCGTGATCCACCCACCTTGGCCTCCCAAAGTGCTGAGATTACAGGCGTGAGCCACTGCTCCCAGCCCCATAACTACTCTTTTTTTTTTTTTTTTTGAGACAGAGTCTCACTCTGTCACCTGGCTGGAGTGCAGTGGCATCACCTTGGTTCACTGAAACCTCCGCCTCTGGAGTTCAAGTGATTCTCCTGCCTCAGCCCCCTGAGTAGCTGGGACTACAGGCAAGGGTCACCACACCCAGATAATTTTTGTATTTTTAGTAGAGAGGGGGTTTCACCATGTTGGCCAGGATGGTCTCAATCTCTTCACCTTGTGATCTGCCCGCCTCAGCCACCCAAAGTGCTGGGAACTAATCATTTTTTTAAATCCTGCAATATAAGACAAACCAATAGCCTAAGACTAAAAATACAGCCTTCTGAAAAATAATAAGCAATCTGAGATTATTTTTGTGCATTATTTTGTTCTTAGGCTATATTACATCATGAATATACAGTCATATTATTGCTTTTTAAAGTCAGTGTAATTCTGATTGACAGATGACATAAATATATTAATTAGAAAATAAAATATTATTTTCCAACCATTCCTAGACAGTGTTCTAATATGATTAACTTTAATTGCCAGAAGTAAAATCTTTTATTTTACATGATTATACTTCATTGTACTAGAATATATCACAATCTCTATTTCCTTGAGACAAACAGTTTCCCTAATATGTTATTATAAAACTGTTTAAACATATGAAAAGGTTGTGGGAAGTGCATATTTATAGTCCAACCATTTAGATTGTACAATTATCATTTTGTTATATTTGCTTTATTACATATCTATCACTCTGTCCACCATTCTATCCAATTATCAACTCACCATTTCTTACGTCAAAGTATATATTTTTCTTACATACATATGTATCATTATTGTTCAGTATTTGTGTACAGCTCATTTTTTTTAAGTTACTAAGGTTTTTTATTAACACCTCAGAGTAGAGGTTATGAAAGGACCCTGAATTGTTCTAGGAATTTTCTTCAGTGAGCATTTGTGAAGACTCGGGGATCAAGGTTGGGTTAAACTTTGTGATGGGTCCATTGGCAGTCTAGTCACAAGCACCTCCTCAATCCTTGGGTCCCAGCAGAAAATGATGCCAGACTCTCAAACTGCCAGAAGGTAGCCTGGAAAGAACTCTACAGTCCAGAAAGAGCCTGGAAAGTGGTTTTGTGATATGAAATTTACTCCTGGTGAAAATGCTGTGAATATTTTTCAGCCTACAACAAACGATTTAGAATATTGACAAACATAGTAAAACAGTGGCAGGGTGTGAGAGGACTGACTCAATTTTGAAAGAAGTTCTACTATGGGTAAAATGCTATCAAACAATATCGCATGCTACACTGAAATCTTTCGTGGAAGGAAGAGTCAGTTAATGTGGCAAATTTCATTGTTTTCTTTTAAGAAATTGTTACAACCACTTCAACATTCAGCAAACATCGCCCTTATCAGGCAGCAGCCAACAACATCAAGGCAAGACCCTTCACCAGCAAAAAGACTAAGACTCCCTGAAGGCTCAGATGATCATTAGCATTTTTAGCAATGAAGTATTTTTATATTTCTTTCTTTGTTTTAAATAACTGAGCTTCAAGTAAGGGCATCAAGTAGTTTTTCTTCTTTTTCTTTCTGTTTTTCTGTTTTTCTTTTCTTTGTTTTATTTTTAAAGACGTGTTTTTTCATGTTGTCCATGCTGGTCTCGAACTCCTGAATTCAAGTAATCAACCTGTCTTGGCCTCCCGAAGTGCTGGGATTACAGGCATGAGCCACCGAACCCAGCCAGCATCAAGAGTTTTAAAATTAAGGACATAACACCATTTCACACTTTAAATAGACTACAGTGTAGTGTAAACACACCTTTTTTAAAATAGAGAGAGGATCTCCCTATATGCCCAGGTTGATCTCACAATTCCTGGGCTCAAGTGACCTCCCGCCTTCGTCTCCTAAAGTACTGGGATTATAGGCATGAGCCATCACACCCAGCTAATATAACTTCATATTCACAAGGAAACAAAACAATTTGTGTGACTCGCTTTATAGCAATATTTGCTTTATTGTGGTGGTCTCGAATCAAATCCACAATATCTTTGAGGTATGGCTGTACTTTCTAAGCATTTCCTGAGTCAGCCTACTTTTTCTCCATTTTTATTGTCACTATTCTATCCATTTGTTTTGTTTTGTTTTGTTTTCTTGTTGTTGTTTGGAAACAGGAACTTGCTGTCACCCAGGCTGGAGTGCAGTAGCACGATCATAGCTCACAGCAGCCTCGATCTCCTGTGTTGAAACCATCCTCCTGCCTCAGGCTCCTGAGTAGTTGAGACTACAGGTGCATGCTACCACACCTGGCTCACAGCATTTACAATTTAAAGTTACCTAGAGCCTTGTGGGCCATTGGAAAAGACTGAATTTTACACTCTGAAATGGGAGTCCTTGGAGGGTTTTGAGCAGAGGAAAGATATGCAGTTCATCAGATCACTCTGCCAAAAGATCAGTTGTGTGGCACAAACCAGAGGGCTGGCAGTAGAGACGACTGCCAGACTTTATTTGCAAGCTGGGTCAGTAGGATTTCCTGGTAGACTGAACGTGGGGTGTGTAAGAGGAAATGAGGATGGCGACTGGAAGTTCCTGGAAGGATGGGTTGTTTTATTAGATAGGAAACCCTCTGCGGATGCAGCTTTGGGAAGATGATGTTTGGGTCAGCTGGGTGTCACGCAGACAAGTGGAGTGTCAGGTGTCTGGCCAGGGACTTAGATGTACAGCCCTCAGCATGTAGATGCCACTTCAAGCTGTGAGGTGGCCGGGGAGTGAGTGCAGAGTGAGCCAGAGGAGCAGGACTGGTGTGGGTGAGGGGGGGTGACTGCAGCCATGAGGCCTCAGCAGTGCCCAGAGGGGAGAAGCAGTGTGAGCATGCAGGCAAGTGGGAGGCCAGCTGTACATGGAGGTGACATGTTGTTCAGATCCCACTGCCATATTAACTATGGTGAAGGCAGAGTTGACCACTGGAGGAGGGGCACGGAGGCCTTCAGCGATCTTGGCAAGCACAGATTTTCATGGATGTAGGAGAACTGGAGCAGGGGAACTGGAGGCTGTGACTGCAGAAAACTTTTGTGGGGTTTTGCTGCAGAGAGCAGCACAGAAATGGAGCAATTGTTGGTGGAAGAAGTGGAATCAAAAGGTTTTGAGATAAGAGAGGTAACAGAGGGAAGAGCTGTTGGAATAAAGTCCAGGAAGAGTGGATGGTGTCTACTGAGCAAGTGATGTGTGGCCCTGAGCAGACATTGACAAATCGTCTGTGCCTGAGCTGCCCGTAGAACTGTGATCATGGAGATGCATGTCTGTACTTCCCAATACTGTAACCCTGGCAGCAGGTTGATATGGACCACTTCCAATGTGGCCAGTGTGATTGAGGAACTGCATTTTAAATATTATGTAATTGTAATTAATTTTAATTTAAATAGCCACACATAGCTCCCCTATGGGCCAGGTCAGAGCTCTGATAAGGCTGGATAAGCGAGGAAACCCGGGTAGAGGGGTGACTGTGAAGGTTCTTTCGGTTTGGGAGTGAATCAGGAAACAGCCATCAGATGAGTGAAGGTTAGGGAGGTGTTGGGTGTTTACAGACGGGAAAAGTGTGACAGAATTGTTTGGAGAGGAAGGAAAAAAAGGTGTGGACGGGGGACGTTTCCAGTGTTCGGGCACACAGGGCTCCACAGAGTAATCTACATTTGCTGTCCCTTGGAGCAGCAGAGAAGAAAACGGTTGGGACATATTCTGAGCAGACTGTAGAGGTAAAATGTGTAGGGTTTTTTTTGTTGCTGTTGTTTGTTTGTTTGAGATGGAGTCTTGCTCTATTGCCCAGGCTGGAGTGCAGTGGCACGATCTCGACTCACTGCAACCTCCCTCTTCCGGGTTCAAGTGATTCTCTCACCTCTGCCTCCTGAGTAGCTGGGACTACAGGCACATGCCACCACACCCAGCTAACTTTGTATTTTTAGTAGAGATGGGGTTTCACCATGTTGGCCATGCTGGTTTCGAACTCCTGACCTCAAGTGATCCACGTGCCTCGGCCTCCGAAAGTGCTGGGATTACAGGCATGAGCCACCATGCCCGGCTAAATGTGTAGTATTTTTTAATAGGATAAAGCCTACATAATTCTGTCCACAGTTCCTTTACTTAGAAATTGCTCATTTGTTCATATTAATGTTATGTTGATTACAGATAACGGCATATGGGTTTTTTCCTGTCATGTATAGCTGAATAGTGCAGAATTTGAAGATCAAAATGATCAAGCTAGAGTTCAGTATGAGGGTTTTCCATCTGGGACGTATGTCCGCATTGAGATTGAAAATGTTCTCTGTGAATCTGTGCATATCTTTGACCCCCATTACCCCATTATCCTGGGTGGCTTGGGCAACAGTGAAGGCAATGTTGGATACGTGCAGGTGGGTCCCTTTGCTGCGTATTTGGTGCCTGAGGCTCTGTGGATTTCCCCTCCATCAATCATCTTACCCTCTTGTCCCATCAGATGCATCTGAAGAAACATCGCTGGTATAAGAAAATCCTCAAGCCCCAAGATCCAATCATATTTTCTGTAGGGTGGAGGAGGTTTCAGACCATCCCGCTCTATTATATCAAAGACCACAATGGAAGACAAAGGCTTCTAAAGTAAACCCCACAGCACATGCATTGCAGAGCAGCCTTTTGGGGTAAGATATGATTACAATAACTTGCTTATTGCCGATACTAAGACTTACAGGCTGCATCATTATAGCTTTGTACTTTTCCTTTCATAAAATTCCATTCCTAAGATTTTTCTCTTTTCTGGGAGCAGGGAGGTGGTTTGGAGTAAATCTATATCCAAATGTAAATGTCTCTATCCATTATATAAAACTAGAATCTAAAATTTGTGGTTTGCTATATTTATTTTTTTCCTTTTCCTTTAAGGCCCTATCACTTCACAGGGAACTGGTTTCTTGGCAATAGACTGTCAGTGGCATAATGGTAACTATTTTGGATGATTTATTTTACAGATTGGCTTGAGAAATATATCCTGAATGTGGGTTATTACATACATGAGACTTTGAGTTGAAAATTACTCATTTTTAGTAATATAAAGTAAATTTCCCTTTCCTTTTAATCTTCCTACATCCTTTTCAGTAGGGTGTGGGAGTAGAGGAGGGGAAGTGGAAGAATTACAATGGTACTGAAGACATTTCCTATTTTTGTGCATCTTTTGGATTTATTTATCTAAGCAAGTACTTAAGCAGTGCTCACCATGTGCTAACCACTATATGAGGTTGTGAGGAGCCATCGGAGACTAGCCAGACATGCGAGCCCCTGCAGCCATGCTGGGGAGCAGTCTGTTCACTACATTTTCATTTGACCAGTCAGACAGGGCAGGGTTTATTGGTCCTATTTAACAGAGAAGAAACCAGAATAATGAGCAGATGGAATCTGCCCTGGAGGTTCAAATTTTAATTTCCTAAACATTGCAACTGTATTTTTCTTTTCCATTTCATTCCAAATAGATCATTATAGTCAAATTATGTTCCTCTGAAATCACTCTCAGGAAAGTACTCAAGTTTCCCTGTGTTTTTTTTTTTCCTTTTAGACAAAGTCTCGCTCTGTCATCCAGGCTGGAGTGCAGTGGCACAATCTTGGCTCACTGCAACCTCCACCTCCTGGGTTCAAGCAGTTCTCCTGCCTCAGCCTCCTGAGTAGCTGGGATTGCACAGGTGTGCACCACCATGCCAAGCTAATTTTTGTATTTTTAGTAGAGGCAGGGTTTCACCATGTTGGCCAGGCTTGTCTCGAACTCCTGACCTCAGGTGATCTGCCCGCCTTGGCCTCCCAAAAAGCCAGGATTACAGGCATGAACCACCACGCCTGGCCTCAAGTCACTCTTGTTAGTTTGGCTTACCAATTTTAGAGTTTTGGATTGCTTTTGTCAAACCACTGGGTTGCAAGTTCAGATGGTCTTTCTTGTTTTTCTTAGCTAATTGTAAGTTAAATTCACTTCGGTAATTTATTATGTCAGATAGAATTGAAGTTTTTCTCTTGCTGATATTATTCGTATTTTCAAATTCTGGGGTTCCTGTTAGCCTGATTTTTGGATAGCTGCCACAGGAATTGTCCTTGACCTGGATAAATCCATAAAAATTGTGAAGAAATTAACTGGTTTTCCATATAAAATTTTCAAGAACACTTCATTTATTAAAGTTTGTATATCTATATATTCTCATATTTATAAATGCCCATGTTGTTTGAGAAAAGGAATGAAATACTTCTAGAATAAGGGCCTCATGTTTTTACACAAGTATTTGAAATCTTTTATAAACTTCATATTTTGTTTGTTTGCTCCCTTATGTTGTGTTACTTAAATATGCCCAAAAAAGCAGTAGTAAAACAGAGCTATTTAGGAATTGAGGCTGTTATTCATGACTACCATGTGAGACTGCTACAGAAACTCATATTGAAAATATGTCATTTTGGGGCTGGGTGCGGTGGCTCATGTCTGTAATCCCAGTACTTTGGGAAGCCAAGGCAGGTGGATCACGAGGTCAGGAGATCAAGACCATCCTGGCCAACACGGTGAAACCTCGTCTCTACTAAAATACAAAACAATTAGTTGGGCGTGGTGGTGTGCGCCTATAGTCCCAGCTACTTGGGAAGCTGAGGCAGGAGAATCTCTCAAACCTGGGAGGTGGAAGTTGCAGTGAGCCGAGATCGCGCCAATGCACTCCAGCCTGGCGACAGAGCAAGACTCTGTCTCAAGAAAAAAAAAATATGTCATTTTATCCACTGGGTTTTGTTTCCTACTTTTTTGATTTGTGTTAAGAAAGGGAAAAAAATCACAAGTTTGTCTAACCATTCAGTAGAAAAATAGAGTATTTGCAGACAACTTGGCAAGGGTAGAAAAATGGATGTACTGTTTTTCAGTATTTGGGGAAGGTGGTTTGAGCAGTATTTATTGACGATTTCATTAGTGGGGATGTTTCTATTAAAAACACATAGTAAGATCATTAAGTGTTCTTGCAATATAATGTAATAATACCACCAGCCTTTATCTTACTGTTTTCATGTTCTAAGTGCATGCACCTGAGTAAAAGGATCTGGGCTGCAGTCTAGGCTGAGATGCCAGCAAAGGCTGCCTAGGCCAGTGCAGTCCAGTAAATCCCTCTTCAATCTTCTCTTCTACACAGACAGCAGTGATGAGCATGCCCATGAACCCACATGATTATTTTGGGAAAAATGAAAGAGTTATATTCTTTTTGTGTTAGTAATTCCACTTTCAGGGGCAAATACATTTTGATTATTTTATCACCTTTCAGTGAGTTGTTTTTGTTCTTTAACCAAGGATGTATGTTTGAGGTAAGAAGTAAAGCATATATGATTTTTTGTGTGTGTTTTTATCTTGCTATACCCATAAGGAACGTTTAATTCTGCCTTGGAAGTGGCCAACTTTGAAGGTGCTGTGATTCAAACTGTCAGCGAGATAAGGCAGCGATCAAGAAAGCGCTCTGGGCTCCAGAAAGAGCCTTCCAGGCCAGCTTTGAGTATAAGCTGCTGATGAGCAGTGAGTGTCTTGAGTAGTGTTCAGGGCAGGGTGTTACCATTCATGCTTGACTTCTAGCCAGTGTGATGAGAGGTCTCTAGAGAGTTGAGCAGCTCCAGCCTTAGATCTCCCAGTCTTATGTTGTGTGCCCATTCGCCTTGTGTCTGCAGCCCTCTGGCCACACCTAGTAACAGTTCTGGGATCTATGAGACTAGCTTCCTTAGTGAGCTTTCCCTTCAAATACTTTGCAACCAGGTAGAGAAATTTGGAGTGAAGGTTTTGTTCTTTGTTTCTTCGCAATATGGATATGAATCTTCTTTTGAAAATGTTAAAGAAAATTACCTCTCTTTTCAGATCCTGTCTTCATGTGAACTTGGTATCCTGTTTCCATCCCAGCCTTCTGTAACCCAGTAACATCTTTGTTGAAACCAGTGAGTGAGAAAGACACCTGGTCAGGAATGCGGACCACAGGACAACTCAGGCTCACCCATGGCATCAGACTAAAGGTGAACAAGGACTCTGTATAAAGTACTGGTGGTGTGTGTGTTAGTGGAGATGCAGCCTGTGCTCTGCAGACAGGGAGTCACACAGACACTTTTCTATAATTTCTTAAGTGCTTTGAATGTTCAAGTATAAAGTCTAACATTAAATTTGATTGAAGAAGTGTATATTCATGGAATATTTTGGAATGGAATACAAAAAAATGGTAATAGTGGTTCTTTCTGGATTGAAGACAAACTTTTCTTCTTTAAATTTTATTTCATATATTTGAGGTTGACCACATGACCTTAACGATATATATATAGACAGTAAACTGGTTACTATAGTGAAGCAAATTAACATATCTACCACCTCACATAGTTACATTTTTTGTGTGTGACAGGAACAGCTAAAATCTACTTATTTAACAAAAATCCCAAAGACAATACATTTTTATTAACTATAGCCCTCATGATGTACATCAGATCTCTAACTTGATCATCCTATATGTCTGCTACTTTGTATTTTTTTAATGTACATCTCCCCATTTGCTATTGGTCATTTCCTATTTGGCTCATTTTTTCAGCTGGGTTGTTTTTCTGTTATTAAAAGAGTTCTTTACTGATTTTTGGACATTAACACTTTATCAGATACGTGATCTGCAAATATTTCTTCCAGTATGTAGGTTCTCTTTTCATTTTGTTGGTAGTTTCCTTTGCTGTGCAGAAGCTTTTTAGTTTGAGGCAGTCCTCCTTGTTTATGTTTCCATTTGTACCCTGGCTTGTGGTGTGATATCCAAAAAATAATTGCTAAGGCCAACGTCAAGAGGCTTTCTCCCTATGTTCTCTTCTAGGAGTTTCACGGTTTCAGGTCTTATTTGGGTCTTGGGTCTTGTATCTGTTTTGAGTTGATTTTTGTGTATGGTGTATGATCAGGGTACATTTTTATTCTTTTGCATGTGAAAATCCAGTTTTCCCAGCACTATTATTGAAGAGACTATTTTTCTTTCCATTGTGTTGTCTTGTTTGCCCTTGTCAAAAATTAGTTGACAGTATACGTTTGGATTTATTTCAAAGGTCTCTGTTCCGTTCCATTGGTTTATATTTTTTGTTTTTATGCCAGTATCATACTGTTTTGATTACTATAGCTTTGTAATACAATTTTAAATCGAGAGGTGTGATGCCTCCAACTTTTTCTTTCACAGTAATCTGTTGGCTGTTTGGGGTTTTTTGTGGTTCCATATGAGTTTTAGGATTGTTTTTTCTGGTTTTTTTTTTTTTTTTTTTGAGATGAAGTCTCACTCTGTTGCCCAAGTTGGAGTGCAGTGGCACAATCTTGCCTCACTGCAACCTCCGCTTCCCGGATTCAAGCAATTCTCCTGCCTCAGCCTCCCGAGTAGCTGGAACTACAGGCACATGCCACTATATCTGGCTAATTTTTGTAGTTTTAGTAGAGACAGGGTTTCACTATGTTGGCCAGGCTGGTCTCCAACTCCTGACCTTGTGATCCACCTGCCTTGGCCTCCCAAAGTGCTGGGATTACAGGCGTGAACCACAATGCCTGGCCAGCATTGTTTTTTTCTGTTCTGTGAAGAATGCCATAAGAACTTTGATGAGGATTGTGTTAAATCTGTATATTTGCTTTGGGTAGTGTGAACATTTTAACAATATTAATTCTTCTGATCCATAAACATAGGATATCTTTTCATTTGTTCATATCTAAATTTCTTTCATCAATGTTTTATGGTTTTCAAGTGTACACATCTTCCATCTTCTTGGTTAAATTCATTCCTAAGTATATGTTTTCCTTTGATGCTATTGTAAATGAGATTGTTTTCTTGATTTCTTTGTCAGCTAGGTTATTTGTATATAGAAATGCAATTGATTTTTATATGTTGAGTTTATACTTTGCAGCTTAACTGAGTTGATTTAGTAGTTCTCAGAGTTTTTTGTGGAATGTTTGGAGTTTTTTACATAAAAGGTCTTGTCATCTGCAAATAGAGATAATTTTACTTCTTTAATTTAGTTGCTTTTTTTTTTCTCATCAGATTCCTTTGCAAGTACTATGTTGAATAAAAGTGATGAGACTGGGCATCCCTATCTTGTACTCAATCTTGGTAGAAAAGCTTTTAGTTGTTCCCCACTGACTATGATGTAGGCCATGGGTTTTTCATAAACGGTCTTTATTATGTTGAGGAACTTCCCTTTTATACATAAAGTATTAAGAGAGTTTTATCAAGAAAGGTTGCTAAACTTTGTTAAATGCTTTTTCTGCATCAATTAAGGTGACCATATGGTTTTATCTTTCATTTTGTAAAGGTGATATATCACATTGATTGATTTACATATGTTAAACCAGCCTTGCATGCCAAAGATAATTCCCACTTAATCATGATGTATAATCTTTTTGATGTGTTGTTGAATTCTACTTCCTAATTTTTTTTCCTGATCAGCCATTTTATATATATATATATATATATATATATATATATATTTTATTACACTTTAAGTTCTAGGGTACATTTGCACAATGTGCAGGTTTGTTACATATGTATACATGTGCCATGTTGGTGTACTGCACCCATTAACTCGTCATTTACATTAGGTATATCTCATAATGCTATCCCTCCACCCTCCCCCCACCCCACGACAGACCCAATGTGTGATGTTCTCCTTCCTGTGTCCAAGTGTTCTCTTTGTTCATTTCCCACCTATGAGTGAGAACATGTGGTGTTGGGTTTTTTGTCCTTGCGACAGTTTGCTGAGAATGATGGTTTCCAGATTCATCTGTGTCCCTACAAAGGACATGAACTCATCAATTTTATGGCTGCATAGTATTCCATGGTGTATATGTGCCACATTTTCTTAATCCAGTCTATCATTATTGGACATTAGGATTGGTTCCAAGTCTTTGCTATTGTGAATAGTGCCGCAATAAACATATGTGTGCATGTGTCTTTTTAGCAGCATGATTTATAATCCTTTAGGTATATACCCAGTAATGGGATGGCTGGGTCAAATAGTATTTCTAGTTCTAGATTCCTGAGGAATCGCCACACTGACTTCCACAATGGTTGAACTAGTTTACAGTCCCACCAACAGTGTAAAAGTGTTCCTATTTCTCCACATCCTCTCCAGCACCTGTTGTTTCCTGACTTTTTAATGATGGCCATTCTAACTGGTATGAGATGGTATCTCATTGTGGTTTTGATTTGCATTTCTCTGATGGCCAGTGATGATGAGCATTTTTTCATGTGTCTTTTGGCTGCATAAATGTCTTCTTTTGAGAAGTGTCTGTTCATATCCTTTGCCCACTTGTTGATGGGGTTGTTTGTTTTTTCTCCTGGTAAATTTGAGTTTGTTGTAGATTCTGGATATTAGCCCTTTGTCAGGTGAGTAGATTGCAAAAATTTCCTCCCATTCTGTAGGTTGCCTGTTCACTCTGATGGTGGTTTCTTTTGCTGTGCAGAAGCTCTTTAATTAGATCCCATTTGCCAATTTTGGCTTTTGTTGCCATTGCTTTTGGTGGTTTTAGACATGAAGTCCTTGCTCATGCCTATGTCCTGAATGGTATTGCCTAGGTTTTCTTCTAGGGTTTTTATGGTTTGGGGTCTAACATTTAAGTCTTTAATCCAACTTCAATTAATTTTTGTATAAGGCATAAGGAAGGGATCCAGTTTCAGCTTTCTACATATGGCTAGCTGGGCAATGTCAACTTCGTAAATTAACTGAGACCTGTCTCAGATTTTGGGGGTTCACAAACTATACTCCAAGGATATAGTAACCAAAACATCATAGGTCTGGTACAAAAACCATGATACAAAAGCCAATGGAACAGATTAGAGAAGGTTGTAGGCTGCACTCCTATAACCATCTGATCTTTGACAAAGTCTATAATTAGAAGCAATGGGAACGGACTCCCTATTCAATGAATGGTACTAGGATACTGGTTAGCCATATTCAGAAGATTTAAAATGGACAACTTCCTTCCAACAATATTAAAAAAATCAACTTAAGATGGATTAAAGACCTAAATGTAAAACCTAAAACTATAAAAACCCTAGACAAAAGCCCAGAACATAATATTCTGGACATAGGCAATAACAGGGATTTTATGATCAAGTTTCCAATAGCTATTGCAACAAAAACATAAATAGACAAGTGGGACCTAAATATACTAAGGAGATTATGTTCAACAAAAGAAACTATCAGCAGAGTAAACAGACAACCAACAAAATGGGAGAAAATATTTGCAAACTATGGATCTGACAAAGGTCTCATATCCAGAACCTGTAAGGAACTTAAAAAAATTTTTAATCAAAAACTAAACAACCTCATTGAAAAATGGGCAAAGGACAAGAACAGACACTTCTCAAAAAAGACATACATGCTGTCAACAAGAATATGAAAAAATGCTCCATTTTAAAAATCACTAATCGCTAGAGAAATGCAAATGAAAACCACAATGAGATACCATTTCATACCAATCACAATGGCTACTAATAAAAAGTCAGAAAATAATAGATGTTGCTGAGGTTGCAGAGAAAAGGGAAATCTTATACACTTCTGTTGGGAATGTAAATTAATTCAGCCATTGTATAAAGCAGTTTGAAGATTTCTCAAAAAACTTAAACAGAACTACCATTTGGCACAGCAATCTGATTACTGGGTACATACACAAAGAAATATAAATTGTTCTACCAAATGACACATGTACTTGTATGATCGTGACAGCACTATTCACAGTAGCAAAAACATGGAACCAACCTAGAGGCTCATCAGTGGTGGACTAGAAAAAAAAAATGTGTGCCGCCTGACGTGGTTGCTCACGCCTGTATTCCCAGCAGTTTGGGAGGCCGAGATGGGTGGATCATTTGATATGAGGAATTTGAGAAAAGCCTGGCCAACAGGGTGAAACACCATCTCTACTAAAAACACAAAAATTAGCCAGGTGTGGTGGTGCATGCCTGTAGACCCAGCTTGGGAAGCTGAGGTGGCAGAATAGCTTGAACTTGGGAGGCGAAGGTTGCAGTGGGCCCAGATTATGCCACAGCACTCCAACCTGGGTGTCAGAGTGAGACTCTATCTCAAAAAGAAAACAAGTTGGTACATATACACCATGAAATACTGCGTAGCAACAAAAAAGCAATAAAATTATGACTTTTGCAACAAAATGGATGTAGCTGGAGGCTACATCCCACAAATTAAGCAAATTAACACAAAAACAGAAAAAGAAAGCATATATTATCACCTATAAATGAGAGATAAACATTGGCTCCACACGGTCCAAAACAGGAACCAATAGATACTAGGGCCTGTGCGAGGGTAGAGGGTCGAAAATCGGTGAGGACTGAAAAATTACTAATGCCTATCAGGTACTATGCTCACTACCTCAGTGACTAAATTATTTTTTCCATGAAACCCCAGCAACATGCAATTTACCTACATAACAAAGCTGCACATGTACCCCAGAACCTAAAATATAAATTAAAAAAGAAAAGAATGAATATCAGTAAGATACTTAGTAAACATACAAGTGTTTGGAAATCAAACAACAAACTTCTAAATAATTCAAAAAGAAACATCAAAATAAAATTTAGAATACATTTTGAATTGAAAGATAAACATCTGAAGTGCTGAAAGAATAGAGATGGCTTTAGTCTCGAAACTTATATATAAAAACACTGAAATTTCAATCATATGGTAATTGGTATGTGATTTGATAATCTTCTTTAAAGTTTATACAAAACTGAGAACCCGGCTAGGTGCAGTGGCTCACACCTGTAATCCCATGACTTTGGGAATCAGAGGTGGGTGCAACACGAGGTCAGGAGTTCAAGACCAGCCTGGCCAAGATGGTGAAGTCCTGTCTCTACTAAAAATAAAAAAATTAGCCAGGCATGGTAATGGATGCCTGTAATCCTGGCTACTCAGGAGGCTGAGGCAGGAGAATCAATTGAACCCTGGAGGCAGAGGTTGCAGTGAGCCAAGATCACACCACTGCACTCTATCCTGGGTGAGAGAGCAAGGCTTCATCTCAAAAAGAAAAAAAAAAAAATGAGAACCCAGATAAAAATAGCTAACTTTATTTTCCAAAAGAAAAAAGAACGACAGTGAGTAGAGGTCTGCTTCTATTGGCTATCAGATAATCTTATAACCCTGCAGTACTGTGATGCTACAAAGCACATCCACAGCAGTAGTGTGACAGTCAGGTATCAAATAGACAAGTACTTCAGAGAAGACAAATGTAACGTTTGAAATCAGTAGAAAGAAGCATTGCTTTGAGAAAGTTGTTTATTATTTGGAATTTGAAGAAATAAACAATAAATTTCAAATAAAGAATGAAATAAAAAATAAAATTAATACTACAAGGAAGTTTTTAAAATATTTATGCCTTTTCCTCATGACATGAAATACAAATATCATGAAGTAAAAGATAGACAAATTTTACTAACTAAACTCATTTTTAGCAAACAATTGATAAATACCATTAAAAGACAAATAACAAATTAGAAGAAAATATTTACATGGTATATATAACAAAAAATGGATATTCAGAATGTATAGAGATTATCAAATAATAAAGAACTTGCAAATCCCAGTGGGAAAATGAGCAAAGAATATAAAGAGGAATTGCACAGAAGAAAAAGTATGCATTATGTATTAACAAATGAAAAGTTGCTTCATCTGTGTAATGGCCAAAATCTATGTTAAAATATAAGACAGCATTTCTCCCATCTCATTGGTAAAATAAAAAATACATATGCACTGCATAAATTCATATGACACTTCAGCATTTTTACAATTAATATCACTTTTGTTATTCTTAAAAAGTTGAAAAATTAAATGAGTTAAAAGCAGTATGAGAGAAATTATTGCAAAAATTTGTATAATATTGTTAGGAGAAATCCAAGTAAGACCCCAGAGGCATAAGCTTAAAATGAAGACTAATCAGTTTATATATATAATAATTTAAAAATATTCTGTATATTATAAAACTCACAAAACAATTAAAAGGCAAAAAAAATCAAGAAAAAATAATTTCAAAATAAATGCCACAACACAGCCTCCTGTGGTCAAGATTACTCTCCATTCTACTGTGATGCCTAAATAGATTTTTGGGCATCTAGACTAATATTGGGTTTGTATACTCCCAGAAAATTCAAGACTAGTAAATGCACCCAACCTTACAACCCTGAAGCATATTATCACATGCGGGTCTTGTGTAGTTTGCTAAAATGTAATGTACTACCTGTCACAGAATGAGCACTTAACTGATGTTGGGTGTGATGTAGGATAGTAGCAAAAAACTTTAGAATTAGGCCACAATGTTTTTAAGGGCTTTGCACGACCCATTATTTTTTGGCACTTAATTTAAAAAAATCTGCATGCTTATTTTAATTTTGTCATTACTTGCCATTGTATCCATCTCAGGACACTGATCAAATAATCACAAAATCACAGAGATGATACTCTGCTAATTAAGCAAGTTTTCTTTTTTTCTTTGTGAAACCATTCTTCATTTTTTTTTTTTTTTTGGTATTTAGAAATAATTTCTAGTGCTAATTTATTTTTAGTGAAATTTTGCACAGATTCTCTAAATAAAAAACCAAGAATGACCAATTTCATTGGGAAAATACTAAATGTAACAAACTTTATTTTTTGATGAGTGAAGACTATTTTTCTAATTTTGCTTAAAAATTTTAGGTTTAGCCTTAGGTAATAAAGTTAATAGAGAGAATGTTTACTACCATACATAAATTCAAAAGACTTGTTAGTTTAGATTGTCAATTTAATGTTGAACAAAGTTGCTTGAAATTTTCAGATAAAATAACTTTAGGTAAGCTTAAGAAAAGTTTGGTTGCATTTTGTTTATAATCTTGTACTTCTGTTTTCATTCTGATTTAGTAGGCTGCACACATTTTTAAAAAAAATTTCAGGTGGATTGTGGCCATTCCTTTTCCTCTTAAGTCTTATTTGATTGCTCTTCCAGAACAGATATTAACATTTGCAGTGCTGCATCTGGATCAAGCAGTTTGGTTAGAGAAATTTAAACCTTTAAATCACAAAACAGCTTATTTTCAATTGTCATAGCTGACATTGAATCTATGCCTAACGGTGTAAGCAATGTGGATATTGGAATGTCTCTGAATTTTATATTAATAAATTTACTGGCTAAATAAGTGATATAATCATCTGTTGATGTCTGAGATGAAGAGTGAGTAAAAACCACATAAAAATCTTCCATAAAACTAAACTTATCTTGGAATTCTTTGTAAAAATAAATTCTGTGAGATGGAACTTTGGAAAGTTTTCCTGTAATTTCTTGAAATCAAATTTAACAGTGCATGGTAGTCTGACCATTCTGCATTCTCCTTTCTGTATAAAAAACATCACTATTTCAAGGCCAGAGAGCCCCCTTTACATGGCTTGTCAAGAATTATTCAAAATCCAGCATGATTCAAGATACTGATGGATTTTGGGTATTGGAAGAGAATTCCTCTGGTGGCTAAAATGCTTTGAAGATCATTTGTGCAGCTGTCATTCAAGATTAAAGGCTCCCTAGTTAATTGTCCAGTGAGATCACAGTTCCTGTGACAATGGCAGAAGATGTCCAGCAAGGAGTTAGCAGCAGCCTAGTTGGCTTTTGTTGCATTCTCAATGAAAGCAGAAACTAATGAATAGCACTCAAAGTGATCAAGTTCCTGCTTTCTTGTCAAAAATTGAAGATGTACTGCTCCAGCTACTTTGGGGCTTAACACTTCCTCCAATTAAGAAGAGATGTTGACAGCTTCTAGGAAGGCATCATCCAAGACTGTGGCACTAAAAAAACACACCTGAGATTTTACTCTGCAAAGTTATTTTCTATTAAATTCACTGCCTTTTTCACATCAGAGTGAATAATGACAATATATTGTAGCTTGGTCATTTTGCACTCTTCATTCTGATTTTCCAGCAACTTGCATTCCTTTCAACTGCTCATAAGTTAAATTTCTCAATGAAGTAATCACAACAGAACTATCTCCTTGGACAGTTTGGAGTTTCCTGAAAAAAAAAACAGTATACCACCATATGATCCAAAAATCCCACTGCTTGGTATATACCCAAAAGAAAGGAAATGAGTATATCAAAGATATTTCTGCACACCTAGGTTTGCTGCAGCACTGTTTACAACTACTAATATTTGAAAGCAACCTAAGTGTCCATCAACAGATGAAGGAAGAAAATGTGGTACATATACACAGTGGAGTACTATTCAGCCACAAAAATGAAAGCCTGTCATTTGCAACAACATGGATGGAACTGAAGATTATTATGTCAAGAAAAATAAGCCAGGCACAGAAATACAAACATCACATGTTCTCACTTATTTCTGGGATCTAAAAATGAAAACAATTAAATTCATGGACATAGTAGAAGGATGATTACCAGAGGCTGGGAAGGGTAGTGAGAGAGTGAGAGGGAGGCAGGAATTGTTAATGGATACAAAAAACAAAAAAGAAATAATATATAATAAAAACCTACTATTTGATAACAAACCCGGGCGACTACAGTCAATAATAACTTAATCATATATTTGAAAATAACATAAAGAGGGTAATTGGAATGTTTGTAACTCAAAGAATCACTGAGGGGATACCCCATTCTCTATGATGTGCTTTTTTTCACATTGCATGCCCGTATCAAAACATCTCATGTACTCCATAAATACTATGTACCCACAAAAATTAAAAATAAAATACAAAAACGAACCATCTTCTCTCTGTGTAACAAATATTATAGTGTCAAATCCAAGGCTAGAGCGCTGCCTTGAAACAACATACACTCTTTTGACTTGAAGAGTTTTCTCTTTGCTCTATACATAGGTATTTGTAGAAGTTAACATTCTGGAACATTGACTTCCAACACAGCAAGAGGGACAGCCACACATGTAAAATACAATGACAGAGCAGGACTCACAAGTGCATTTTGCTGAAAACGTGAGCAAGCCAAATTCAAATTATTTTTCAAACTCATTGATTTTAGCTACCGAAAGGTCTATACGACATTATCAGACAGAGTTTTTGTAGAATCTAAGATTTAGAAAGTGAACTTGAATGTGACTGTGATCATTATGCAATAACTGCTGTAAAAACTCAGGTTAGTGTTGGCCACATAGGACTACAACACTCTTGTGTTGCCTTGACAAGTTCCTTTAAACGTGGCAGTAAACTTAGTGCCTTTCAGTGTTCTTTTTCCCATAGACTTACAGACAGCGAGAGACACCTGGCTCCCCCACATCACTTCCTTAGCAGCCAAGAACAGCATGTTACCCAGAATGAATTCTGGCTGTGGCAGAAAATGGCCTACATAGAGAGATGTCTGGCATTTGGTAATACCTGGGTGAGAGCTTTCCAAGCTCTTATGAAGTATACGATGCATAAGGTCCACTTCTAAATACTAGAAACCTCTTGCTGTGAAAACACATAAAGTCCATAGTTAAGATGATGATGCCATGCAGAAAAACACGTGGCAATGTAACCACCAGTCTTTTTCAATGGCCTTGTTCATGGCTGCTATTGTACTGCTGAAGTCCAGTGTCAGCAGTTTATGTTTCCCCATTGTGTCATCAGCCCAATTCAAAGTACCGTCAAAATTACATCTAGAGGTGCTAACAGGAAAATAATCTGAGTAAATCCACATTTGCCGTCTCAACTTCCAAAGATTGGTCATCAAACAGTGTGTTTCTGTCTTTCTATCTTGGCTGTCACCTTTACTACACTGTAGGGGTCTGAGGTTTGTAGAGTGGATATCGCAGAGTTCTGGTTGTCCTTGTGAGGTTTGATACGATAAACTTTTTCAAAGAAAGTATGCCTGATTACAGAAATGAGTATTGTCCCCTGACAATCCACATAGAATTCTGGGGCATTCTTCTCTTTACATTTAATAATAGCTTCTGCTAAACTTGTAATGTTCTGTGTGATTGTATCACTTCACCTTCTTGCTCACTTCCCACCTTCTTCTTGCTCAGAGCTCCAATGGGCTCAGAGCAATGTTTGGAGTGCCAATCACCCTGAGCTCAATCTTGCTCTGAACATCATCTTCTCTGAGCTCCATCTTACACTGAGAAGCACCTGCTGCAAGCTCCATCTTGCTTGGAGCTCCTTCTTGCTCCAAGCTCTATCTACTCCAAGCTCCACCTTGCTCAGAGCTCCATCTGCTCCAAGCTCCATCTTGCTCGAAGTGCCAATCGCTCCAAGCACTATCTTGCTGTGAGTAACATCTGCATAGACATTCATCTTACTCAGAGCTCCATCTAGTCAGAGATCCATCTACTTTGAGCTCCATCTTGCTGGGAGTTCCAATCACCCCAAGCCCCATCTTGCTGGGAGCTCCAATCACTTCTAGTTCCATTTTACTCTGAGCACCATGTGGTCAGAGCTCATCTTACTCTGAGCTACATGTGCTCTGAGCTCCACCTTGCTTGCAGCTGTAATCACTGTGGGCTCCATTTTGCTCTGAGCTCCAACTAAAACCAAGCAACATCTCCTCCAAACTCCATCTTGCTTAGAGCTCCTTTTTTGCTCAGAGCTCTATCTTCTCTGAGCTGCATCTTGCTCAGAGCTCTAATCGCTCAGAGCAATGCTCAGAGAGCCAATCACTCTGAGCTCCCTCTTGCTCTGAGCACCATCTGCTCTGAGCTCCATATTACACCAGCAACTTCTGCTCCAAGTTCCATTTTGTTTGGAGCTCCTTCTTGCTCAGAGGTCTATCTGATCTGAGCTCCATCTGGTTCAGAGATCCAATCACTCCAAGCTCCATCTTGCTCTGAGTACCAGCTGCTTGAAGCTCCATCTGCTCCAAGCTCCATCTTGCTTAGAGCTCCAATCACACTGAGCTCCATTTTGCTCAGAGCTCCATTTGCTCCAAGCTCCATCTTTCTCAGAGCTCCAATCACTCCAAACTCCATCTTGCTCTGAGCACCCTCTGCTCAGAACTCCATATGCTCAGAGCTGCATCTTCTAGCTCCATCTTGCTGATATCTCCAATCACTTCCAGCTCCATTTTGCTCTGAGCGTCATGTGCTCGAAGCTCCATCTTACTGTAGGCAGCATGTTCTCTGAGCTCCATCTTGCTCTGAGCATCATCTGCTCTGAGCTCCATCTGAAACTGAGCAACATTTGCTCCAAGCTCCATCTTGCTTAGAGCTCCTTCTTGATCAGAACTTCATTTGGTCCAAGCTCCATTTGCTCCAAGCTCCATCTTGCTGACAGCTCCAATTACTTCCAGCTTCATTTTGCTCTGAACACCATCTGCTCAAGCTACATCTTACTATGAGCAACAAGTTTTCTGAGCTATATCTTGCTCAGAGCTGCATCTGCTCCAAGCTCCATTGTGCTCGAAGCTCTAATCACTCCGAGGTTCATCTTGCTCTGATCACCATCTGCTCAGAGCTCCAATCCTCCAGAGCAAAGTTTTAAAGCTCCAGTCATTTCAAGCTCCGTGTTGTTATGAGCATCTGCTCTGAGCTCCATCTTATACCAAGCAACATCTGCTCCAAGTTCTATCTTGCTGGGAGCTCCTTTTTGTTCAGAGCTCTATCTACTCCAAGCTCGATCTTCTCTGAGCTCCATCTTTCTTGGAGCTCTAATCACTCTGAGTTCCATCATGCTCTGAGCACCATCTGCTCTGAGCTTCATCTGAAACTGAGCAACATCTGCACCAAGCTCCATCTTGCTTAGAGCTCCTTATTGCTCAGTTTCATCTGCTCTGAGCACCATCTTGTTCAGAGCTCCATCTTGCTCAGAGTTCCAACTGCTCAGAGCAATGTTCAGAGTTCCAATGACTCCAAGCTTTATCTTGCTCTGAGCTCCATCTTACACAGAGGAACATCGGCTCTAAGCTCCATCTTGCTTGGAGCTCCTTCTTGTCTGAGCTATATTTGCTCTGAGCTAGACACTCTGTGCTCCATGTTGCACTGAGTTCCATCTGCTCAGAGCTCCATCTGCTCCAAGCTCCATCTTGCTCGGAGCCCCAATCACGCCCAGCTCCATCTTGCTCTGAGCACCATCTGCTCTGAGCTCCATTTTGCTCAGAGCTCCATCTTGCTCTGAGACTATAGGCTTGGAGATCCATCATACTCTGAGCAACATCTGCTCCGAGCTTCATATTAATTGGAGCTCCATCTCACCTGGGGCTCCATCTGCTCTGAGCTCCATCAAGCTTGGAGCTTATCTTGCTCAGAGGTCCATCTTGCTTTGAGCACCATCTGCTCCATGTATGTTTATAGCAGCACTATTCACAATGGTAAAGACTTGGAACCAACCCATATGCCCATCAATAATAGACTGGAAAAAGAAAATGTACTACATATACATCATGGAATACTACACAGCCATAAAAAGGTATGAGATCAAGTCCTCTGCAGGGACAGGGATGAAGCTGGAAGCCATTATCCTCAGCAAGCCAACACAGGAACAGAAAACCAAACACTGCATGTGCTCACTCATAAGTGGGAGCTGAACAATGAGAACACATTTTAATACTATTATGCCCTCTGAAAATGGTCTCTGTTTCTCTTAACAAAGGACATTTATACTTTGTAATTTTTTTCTCTCTAAAGGATTGTGGCTTCTTCTGTCTGTGCCAGTCTAGGGTACAGGTTGACTACCTCACTTTGAAATGACCCACCCCATGCCCACACATGGTTGGTCCCTCCTGTAAACTGCTTGTTCACAGACTGTTACCACCTGTAGGTCATTTGACGGGGGGTGACCTCACGTAGGAATGCACCAGGCAAATCACCAACTGAAAGGATCACTGAAACAACATGTGTTTGCTTATTTTGAAGAATGAACAGGAGTCAGTTGAAGGTGATTAAGTCAGCAACATCTTAAGGTGACAAGATGTCAGTAACATCTTAGATGACCAAGAATAATCCTGTGGGCCCCAAGAACATATGACAACATGGACTACACCAGCAAAAATCTCACCCATCAGACAACAGCAAATGACGCTGTGGCTCAAATGTTAAATGTCCTCTCTTGATATGTGAAAGCACATGACCAGCAGGAAGCAAAAACATCAGGGAGACAAAGGCTTTGTTGCATATCTGTGGACTTCAGTCTCCAGTGAGACACTCAGAGCCTACATCTCCTCTGTTACCACTGCTGTTTTTATTGCACAGAACATTTCCATGTATGTTTCATTGTACAAGAAACGTTTCGACAAACATACATCTGATAAAAGGCTGTCTTCAAAATGTCTAAGCAACTAACACTACTTACTAGCAAAAACACAAAAGAGAAACTAATAACCAAACAAAACCTGAATAGACATTTCTACAAAAAAGACATAACATTGAAAACAAGTTTTAAAACTTGAATAATATCACAAACCATGAGAAAGATATAAATCAAAACAACACACATATAATCTCACTATAATTCAAATGGATGTTATCAAAGTGATAAAATATATTAAAAGAGACACAAATGCTGGTGGAAATTTCCAGAGAAGAACTCGTTTGGTAAGAATGTTAATTAGTATACAGTCGAGCACAGTGGCTTATGCCTGTAATCCCAGCACTTTGGGAGGCCCAGGCCGGCAGATCACGAGATCAGGAGATCGAGACCATCCTGGCTAACACAGTGAAACCCCGTCTCTACTAAAAATACAAAAAATTAGCCGGGCGTGGTGGCGGGTGCCTGTAATCCCAGCTACTCAGGAGGCTGAGGCAGGAGAAGGGCGTGAACCCAGGAAGCAGAGCTTGCAGTGAGCTGAGATCGTGCCACTGCACTCCAGCCTGGGCAACAGAGTGAGACTCCATCAAAAAAAAAAAAGAATGTTAATTAGTATACATACTACAGAAACCAGTGGGAGGTTCCTCCAAAAATTAAACCTACAACTACCACTTCACCTAACAATTCTACTACTAAGTATACTTTCAGTGCAAAAGAAATCAGTTTATGCAAGAGGTATCAGCCATCCTATGCGGACTGCAGCACTATTCACAATCGCCAAGATAAGGAATAAACTTACCTGCCCATCCACAGATGAAGGCATAAAGTAACTGTGGGGGACGCACACAAACAGAATAGTCTTCAGCCAGAAAATCAAAGTGAAATTTCATCATTTGGAGCCATACTGTTGAACCTGGAGGACAGCATGGTAAATAACCTAAACCAGGTAGAGAAAGAAAAATATTGCCACATCTCACTCATGTAGAACCCAAAATAAAAGGCTTTATTGCAATAGATCTAGAGAGCACAACAGTGGTTTCCAGAGATTGAAGGGAAGCAGGGGCATAGGCAGGGATCAGAAATAGGTACCAAATTACACTTAGATGAGAGGAATGAATTGTTCCTCTCTGTTCCACAGCACAGTGACCAGAGGTTAACAAAACATCACACCTTTTTCACAAAATCTGGAAAAGAAGATTCCAAATGTTTTCACCATAAAGAAATTAACAACTGTTGGTGATAACAGAGACTCTAAATATCCTGATTTTAACATTCCTCTGTGTCTGCATTAACCAAAATGCCCCACTCTAACTCTCCCCATTGTATACCTTTACTATATGGCCAACCTTTTAAAAAACATGTAAATATGCAATGCTAAAATTCATGCAGACCACAAAACACCCTGAATTTGTAAAGCAATCCTGAGAAGTCCAAACTATATTGGTTGTGTCACACTTCCCGATTTTAAATTTCATTGAAAAGCTAGGGACCCCATTTCACACAGAGCAGTGGAACAGATTAGAGGACCCAGATGTAAACCCACACCCCTAACACCATAGGATCTTCAAAAAAATCCACAAAAATAAGCTTTGGAGAAAGGACTCCCTCCGCTCAATAGATGGTGCCAGGATAAACTGCTAGCCAGTTGCAGAAGAAAAACAGTGGGCCCGTGTCTCACCCTGTACAGAAATCAACTCAAGATGAATGAAAGATGTAAATGCAAGACCTCAAACTATGAAAAGCCTGCAAGAGAACTTGGAAATACTCTTCCTGACAGAGGATTTGGCAGAGCACGGCTATGCCTAAGTCCCCAAAAGCAAATGCAACTAAAACAATTATTGACAAGTGCGGCCTAATATACAAAAGAGCTGCTGCACAGCAGAAGAAATGACCAACACAGTAAACAGACAGCCTACACAATGGGAGAAAATGTTCCCACATACGCATCTGATGAAGTCTAATATCCAGGATCTACCTCAAATACGTTAAGCAAATAAATCAGAAAAACAAAAACTCAACGAAGAAAGGGTAAGGGGAATGAAAATATGCATCTCAAAAGAAGGTTTACAGCAACCAACAGAAAAGACAACATTTCTTTACCTCAGGAATCATCAGAGGAATGCAAAGCAAAAGGCCCATGAGATAGTATTTCACACATTCTGATGAATGACAATTAGGACACAGTCCACAAGAATGAACACCAGCAAGGCAGAGGAGGAGGGATGCTGGTCTGCTGTTGGTGGAAATGCAAACTAGTTTGGACGCCATGGAAAGCAATGTGGGGATTTCTCAAATAACTTTCTCGACATCATTAAATCTCACAAAAAAATGTCCATGAAAACCACACTAAGATTCTGTCTCATTCCACTCAGAATGAGTGCTACCAAAAACAAAACACAAATTTTTGAAGGTGACATCCAGTGTAGACTTACAGAAAGGTAACTCTTAAACACTATTGGTGGGGATGTAAATTAGTATACACACTATGAAAAACAGCTAGAGGATTCTGAAAAAATTCACAGTACAACTACCATATCAGCTAACAGCCCCACCACTGGTTCCACATTTAAAGCAGTTGAAGTCCCTAGGCTGAAGAGAGCTATCTGCCTTCCCATGGGTACTAAAGCACTCTTAACTGTGGCCAAGGTAGAGAACCAACCTACCTGTTCAAACACAGCTGCAGGGATGAGGAAACTGCTGTACAGATATACCACGGAATATGTTTCAGCCATAAACCTTTGGGAAATCCTGCCATCTGCAGCCACATGAAGAAACCTGAAGAACATGAGGTCCGAAGAATAAGCCTGGTAGAGAAAGTCCCATGCCACGTGATCTCAGGCATGTAG
The DNA here is from genome assembly GCF_009828535.3 of Hylobates moloch. NCBI lineage: Eukaryota > Metazoa > Chordata > Mammalia > Primates > Hylobatidae > Hylobates > Hylobates moloch. Next base: position 52,646,701 of record NW_026652288.1, read on the forward strand.
ACTGAAAAAAGCTTTATCTTCTAGAAGTAGAAAGTTCATTAGGGCTTACCAGAGGCTGCTGGGGAAGTGAAGGCGGTCTCGGAAGGAATCAGTGATGGGGTACAAAGTTACTCTCAGATGAGAGTGACCAATTCTGGTCTTCTATTCCACAGTGGGGTGACTAGCCTTAACACAAATGTATCATATGTTTCAAAGTAGCTAGAAGGAAAGATTCTGAATGTTGTTACCACTCAAAAATAATAACTATATGAGATGGAGAGATGCTAAATAACCTGATTTTATCATCACTCAACATATACATGTATCAAAATCTTCCTTGTACCTTCTAATTGTATACATTTAGTATATGACAAATAGTGTTTTAAGAAATAGAAAGAAACAATGCCAAAATTTATGTGGAAATGTGAAACACCCTGAATTTCCAAAGCTATCCTGAGAAATACAAACCATATGGGATGCATCACATTCCCTGAGTTCTAATTAAATGAAAATCCATAGTTAATAAACCCATATGTTACTGATATACACAGAGAAACACAGACCAGTGAGCAAAGTGAATGTGCTCAATAATAAACAAAAATTTATATGGAATGAACACATTTTTCAAAATACCAACAAAATGACACAACGGGGAAGATTTCCAAAACTAGATATCCATATGCAAAAGAATAATACAGGACTCTTATGGTACTAGATACACAATAATCAACTCAAAATGATTAAAGATTATACACAAACTTGCAACCATAAAGCTCCTATAAAGACAACCTTAGGTGTGCGTGTATTTAGGACAACTTGGATGTATGATCAGGGTTCGCAAAAAGTAAACAAAAATACAAGAGAAAAAATTATTGACAATGAACTGCTTTGGTAGTGACTTTGTTTTTTCTTGATTAGTAACCAACAGCACAGCCACCAAGAAATTACACACATGTGGGACCACGTCAAGCTGAAGCATTTGTGCCCAACAAAGGAAACAATAAACAAAATAAAAAGGCACACTAAAAATTACAAGTTTGGGATAAGGGATTATTTTTGAAAAGGTACAAGCCAGTCATACTACCAGCTGGCAAAAAAAAATAACAAAACAACAGAACAATTGCCAGACAAAAACTGGGCAAATAACTGGATTAGATATTTTTCCAAAGAAGACAGGAAACTGACACAATGTCTACAAAAACGTGGTTAACATTACTACTCATGAGAAAAATGCAAATCAAAACCACACTCAGATCTTATCTCACTCCAATAGAATGAACATTGCAAAAAGATCAAAATATTTAAAAAGACAATTTCTGGTATGAATTTCCAGAAAGGGGAACTGTTTGTGGAAACATAAATTGGTATTAACACTATAAAAAACAGTTAGAGGTCTTGCAAAGAATAGGAAAAAAACAAATACCATGTCATCTAGCAGTCCCATTACTGGGTATAAACTCAACCTACCTGTTCATCCACAGATAAAGAGATCAAGAAACTCTCATATACATACACTAGAAAATATTCTTCAGCCATCGAAATAATGAAACAGTGTCATTTAGAGCAACACAGATCAACCTGGAAAACATTATGTTAAATGTAATGAGCTAGGCCTAGAAAGACAAACACAGCATGATACCACTCATGTGAGATCTTAAGATGTTTATCTTAATGAAGTAGAAAGCACAATATTGGTTACCAGAGTTTGGGAGATAGAGGGGGAATGGGGAAGGATTGATTATGGAAACGAAGTTATCTTAACATTAAAGGAATAAATCTGAGGTTCTCCTCCACAGCCTGGTGACTGGAGTTAACAATATCACATTTTTCTAGAGCAAGAAGGGAGAATTTTGAATGTTCTCCCCACAAAAAAAAAAAAAAAAAAAATGCCTGGCTGAGCAAATACAGATCCTAAGTACCCTGATTTGATCATTACCCAATCTATATGTATGAAAGTGTACCTCTAATTATGGACCTTTATGTTGTGAAAAATGTTAACAGAAATAAGTATGTATTACTAAAAATCACAGGGAACCACAAAAGCAATGAATATCTAAAGGAATCCTAAGAAATACAAAGTGAAGACCCACAATTCTCAATATCAAATTACACTGCCAAGTTGTAGTTATACAGCTGATATATGATACTTGCATAAACTATGGACAAAAACAGGGAGGACAAAAACATGATCAACACAAATATGAACACAATCAACTGACTTTGATAAAGAACACTGCAATGTGGAGGGCAGAGAATGAATACCTTTGAGAAAAATGATATCCAGATGCAGAAGCAAAAAATAGGACCTTATTTTACACGATGTATGAAAATGAACACCCCCTCTCCCAAATAGAAGGCAAAACAAAAGACCATAAACCACAAAATGTTTTTAACTAAAACACAGGATGAGCATATATTCTGGGTCACTTGAATCTCTGCTCACCTTTGCAAAGAGGAAAATAAACAAACACCCTGGAAGAAAAACCTCATTGACAATTAAATGCTTTGTCACTGATACATATTTTCTTATATGGGTGACAAAAACTACATGCACGAAACGCAAAAATAAATATATGAGTCTACGTCAACATGAAAAGTTTCTGCACATCAAAGAAAACTACTTTCCAAATTAAAAAGCATCCTATAGATTAGGCAAAAATTTCAGGCAATCACGTAATTCACGAAGAGTTGTCATCTAACATGTACACCAAAAACACTACAAAGTAGCAAAAGCATCCAATCTAATGTTTTGCAAAGAACCTGGACAATTCTGCACAGCCATAAAATCGAACAACAAATAAGAGATAAGGTCCTCAAAATAAACTATTCATTAGAAAACTGTAATTCAAAACCACGTACAGATAATCTCACACTTATTGAATATTCTTAGATTTAAAAAAAAAAAATAGGAGGGGCTGGGGACGCTGTCTCATGCCTGTAATCTCTGCACTTTGCGAGGCCGAGGCAGGTAGATCATCTGAGGTCAGGAGTTTGAGACCAGCGTGACCAATATCGTGAAACCCCATCTCTACTAAAAATACAAAAATTAGCTGGGCATGGTGGCGGGCGCCTGTAGTCCCAGCTACTCTGGAGGCTGAGACAGGAGACTTGCTTAAAACCAGGCAGAGGTTGCAGTCGGCCGAGATGGAGCCACTGCACTCCAGCCTGGAAGACAGAGCAAGACTCCGTCTCAAAACAAAAACAAAAACAAAACAAACCCCAAACCAAAAATAATAGGAATGCAGGTGTGGTTTTGGAGAAAGGGAAACTCATACACTGTAGGTGGAAATGAAAATTAGGATACACACCATGGAAAACAGCTAAATAGCTGGAGACTCCTCAAAGAACTGAAACTACAGATGTACCTTGCTCTAGCGAGGTCTCTTTTTAAAGGTGCTGAGGCATCAAAAATAATCCTAGACACCAGCTCAGAGGCCCCTGGGGCTCTTAGGGACCCAGGTCCCGCGTTTCACCCCCAGCTCTGGGCCAGGGCGCTCCTATACGCTGGACGCGGGTCGGACACTGGCATAGCCTTCCCAGCCGGGGTGCGGACGCTGCAGTAGCCAGGACCCCACAACCGCCCCCACGCGGAGGACTCGGGCCCAGATGCCCACGAAGAAGTGAGGGCACGAAAACAGGGAGAGGCAGGGAAGAAGCTGGGAGGGTTCCCGGTGGGGTCCACGCCCCCGCCGCTTACCGCGGAGACCTGCCTCCTACTCCACCATCACGTGGAACCCACCACCCCTTCTCCGAAGCTCGCTCTGACCAGGGTGCGGCTGCAGGGGCCTCGCAGGAAGTGCAGCCCCAGCTTCCGTAGGGACACGCATGCCGGCAGCGTCCCTCGTGCCAGGTTGAAGCTCCACCCCCTCTTAAAGGGATCGCGGCTCCGACTTGCCAGAAGCAGCTTTGGGTTGCGGCACAGACTGAGCCTCTGCCCAGCCCCAGGGGACGACGAAAGGCCCCTGGTCTCTCATCCTCCCCAGCTTTCGGGCCCTAGAAGTCGCAGGAGCGCTCCCTGTGACCCCCTCCCCGAGATGGGCTCCCTTTGCCTGAGGAGCGCCCGGAACCTGCCCCTGCCCTCCTCTGGACCTCAGCTTCACCATCCGCAAAGGAAGCAGCCTCGCTAGAGCTCTGGGGTCCCTCAAGCTCGGCGTCTCAGGACCCAGGGTGGGCTCCTCTGCTCCTCTGCAGAGGGGGTCCAGAGAACCACAGAAAGCTGGGGGCTGGAGGGACAGTCCGGAGGGCAGCAGGGCCTCCCTAGCCTCACTGTCCGCATCTGTCCTGTGGGAGCCCGGGAGCCTCGCTATGGCCCAGACACCCACAGCCTCACCAGGGCTGCCTGGGTCACCGGGCTCCCCAGGAGGCAGGCAGGGGCCCTGGGGTCCAGCGCTGCCCCCACCTCAACTCCATCCTGTGTCAGGGCCCACGAGGGGCCCTGTGGACTGGACCCAGGCCTGCCCATTCCCAGGGAGAGGCTATTAATTATTGCCTCAATTTCAGAGCCTGTTATTGGTCTATTCAGAGATTCAACTTCTTCCTGGTTTAGTCTTGGGAGGGTGTATGTGTCGAGGAATTTATCCATTTCTTCTAGATTTTCTAGTTTATTTGCATAGAGGTGTTTATAGTATTCTCTGATGGTAGTTTGTGTTTCTGTGGGATCCGTGGTGATATCCCCTTTATCATTTTTTATTGCATCTATTTGATTCTTCTCTCTTTTCTTCTTTATTAGTCTTGCTAGCGATCTATCAATTTTGTTGACCTTTTCAAAAAACCAGCTCCTAGATTCATGGATTTTTTGAAAAGTTTTTTGTGTCTCTATTTCCTTCAGTTCTGCTCTGATTTTAGTTATTTCTTGTCTTCTGCTAGCTTTTGAATGTGTTTGCTCTTGCTTCTCTAGTTCTTTTAATTGTGTTGTTAGGGTGTCCATTTTAGATCTTTCCTGCTTTCTCTTGTGGGCATTTAGTGCTATAAATTTCCCTCTACACACTGCTTTGAATGTGTCCCAGAGATTCTGGTATGTTGTGTCTTTGTTCTCATTGGTTTCAAAGAACATCTTTATTTCTGCCTTCATTTCGTTATGTACCCAGTAGTCATTCAGGAGCAGGTTGTTCAGTTTCCATGTAGTTGAGCGGTTCTGAGTGAGTTTCTTAATCCTAAGTTCTAATTTGATTGCACTGTGGTCTGAGAGACAGTTTCTTATAATTTCTGTTCTTTTACATTTGCTGAGGAGTGCTTTACTTCCAACTATGTGGTCAATTTTGGAATAAGTGCTGTGTGGTGCTAAGAAGAATGTATATTCTGTTCATTTTGGTGGAGAGTTCTGTAGATGTCTGTTAGGTCTGCTTGGTGCAGAGCTGAGTTCAATTCCTAGATACCCTTGTTAATTTTCTGACTCATTGATCTGCCTAGTGTTCACAGTGGGGTGTTAAAGAAGCCCATTATTATTGTGTGGGAGTCTATATTTTGGTTGCAGTTGGGTGCAGTTTGGTTTATAGTAAAAGTAAAAAACACATGAAGGGCATTCACATTTCTGGGAACAGAAGCATCCTGTCTGGTTTTTCAGAGGTGAAGGGAGCAGTCTGAAGGGGCCGTGGCATACGTGTGTCTATAATCAAAGCTCACAGCCAAGGCCCCGGTGGAGGTTCAGGTGGGCCCCATCAAGCACTGCACTGCCAGGGGCCTCATCTTTATTAAATTCTGGGCCTTTTCCTGTGCAATAATTACACAAGGTGGGTTTAATGAACCCTATGTCCTGCGGCTGCCACCTATTTCAGGGTCGCTAAGGTAATGATCACCACCCCCTCCACCTTCTGCTGAGGGTCCGGGTGACCCCCTGGTGGTATAACCCAGGCCATCACCCCTAAGGGGTCCTGAGTCTTGCTCACCAAGGAGTCCTTGGTCTAGGGCTCCTGCACTTGTCCACATACCATCAAATGCTGTGTACTGAGAGGCACTTGTGTAGAGCCCCTCCTTCCCCAGGCAGCACAGCCCTGCTTCTGCTGACACCATGGTCCAGGTGGTACACATTTTTCTGCCCGCAGGTCCCATGGAGGAGCAGCCTGAGTACAAAGCAGCACCCAGAGCTTGTTTTTTCAGAGAACCTGGCTCTGTCCTGTCAAGAAGCCCCACAGCTATGGAAACCAGGACCTCCTGCTTTTCAGAGCCTAGATGTGCAGGATATAGATGCACCTCAGAGGTCCTGGGTGTGAGGTGGAAGGTTGGGGGACACTGGGCTTCCTACTGCTGTGCTCCCATTGCCACATCTTCTACCTGGTGGGACAAGGCAGCTAGCAAAGGTGACAGAATCACCCAGACACTGTGTCCTCCCACATCCTGACCTGGCACCTGAGCCACACTGCTGGTTCTGAAGTTCCCAGGAGCATGTGTGTGCTGTGACCAGCAGACCTATGGCATGTGCCCTCTTCCTCCCTCCGTGGCATGGCATCAGTTCCTCTGATGGTGCCATGTGAGGTCTCCTCCTGATGGGTAGAACTTTCTATAAACCATCCCATGGCCCTGGGGAAAGGCAAGCTCATCCCTGCAGTTTAGCTGTTTCTGTTAAATGCAACCCTATTCTTCCCAGGGCATCAGGGCCCGGTGCAGTTGTCCCAGGCTGGCAGGCAGTCCCTTTGATGGTTGTGTGGAGGGCGCAGCCTGGGCCTAGCTCATGACCCTGGCAAAGGGCAGGTGAGCCCTGGGACTGACCACCTGTACTTTCTGTTTGGTGGTGGGAGATGTGGGGCAATATTTCTTGCCTTTCCTTTAGAGATCATCTCCCAGCCTGCACAGACCACTAGACCCCTAAAAATGTGACTTGTAGGCAGGGCCTGCCTGGCTCTCTGTGGTGCTTTTCTCTCCCCTCCAAGCACCTGTGACTCCCGGGCCTCCAGCCCTGCTGGCTTCCCCCATCTGAGCTCCTGATGCAGGGGGAGGACTGTATTGTGGCAGGCAGCATGCCAGTTTAAACAGTTCTGGGACAAAACTATAGGTATACATTATTTTATGTCCCAAGTAAATGAATCCAATTTCTGGATGCTTTTTTGACACAGAGGGAAGAAATGCATTGGTGAGATCCATGGGCCAGAGCTCAGGTCCATGCTCAGGCTCTGGGAGCAGCTGTGCAGCTCTGGAGCTGTTGCAGGGCCCGGGGAAGGGGTGGGTGCTGTGTCTTTGCTCACTGTGTTAAAGGTTTTATTTGTTTCTTTGTTCAGTTTGTTCTTTGACCCCTGTTTAGCAATACGGAAAATCAAGCATTTCTAAGAGGCAGACACCTTGATTTGGAGCAGGGCCGGGGCATTGGGTGGAAATGGAAAATAGGTTGATAGTGGGAATTTCATTCTCTGGAGCTCACGTGCAGACTCTTGATGGCCCCGTCACAAGTCCACCTGATGACGTGAGTGACCACTGTCCTTCTCCTGAGTGGGTTGCCTGCTTGCCAGGCACATGAGCAGTGCATGCTCACATTCTTCAAGTGAAGGAACTAAGTAAGAAGGGTTTGTCAGCAGATTGTAAGCCTGAAGCTGCCAGTGTTTGGTCCACAGTAAACCACATGTGGAGAGCTTTTAAAAATTGCCTTCAAATCTGGCAAGAAAATTACAGTAATAAATTATTGCTGTAATACACATTTATTTAGTTACAATTATATATATAAAATAATTTTGCAGAAGTTTCTCATCTACCAGCATTTATTATTTTTATTTTTTTGCATGAAAAGTTTCCAAGGAAGCTTAGTGATGGGGACTGTCTCTTTTAAAATTAAATTGTGTAAATAACTCCCAGAGCCATGCTGGTAAGAAACAAAACAAAACAAAAAGAACTAGAAACTTGAAACAAACATAGGATTTCTGCTGGAAAAAGGATGCAAAGCAAGCCTGCCTGCTGCACTTCCCCAGAGCTAATCCTTGAGCCGAAAGAGCTTCCTGGTGAAGCCTCGCACTCTCTGTAACAGGGTGTGGGGGGCCGAGACATGTGGGCTCCAGATTTGACCATCTTTACCTAGTTATGGGATTTCAGTCATGTCCATTAAATTCTTTGAGCTGCAGTTTTCACATATATAAAGTGAAAATATTTTTAAATTTTTAATTTGTATTATAACCTTGTGTAAAGATAAAATAGTACACTTGAAAGCATTTTAGCTGAAGTCAAACGTTCATGTGTGTGCATGCAATGGCTTCTTAATTATTTTAGGGCCTATCCTGGTTTTACTGGTACTGCTGCTAGCACTGCTACTTCTCCATATCTCTGAAGACTATGAAATACTTAGAACTGAAGCAACAAGAAGCACTTGTCAAAGGGTTCTATGGCTGATGACAGATTTGACACAACTAGATATAATAATATGTTAGATGGTGCCTAGAGCACTGCTGAGCAGAGACTTCACGCTGTTCAAAGTCGAAGGTGTCCCTAGAATTCTGAACTTGCTGAAGCCGCCCTCAGAACTGAAGTTGAGAAAACTACATTTTCAATTAAGGAAAGTCTGAGAGAATGTGTTGCCGTCACACCCAAACAACAATAAATGCAAAAGAAAGATGTTCAGGTTGAAGAAAAATGATAACAATTGGAAATTCGAGTTCTCAGAAAAGATGAAAGTGTGCCAAAAATAGTAAACATGTGGAGGGGAAATTACTGTTTTAACGACATCCTCCAGGAATTACAACATGTGCAGAAGAAAAATCTATGACAACATGGCACAAAAGTTGAGAGGAAGAAGGAGGGTAACATAAGGTTTTTATATTTTATATGCAATGTTGTGATATTAATGTACTTTAAGTATTTTTATTTTAATTTCTAAAGAACTCACTAAAAATAAATAAAACATAGTCATAGTTAAAAAAAACACAAGATACAAAATCCATACTAAAGAAAAAAGAAAACCCCATAAAACAAACAAACAAACAAATGAAAACTACAATAATCCAGAAGAAGACCAGGAAGGCAGAACAGAGACTGTCAAAGTAGGTAAAAAGGAAACCTCGATATCAGCTTTTAAAAAGAAATACACATATGAGATAAAGATACAAATAGATTCAAACTGAAAAGATGGACAAATATACACCATGCAAATCTTTGTTATCAAAAACTGCAGCCAGTGTATTAATGGCAGATAAGACAGACTACAAGAAAGACAAGCATCAACAGGGATAAAGAAGGATGTTTTATGTTAATGGGTCAATTTGCTTAGAAAACCTAATAAGCATGTATGCACCTAAGAAAAATAACAAAATACACGAAGCAAAAGTTATTGAATTAAAAGGATAAATGCATAAATCCACAATTTGACAATTCTAATTCTTATATCTCAGAAATTAATAGAAAAAAATAACTACAACAATAGGACTACCAGGTATTAATAGGAGAGATTATAACCAGAGCACCAGGAGAAAAACAGCAATATCCAATGTGCTTACAATATTGGTTGACAACTCAAAAGTTCCCAAAAGAATTTTTGACACTAAATGAAGGTAAATAGTCTGGAAAACCTAAAAGCCAGCAAAGGAAGGAAGTGGAAAATGAAACATTGATTGAAAATAAATCTGGAAGTCCGGGCACAGTGGCTCATGCCTGTAATCCCAGCACTTTGGGAGACCAAGGTGGGTGGATCACCTGAGGTCGGGAGTTCGAGACCAGCCCGACCAACATGGAGAAACTCTGTCTGTACTAAAAATACAAAATTAGCCAGGTGTGGTGGCACATGTTTGTAATCCCAGCTACTCGGAGGCTATGGCAGAAGAATCGCTTGAACCTGAGAGGCGGAGGTTGTGGTGAGCCGAGACCACCCCGTTGCACTCCAGCCTAGGCAACAAGAGCAAAACTCCATCCCCCACCTCCCCAAAAAAAGGAAAAGAAAAGAAATCTGAAAAAAGGAAAAGAGAATTGAGGATAAAGCTTTGGGATACAAAATCCAAAATCAAATGATAGAAATAAGTTCAAATATATCACTTTTTCCTACCAAACATAGAGGGATTAACCTCATATATTAAAATAGAAAATTATCAGTAACAAAGCAGCACTTTCAAATTAAAGAAAGAAAAATAATGGGAATAAAAATTTTAAGTAAGTATTCACAGAAAGCAAGCTGCTACCACAAAATTAATTTTAGTTCAAATAAAATTTAAGGAAGAAATAATAAACAACAGGATAGACACTGCACATGGAGGGACCATAGAACCGAGTAGGTGAAGCAACGTCAAGTCCAACGCTGGCCTCGCCTCCAGGACATACAAAGAAACTAACAGGAACAGCAGGTCTAGAGAGGGACGCTGGAACTCATACTTCTGAATTTAAATGGGAAATAGACAAAGATGTTATGTGTTTATAAAAGATTTTAAAATCGCAACAAATGCTGAATACATGTCATTTTCTAGTATAGGTAATACTTACTAAATGGGACCCATATTAGGTTGCAAAAGAAATTACAAAAAAACTGGAGCTAGGGACCAAAGGACTAACAGAAGTCAGAACGAAAAACACACCCCATATATTTTAGGAAAAAAATGGCACAGTGATTTAATGGTAAATCACTATAAACATGAAGGGATTCGCCTAGAATAGAGATGAGAGGCCAGAGTTCAAGATGACAACATGTGTCAGCCTGGCTTTCTGAATGACTGCACAGGAAAGGCTGCCATCCAGGTAAGTGCAGAAAAGGACATCCCTCAGGTCCTGGATGGAGGAGGATGACCCCCAAGTCCTGGATGGAGAAGGATGACCCCCAATACTGGATGGAGAATGATGCCCCCAGTCCTAGATGGAGAAAGATGCCCCCCTCAGTCCTGGATGAAGACAGATGCCCCCTAGTTACTGGATGATAAAGGATGTCCCCCAAGTCCTGGATGGAGAAAGATGGTCCCCCAGGTCCTGGATGGATAAAGATGGTCCTTCAAGTCCTAGATGAAGAAGGATGCCCCCCAATTCCTGAATGGAGAAGGGTGCCCCTCCCAGTCCTGGATGGAGAAGGCCTCTGTCCTCCCCGAGTGGGTTACAGGTTTGCCAGGCACTAGTTACTGGATGGAAAAAGACATCCCTCAAGTCCTGATGGAGAAAGATGGTTCCCCAAGTCCTGCACAGAGAAGGATGCCCCCCAATTCTGAATGGAGAAGGATGCCCCCTAGTTCTACATGGAGAAGGACAACCCCCAGTCCTGAATGGAGGATGCCCCCCAAGTCCAGATGAAGAAGAATTTCCCCACTCCTGAATGGAATAGGATCCCCCTCAAGTCCTGGGTGGATAAGACACCTCCCAAATCCTGGGTGGAGAAGGACATCCTTCAGGTCCTGGATGGAGAAGGATGTTCCCCAAGTCCTGCTTGGAGAAGATGGCTCTGGGAACTGCATGGGGAAGGATGCCCCTTTTCCAGCCTCCCCATCCATACTTATCCTGACCTGTTAGTGTAGAACAAAAAGATTTGGAGGAAGAAACACGGGACTAAACTTTACTCAGAATGTTTTCCTTTTAATTAACATTTTATAAATTCTGATTTTTATTTGATAAAAATAAGTGAACTGTATGACATAAACACAGTGTAACAACCAATTAGACCTATTTTTCCAAATCTGTGTCCTGGCTACTGGCTCTATTAGTCATTCTACTTTTCTGTATTTGTAAAACTTCTCAAAATTAAAGATAAAATAGTTTATTGCTGGTAACATATATAAATAGACATTGAATAAAATGTAACTCTTTAAAAATTAGTTTATTCTATGGGCTTCTTTTGGTGTACTAAGATTACTAGTGGATTTTTATTACAAGCTCACTGGTAAAAATAGACAATGTGAAAATATTCTAATTTGTTAGAAATTAGTGTTGAGTATTAATCAAAACTTTAAAACCAAAATACATGGACATAAGAATAAATTATTCAACTTAATTATCCACTGACTTTAAATTCTAATTGCTAAATTTACTTTTTGTCCATTTCACCTTCTTCAAATCTCCAAGTAACTCTTCATTTTTCTCTCCTGTCAATATTTTATTCTCCTTTTTTTTCTATTTCCTGATTTTTTGGACAACTAAGGGAGTCGTGTTTTGCTTGTGTTGAATGATGTCATTACACCAACCCGTTAGGCAACTAGACCCTCACCAAGGTGAGCACTAGGAGACTTCTGACCACGGAGCCTCTCCTGATTTTTGAATCAGGCTACCTGGCAACTGTGTTTAAATTATGAGTTGTTTAATTTTTTAGATCCCCTATAGATAAAGAAGGATTTTAATAACCATCAATTTAAAATGCACTTGGACACTTTATGACTGACATTTCTTGCAATTTCTGTGCTGCAGCCTCATGTCTGTAAGAAACATCATGTTCCTTATTCTGCCCTTGCTCCTTGGGCTCCAACAGGAAAAAACAGAAGTTCTGTGGATATAAAACATGGAAACAGTCATTCTTTAAAGAAAAAGGCTGTAAAGCAGAGACGAGAACAGGGAAAGGATGTTATTGAATACATGCAAATGGATAAAATACGAATGATTATGTTCTCATGTTCAACCCGATTTTTAAAAGTGGATGTATGAGCAGTGCGACCATTTAGTCAGGCCATGGTGAGCCTGTGGGCAGCGGTGGCAAACCCGGACTCTGCCCGCCGACACCAGCGGCCCCGAAACCCTAGAGCCAGAGGCCACCTAGTGGCCAAAGTCAGGCAGTCGGCCCACAGCTGCAGGAGAGCTGGAACCCGCCCTTCAGCGGATTCCTGGAGGCGGCACAGTGCCCAGCGCCCGCCACCCGGTGCTCTGGGCGCGGGCAAATGACCCTCAAGCCGCCTGGGACCGGACCAGCCCTGCAGCCTCAGCGATGGGCTCAGGGGCGGCTGCCACGTGCACACGGTGAACTATAGCAGCTGTGGCAGCCCCCAACCCTGTGCAGGCCACCGGCAGTTCAGACCCCATGACCAAAAGCCGCCGCGTGCCCTAACTCAGGCGGTCGGCCCCCCAGCAGCCAGAAGGGGGAAACCTGCAACTCAACCCCATCCCAGCGCCTGCACTGTGCTCAACGCCCGTAATCCCACTCTCTGGGCGCCGGCAAGGAAGACTGGACCTTAGGGTGGGAAGGCGGTGCACTCGGGGACCCTCAAGCCTTCTGGAACAAGCCCTGCCATCCTCCGCCGCAGGCTTAGCGGCAGCTGCCACCTGCACACTCCTGGAAGCAGCAGCGGTGGCAGCTCTGGTCTCTGCCAGCTCCAGCAGGAGCGCGGACCGCAGAGCGAGAGGTCACTGCAGCGCGTGTTAGGAGGTTGGCCTCACAGCTGCAGGAGGGCAGGAATCTGCGCCCGACCAGATCCTCATGGCTGCACAGTGTCCAACGCCCACGACCCCACAATCTGGGCGCTGGTCTAGGAATAAAGGACCCTAGGGTGGAAGGGTGGTGCACTCACCCACCCTTGGGCAGCCTCAGACCAGCCCTGCCAGCATCTGCCTTGGATTCAGCTGCAGCTGGCGCCTGCGCAGGGCACACGGCAGTAGTAGTGGCAGCCCTGACCCTGCCCTCAGACACCAGCAGCAAAGACCCCAGGGCCGGACGCCTCCAAGGCACCTAAGTCAGGTGGTCGGTCCCATAGCTGCAAGAGGGCGGGAATCGGCTACTCAGCCCCATATCAGCTGTGGCAGCCCCCATCTCTGTCCATACCACCAGTAGCACGAACCCCAGGGCCAGATAATGCGGTGGCGCCTAACTCAGACTACAGCTGCAGCAAGGTGGGAATCGGCCGCTTAGCCCCATCCTGGAGGCTTCTCAGTGTCCAGCGCTCGCACACCACGTCCTGGGAGCAGTCTAAGGAACAGCAGACCCTAGGGTGGTAGGGTGGTGCACTCAGCGACCCTCAGGGTGTCCGGGACCAGCCCTGCCAGCCTCTGCCATGCGCTCAGCTGCAGTTACCACCGCCAGGTGGCGCCCGTTAGCAATGGTGGAAACCACACCCCCCTCCTCCGACCTTGCCTGCCCCCAACAGCAGTGCAGATTCCATGGCTGGATGCCTTGCCAGGGCGGGAACCAGCCGCACAGCCTATTCTGGGCAGCTGCACTGGGCCCAGCGCCCGAAACCCCGAGCTCTGGGCGCGGACCAAGGAAGAGCGCACCCTAGGCTGGGAAGGTGGTGCACACCGCGATCCTCAGGCTTTCTGGGACCAACCATGCCGGCCTCTACTGAGAGCTGAGCTGCAGCTGCCAGCTGTACAAGGGCGCGACAGCAGCAGAGCAACCCGGCGCTTTGCCTGCACCAGAGCCCTGACACCCGGGAAAACGCCGCCTCAGCGCCTAATTCAGGCAGTCAGCCCCGCAGCTGCAGCAGGGCGGAAACCTTTGCCCTCGGCCCAGTCTCCTTGGCTGCACAGTTCCCAGTGCCGGCGACCCAGAACTCTGGGCTCAGGCAAAGGAACAGCGGACCTTAGGGTGGGATAGTGGTCCACTCCATGACCCTGAGGCTGCCTGGGAAACGCCTTGCCAGCCTCCATCATGGGCTCAGCTGCAGCAGCCACCTGCACATGGCGCACGGAGCAGCCTTGGTGGCAACCCCAGACCATGCTTTTACACCAGCCAGGTGGACTCCAGGGCCAGACGCCGCCCAGCGGCCAATTCAGGTGGTCCAGCCCCAGCTGCAGGAGGGCGGGAACCGGCAGCTCAGCCATTTCCTGGCGGCTGCCCTGTGCCCAGCGCCTGCACACCCTGATCTGGGCGCTCACAAGAAAGAGCTGACTCTAGGGTGAAAGGGCCATCCACTCAGCGACACCCAGGCTGTCTGGGACCAGCCCTGCCTGCCTCTGCTGTAGGTTCAGCTGCAGTGGTAACCTGCACAAGGTGCGCAGCAGCAGCTGTGGCAAACTCCGACCCTGCCAGCGCCACCAGCAGCCCAGAACCTTGGGCCAGAAGCCTCCGCGACGCCTAAGTCAGGGTGTTGGTCCCCAGCTGCAGGAGGGCAGAAATTGGCGCTCAGCCTCACCTCAGAGGCTGCACGGTGCCCAGAGCCAGGGCCCAGCTCTTCTAGCGCAGGCTGTGGAGGGCCTAGGGCCCACCCAGGCTGGAGGGCAGTGTCATGATCACAGCTTACTGAAGCCTCAACCTCCCAGATTCAAGCTACCCTCTCACCTCAGCCTCCTGAGTAGCTGGTAGCTGGGACTACAGGCGGGTGCCATCGTGGCTGGCTCTTATATTTTATACACATTTTGGAGAGGCAGGGTCTCACCATGTTGCCCAGGCAGGTCTTGAAAGCCTGGAGTTCAAGTGATCCTCTCACCTTGACCTCCCTCAGTGGGATTATATGTGTGAGCCACTGTGCCCTACCTGCCGCTTTTCTTATAAGGATACTTGTCATTGGATTTAGGGCCCATCCTAATCATCTCAAGGTGCTGGATTTAATTACATCTGCAGATTGTTTTCCAAATGAGGCACATTCACAAGTTCCAGGTAGACATATCTTTTGACAGACCACCATGCAAACCACTCTAGGAGTACTAAAGTGCCAGTGTGGACTGAGGCACCAAAGAATCACATCATTATGTCACATAACTTGCCTTATTTGTAGCGACCCATGGGCTTGGAAACAGAACCATTTGCAGCTGTCAGGGAAGTGCACAGTGCCTGACCTTTCCCACAGCCTCCTCCTCACTGGCCTTCCATGAGAGGGTCACCCCTCGAGAGTGTCCAGAGATTCCTGTTAAATGCTAAAGACCACAGGAGCGTTTGGAAGGGGGAAGATGTTTGGGGAGCAGCTTAGTTGTCCTAAGGGGCCCATCACCCGTCACTGTTTCAGCAATATGGATCTTCCAAGGATCTGGGAATGGGAGCCAGGCATAAAACAGATACATGTGGATGAGAAGAGGCCAGAGTCTTTCTCTGTGTAGGTACCAGCCCAAGATGAGCATTGCTCCAGAAACACATGCACTCATGATGCTAAACCCAATCTATTGAGGACTTAATATGAACTGCGATTTTTTAAAATCATTTAATTCTTACCACAGTCCTTTGACATCTTATTATCTCCATTTTACAGGTAAAGAAAAAGGCACAGATGGTTTAAGTAACTTGCACAAGGTCACACAATCACAACTAGTAAAGCCAGAATTAAAGTCTAGTTGGTCTGCATTCAAAGGCTGTGCTCCTGCCCCAAAGTGACAAGTAATGACTTAAAGGCAAGAAAAACAGACCCTCCTCTACCCACCATCCTCAGACACAGCCTTCCAGATCAGGATCTGAGCCATTTATTCATTTTCTCTCATATTCATTCATTCATTCATTCATTCATTCATTCATTCAGTTTTTCATCACACATTTAGTGAAGCTCTGTCGTGGAATGTTCACACAGAAGGTACAAAAATGAGGCAGGTGTATTTTCTCCCATCTAACAGGGGATGACCACATGAAGAGAACTGATGGGCTGTGTGTCCCATGGCCTTACATGGCAGTGGTAGAGGGTGGCCCAGGTCATCCACTCTCTGGGGAGGCAGAACCAGAAGCATCAGTTGGACAACTGCTAGAGATGTTTATGCAGCCTCATATGTTAAGTCGTATATTTTGAAAGCTTTTTAAATTTTTTCTTTAAGAAGATTTTAGATGGTTATCACTGAGTACCAGAGGGATGTAGGCTGATGCCCTTATCAACAAAGTCAGGGACCGTGGCATACAATGATTGGCTACTGCAGACACGGTCACAGTGCTACCTCTAGATGGCCTGAATCCCCCTGCCCTCTCTGGTGGGGAGAAGGGCTGGCAGAGCCATTAGCATGGGCTCTGGCCAATCCTGACCACTTTGACGCTCCTGGTGCTGACCCAGGGTCCTGGAGGAAGGGATGAGGTGGGCGGTAGAGATGCTCAGGGCAGCGGCCCCTTTCCATCCACACTGGAACTATTTCAGTATTTTACCACCAATTCGGCCATTCCCTTGTGCGCTGGCTGAACATCAGCCCTGCTCCAGGTCTCAGTTTCCCCTTTGTAAAGGGAAAGTTCTGGATTCAGGGGTGGCCAGAGGTCATTATGGTCTTGTGATTCCAAGCCTGTAGGCAGGGGGTGAGAGGTTCATTAGGAGCACAGAAGGCCAAGGTTGGGGAGAGGCAGCAGAGAGAGTGGCCTCCCTTCTACCCAGGTGGGAGGTTTACAGAGACACACTTCCTTCTTCCCCAAGGCAGGACTTGTTACAGTGAGCTTCAGGCAGTCTGGCTCTTAGGACTAACTAGGATGTCACCCTCCCTGCAGCGTCCACTCCATAGACAACATGAGAGGAGTGTGTAAGTATAACTAGGAACAGGCTAGTGTCCTGATATTCTCTGTGATGGAGGGGACAGCCCTCCTCAGTGACCCGGGCGAACCCAGAACCATGAGCAGCCTGAACACACTTTACTTTCTCAGCAGTGACAATCAGAACCCTGGCCTACTGAAGCAGAAATTAAAAAGAGAAAAACCTAAGTTCCTGCCTGTTCCAGGCTGACTCACTCCAAAGCCCTGCTAGGATTAAGGTAACTTTATATACAAGGCCAAGCAGAGCCCAGAAGGAATGGACTCCAGGAACAGGGATGAGAAAAACAGGTTCTTCTTATCAGCTTCCCCCTTTGAGATTCTTTCCCAGGCCAATATTTCTTTGCTCTGCTCTCATAACTATTTTTGTAACTATTTAAGTTTATAAGTATTTTTTAAGTTCCTGTTTTCCATCTGTGTGAACCTGAGAAAGTCAAAAGACATGCTTGAGCAAGCCTAAAATAGTGACCGTTTGCTGAAAGCCTGCTGGGTGGCCCAGCAGAGGTCACCAGGCATGTTTGAGTCATACACCTGTCACTGTTTAATTAACTGCCTTTGTTCTGCTTCTGTAAGCTTGCTAAGCCCACCTTGTAAGTTTTGCACAGCTGCATGCTTAAAAACCAGGCCCCATCTCTTTTCTGGGCTCAGCCTTTTGGATGCAAATCCACTGGGCAAGTGGTCACTTTAATAAAATCCTCCTGTCTCACCCATTGGTCTCTCCAGTCTCTTGAATCCCTCAACACTAAGATGGCTCCAAGACAGCATGTGAGATTTAAGTAATAACTTTTTTGTTTGTTTGTTTGTTTTTATTTTTGTATGAGACTGGGTCTGGCTTTTTCACCCAGGCTGGAGTGCAGTGGTGCAATCACAGCTCACTGCAGCCACTTCCTGGGCTCAAGCCACCCTCCCACCTCAGCTTCCCAGGTAACTTAGGACTACAGGTATACACCACTGTTGTTGGCTAATTTTTGTATTTTTTCCAGAGACGAGGTCTCACTGTCTCACTGAGCTCAGGCTGGTCTCACATTCCTGAGCTCAAGAGATTTACCAGTCTCAGCCTTCCAAAGTGCTAGGATTACAGGCATGAGACACTGTGACTGGCCAGTAATTTTGTTTTATTATATTAAGGTGAGGTTTATACCACCTTCTTCTGATTACAGAAGTAATACATGCTCATTGTATAACACTGAAAA
>NW_026652288.1:52665097-52748791 GCF_009828535.3 Hylobates moloch
ATGCTGTCATTCCAGGACGTTGAGAGGCTGAGGCAGGTGGATTGCTTGAGCTCAGAACTTTGAGACCAAGCAAGGCAACATGGTGGAACCCCGTCTCTATGAAAAATATGAAAATTAGCCAAGCATGGTGGTGCCCGCTTTTAGTACCAGCTACTGGAAAGGCTAAGGTGAGAGGATCATTTGAAACCAGGAGGTTGAGGCTGCAGTAAGCTCTGGTTGCACCACTGCAATCCAGCCTGGGTGCAAGAGGGAGACCCTCTACCCAGGACTCTTGGGATATGACTATACCCATAGGGATTGCCCTCAGTAACCTCACATTTGAGTGGAAGTGGAGATCATATGTACCTATACCAATATCTAGCAAAAAAGAAAAACATAAGAAATGATGGCAGAAATGGCCCAAAGAATAAAAGAGGGTGGGGGTAATTGAGAGAGGCTTTCTGGTGATAAAATTTGAACTGATTTCTGGAGAATGGGTTGAATTCCAATAGGGGGAGATGGACCAAATTTAATTTCACTGAGGGAAATGTCTTGAGCAAAATCTAGAAAAGGACAACATGCCCATTTTCAGTGTTAATGAGGGTCCAGTTGGGGTACAGTGCAGGAAGAGAGTTCTAGTGAAAAGGTAGTTGGTCTGATAGGTCAGGGTCTTGCAGGCAGAGGCAGATACTATCATTATTCCATTTTTCAGATTGGAAAACAGACACAGAGAGCCCAAGGTCACAAAGCCAGAAAGGGAATCTGGGTGGTCTAGCGGTAGCACCCTCTTCTTAAATGATCCATTAAAGGGCCTCTTCTCCAGGCACTCTAAAACTCTTCTCCATCTTTAGCTTCCCCAGGGTATAGTGAGGCCCCCTGTCTACCTCACAGGATGGGGTCTCAGAAAAGCAACAGCTCCCAACTCATACTAGCTTTTAAATAAAAAAAAATTATAACCTTGCAAAACAAGAAATGCAGAGGTTGGGCAAGAGCCAGCCCTGGTTCATTCAGCAGCTCAACAATAAATCCAAGACCTGGGTATTTGCTCACCTCTCCACACCACCATCCCCATGGGCCAGCTTCTACCTCCTCCTGAATGCTGTGTCTTTGCCTAGTTTTCTCCCTGATTTTAGCTCGAGTGCTGCTTCCTGGGGGCAGCCTTTCCTGCCTCCCTCTTGGGGTCAGTCTTTCCTGCCTCCCTCTTGGGGTCAGTCTGCCTTCCCAGGGAGTCTGCTCAACTTTCCCTTATTGCATAATTCTGTGACTAATGTCAGCTCTTTCTGTTAGACTCTCAGCTCCACTACAGAAGAAATTCTGTGCATTTTTGCTCACTATTGAACCCTGGAGTCTACTACTCAAATATTTGTCAAATGAGTAAATGTTAGCTCTGTGCAGGGCCAAGGAACCCAAGAACCACAAGAAACATGCAATCTGCCAAAATACTTATTGCAGCTCACTCTCCTCTGGTGATGTTTCCCTGAGGCATATTCCTGTTGGTTTCTTCCCCTCAAGAAGCATTCTTCTTTCTCCTTCCTATAAAAGCCAGGATTTTCTCAGATAATCACACCATGCCCCATGCAAAGAGATTTGGATTATTCTATCATCTTGAGGCGTTTCTGCAGAAACTGCTATCAGCCCAGGTGGCCCATGACCTAAGCTGACCCAAGCCGACTGAAGAGAGGACGTATTCTATGCACCCTATGCAGTTCCACAGGGTGCTGGTTGTCCCAGCTGCTACTGGTGGTCTTCATGTAGCCAAGGTATCACTAGTGCATATGGAGAAAACAGAGCAACTGGAGAGAAACTGAGTAGGTAAAAGTGGGCAGGGCTTGGTGATGTTTGGGGATGTGATATGAGGGATAAGACACAGGATCGTCTTAGGAAAATCTCCTGTATTTTCCTTTTGGACAATGGAATAAATGAATAAAAGTTCCAATCACTGGGATAGAAAACACTTGGAAAATATGAGATTCATTCAGGCAAGTCTTTCATACACTATTCCATAATCAGTTTCATAAGTGAAAGGGAGCCAGAACTCATCTCTACCTTATTTGCTTCTATCATACTGTGTTGTACCCTGTTGGATCTACTTATCACATTCCTCCTGCTAGTGGACTTACCTGCTAATGTTTGCACTTCTGCCTTGCCAGCATGGAAGCTCTGACACAGCAGGAGCAGTGTGTGTGCATGTATGTTTGTGTGCACTTTTGTGTGTGTGTGTAATTGGATTCCCCACAGCACATTATTGTTTTATCCATAGTAAATGGTGGATGAATATTTGCAGGATTTAGCTGGACTGCAGCATTGTGGAGGTCAGATAACCACATTTTGATAGACAAGTTGCATTCTAACCTTGAAGCAGACAAAATGCCCATCTTATCAGCTTCCCTCACACCGGCTGTGCCTTTCCTTTGTGGTTGTATGTTTAAGGAGCTCATCCAACAAGCTTCTTAAAAAGCGGATTGGACCTTCACCAGCCTCAGGCTGCATGGCACGGTGACTGTGTCTTTGAATATCCTGGATGGAGGCTGGTCACCCTTTTGTCTTTGGGTGACTAGACTACTCAGGAAGGCAGGGATGAATGCACCCCCCACCCCGCTTTCTTGTTAATGAGTTTGCAATTTATTTTGGCAGATCTAAAATAATAATTCAAAGGCAGTGTAGAAGCAGATGGGGACATTACTTGTAATTGTTTAATACTGTTATGACATTTGCTTACAGAAAGAGAGGCAAGCCACCATCTTCAAGGGAGGGCACAGTCATCAACTGTGATCCTGGTGTCCATGTTGGAATATCATGGCAACTATCTCCCAGCACTGGACTTGATTACTTCTACTGCATTCCCAGTGATAGCTGAGTTGCTTAATTTACTCTCTTCAACACCACGTGTGAAAGGGAAGCTAGAAAACTGCACTACGTATGGCTTCGTGCACTGAAAATTTGACATTATCAAAGGAGGCATGATCTTTCTCTCTCTATCCCTCTCCAAATGTTTTCTATAATTATATTCAGAGGCTCATGGGTCTTACCACGGGTGATCAAGGAAGGGCTGGTAACTCTTTCAACCACAGGTAAAATATTACAAACATCTGAAACCTGCATTTTTACAGGTGAGAGAAATGAGGCTGGAAAAGTTAAGTGCATCATGTTGAATACAATTTTATTTGGTGATCAGGCAGCCCTGGGTTCAAATCCTGGTTCTATTGCTACCAGTTAAGCCACTTAACTCCATCTGAGCCTCAGGTTGCCCATCTGTGTCATAAGCAGTAACAGCAGCTGTCCTGTAGGACCATTGTGAGA
Source organism: Hylobates moloch (assembly GCF_009828535.3). Classification (NCBI taxonomy): domain Eukaryota; kingdom Metazoa; phylum Chordata; class Mammalia; order Primates; family Hylobatidae; genus Hylobates; species Hylobates moloch. The sequence goes on from NW_026652288.1 coordinate 52,668,377, forward strand.
ATTACAACTCAGGCAATGATCATGATACTTCTTGGCACAGAGGTGTTCACTACCTAGGTAGTGTTATTATTATTAGGTCTAAAGTCACAAAGGGAGTTTTTGAGAAAGCTGGAATGAAAACTTGTTTCTCTCAGCTCTGAGCTTATTAGAGCACACTGTTTTGCTTGAATAAAGCAGCCCTGGAGTATCTCAGGGGAGGGTGTTTGTAACATCTGCTCAGGCACGGTTTCATTTACTATACACCCAGAGACTAGCACTGTACAAGTTGTGGGGAGATACTCATGTGAGTTGGTGGACTTCTGGTCAAATATTTTCCCTAAGCCCAGGTCTCTATGGCATTCTACAGAACACCCTGCATCCTTCTAAGGGACACTGGAAGAGCGAATGGATTGTACAGTGGGTTACAAATAAAATGGCCAATCTCAGCATGAAAGGCTGAGGGTGTTACCTGAATGAGGATGCAGACCCTCCATCTACATACAAGTAAACCTAAGTGACCATGAGCCTGCTGGAAAGAAATCACATGCTATGTAAAGGCTTAGTAACAGTGATGAATATTTGAACTTGAACTCCAGCTCCAGAGCAGTTCAGTGGCCTCTCTTCCAGGAACAGAAGCCAAAGCAGCTCAGGATTCTTGGAAGGCTCTGAAAGGTCAATGAGAACCCTGGTATATGTCAAGACTTTCCCACCAAAGAAGGGCTCCGTGTGTAGAGACTTAGAAAGGATTCCCAACTTCAACCCCTTCAAAACCAGAAACAAAGGTGGGGGACAGCCCAATTAAGTGGCCCTAGAGATTTGCCCAGGAGCTGGAGCCCTCCGGAGACTTCCAGTTTTCCTATGCAGGGAGAGGACTGGGAGTTTTCCGGTCACAAGCCTTCTGCCTTTGTTTTCATGAAGCTATGTCTCTTACCTGGTAAGAAAAATGGAACTGCATGCAGCTGCTGAAAACTTTAACCAGAAACCCGAAGATGTTGGCACAAAGAAAGGAGGCCTGAAGAAAACAAGTGACCGTGAAAACACATTTAGCTCTTAATCTGACCCATTTCTCATGGGCCAGGCCTGGTGCCAGGAATGCGGTCATGAATAAGGCCTGAGCTGCGATTGTGAGGATGAGAGGGAGTCCACCCTGTGGGGATCTGGGATGATAGAAGGGCCCCACCTCAGAAGACATCAGGCAACTGGATGACTGCACTTCTTTAGATTTCATGCTAGTGATTCTTATCCTCTCTCCACCCCTACACTTTGATACTTCCTCGAAATTAGATTACATATGAGATAGAAACAAAGAATGCAGCTGTCATAATGACTCTTTCTCAGGGGCCACTGCATCTGTGTTCATGACGTGATTACTGTGCCACCTGCCTCCCTCTTCTTAAGGCCCTTCTTTATTCCTGGAGATGTGCTTACCACAAGATAGCTATAAACATATCATTGGCTTGCCCTGCCAGTTATAGCAATTGTGAAAATAAATTTGCAGCATCATATATGGCCTGAATATTCTCAAAAGATGTTCCTAACAGCTCTGATAACAAAATAAGTTTTCCATAGAATAGCTGTACCTACATGATCTCTGCTTATGCAAACTTATGTTTTAATTAATCTTAAAGCAAAACTTTTCCTAAAATTTCAGAATTGAAGTCTTTTGTCATCATATGAAGAAGGATACAGTATCTAATATTGTGAACTTCTCTATTTTAAGAAGTTTTAAGACATCAAGTCTGCATAATAAAATTAATTTAACAATTTGGAATGCTATTTTATAAATTAAAAAAGCTTTAAACTATATGTTACTAACACATTTTTCTTCAAGTGTGGTTGTCCTTGTAACTTTTTGGTAGTTCAATGAAAACCACTACTTGTGAGAAAACTGAAATAGACTAGGACATAGAAGATAGATAAACAGAGAAAGAAAAGGTAAATTAACTATTTGTGCCACATGGCAAAGAAAGTTTACAGTATGTAGTCATTAATGTACTCGGTTATGATTATATAATATAACCAATAGTGAATAATTTTAAATGCAATTTAGAATTCAAAATGTTTTATACTTGGTATACATTTCTGAAAGAAATATGAAATCTACCGAATGAGGGAGAGACTTTATATGTGTAATTACTTACAAATGGAGAAAAGTTTTACAATAATTTTGATTATAAACTATAATCAAGAGATTTAGTAAGAGTAGCATTTTTTTCTTCCACAAACCACTTTAATTGTGTGCTCACCACCTACTTCAGCATCTAAGAGAACTTTGACACTTGTTTTTGGCACCCATTGCCTTCTCATCAGTCTAACTCCAAGACCTTCCTCCAAGTGGTAGGCTCTGGTAATTCAGCAAAAGCAAGGCACTGACAGGCAAGTGTGAAGCCAAATGGCTCCGAGTAACATCCCTGACACCTTTTCGCCAGCTATTCACATGTATTTAATATATACCACTTCCCTGCGACTGTCTGCATCCTCTTCTACCAGCAATTCCTCCTGATTTATCCTTCTCCTTCAGCAATTCCTAATTTCTTTGCCTTTCTAATAGATGTTGTGGCCTGACAGAACACCTTTGCTAGAGTTCTTTGAAGGCTAATTATAACCATAAGGAACAGGAAATAAGAAGTTATTCCTTGTAAGTTTGCTAATCTTATCTGTTCAGAGCAATAAAAGTTCCCCATCAAAGACTTACAAAGGGAGATTTCATCCCCCCAGCTTGCTATTCCTATTGTTTTTGCATTCTTAAGACAGGAGGCAAGTGCTTTACCTTCTGGGAAAAGCTGAGGCTGAATATGCAAGTTGTCATGCAAATTTGCTGAAGATAATGAGAGGGTCACAAATTCAAAGATCCAGTTGCTCTAGGACAGGGGGTTGGGAGGAGAGCCAATAAATAAAATGTGTGGTGCAAATGCCTTTCAGGAAAGGGTGTGAAGGGTGGGGTGGATTTACCAGAAGCTTTGGCAGTCAGCTTTGAAGTCTTCTGAAAAGGAAAAGTGTAGCCTTCCAGGGAAGCAGCCTGATGACCTCTTCCATAAGGCTGATGTGTTGGGAAATAGCAACACATGAGCAAGAAGTCCCTTGAATAATTTTCTTCCCTCCTTCTTCTTCTGGAACTGTTGGGAAACTAGATAAGACCCAGGAGTCTGGTTTTTGAGAATGGCCCGGAATGAATTTTTAGTTTCCGGGTAGGAACAGAGAGCTCAGAAGGTCGTTTTGTCCTCCAAGGAAATCTGGCCATAGCTTTTTTTCCTGTTCTATCCAGAGCTTCTGTGCTGGTGGATTAAGTACATCTGTGCACAAGCAGCCAGGGTTTTGGCAAACAGTCTCAGGGAGGATGGCAGAAGGAGAAGAAAAAGGGGATTGTTCCTCTACCACACATCTTCTTTTCCCAAAGGAAACAGAATCTACTCACCAACAACAATCCCAACACTACAAAAAGGACATGGAAATAAATGTGCATGCAACTGGGACACATACCCCATGTCACCTGCTACAAATGGAGCAGAAGTGGGAGAGAATTGAGCCACTGAGAGCCTAGGCCTTCTGAGCTGTAGCCTACTTCCAGGGAGCACGGGCTTCCTCACTGGTCTCTGGGTGGCCTAGTAACTCTACTTCCCTGACCTGGGAAGGATGCGTGAATAACCAGCTAAGAGGAGACACCCATCCTCATAGGGTTGCCTGGGGTATCTGAAGCTGAGTTGGTAGCAGGGGAGTCCTCAACAGAGGCACTGAGATCCAAGAATTCCAGGATAATGTCCCCAAGGCAGTAAATCAAATGCCTGTTGATGAGGGGTTGTTGCAGTGACTCCAAGACTAGACCCCAGCTCAGCTGGCATTTGTTCACCTCAAGAATTTCTACTATGAGATCTGGGAGGACTCCCATTAGGCTCTGCAAAGCCTGTTTCTCAGCAGGCAGTTTCTGCTCCTGGGTCCTTACAGGCTGTGGAAACTCAGGCAAAACTCCACCAGGCCAGATGGACTCCTGAAGAAGCCAGAGGTACTGCACCCAGGGCTGTGGACTTGTTAAATTAGCTACCTGCACCTCTAGCCACCTTTGAACTAGGGTACCAAAGACAAGACGAAGAAACTTCTGCATGTTTTCAGTACACAGTCATTTCCATTGTTCTGTTAGTAGCAAGAGAAGCAGATTCAAGATTGTGTCAACTAACTCTGTCTCTGTTCCTGAATCACTGTTGCTGGGATCTTGGGCTGGCACAGTTGCATCTGACAAGGATCTTTTTCTGGGGCTTCTGTTGGCTGCATCTCCAGTAACTTTGTCTGTTTTTCAATAAAAGATTCCATCCCAGACACGGATAGGGTCTTGGACTCCACATTGCCTTCCTGGAGACAATAAAGAATCTTGTCTTGTGCTTCAGTCACACTTAGTGCTGGAGAAATGTTACTGGATGAGAACCTCAGCCTGGACTTGCTAGCCTTCTTGCCTTCTGTATGGGACTTGCTTTCGGTCTCGGCCTCACTCAGCTCCTCTGTGGGGCTCTGGGATTCAGAGCAAGGAAACGCTGTCTTCAAGGTGTCCACAATGGCACTCACCACCATCTTCTCTATTCTAGAGACCATAAATGGTTTCTTAACAAAGGAAATGCGAGCATCTGTGTTCATAGCAAGGAACTCCTGCACCTCCTCACTATTAGCAATCTCTGGAATGGCACACAGTTGCTTCAGGAATTATTCTAGAGGCTCTTATGGGCTTCTACTCTGTCACTGTCCATGTTTCCAGATGGAAGATCTGGAAAGAGCTTTTTAGGAACCTTCACATTTTTAATGAACTTTCATAGATCTGGTTTCTCCTGATGGCCTGCAGATTCAAGAACTCCCAATAGCCGTGATTCACAGTGTGATAGGCCAGCTGCTGCAGGCTGCTCCTGTTTTCACCATCAAGGGCTGTCTCATACTTCACAGTATAGTGTGTGTATGGGTGCAGTCCGGTGCCACTGTGCTCTCGGGCTGTAATGGTGCCAGTGATATGAAGGTTCTGGATGACAACTGGGCCATCTGGACTGCTTAGGAGCTCAAAGCTGAAGATGGCTGAGCTGAGAGGACCAGGTGGAGAGGAGGAAAGCAGAACTGGTGGCAGACTAGGATCAAGATAGCTCACATCATTGGTGAGATCCTTCTCTAAGCATGAGGGCTGTGAGGAGCAGGTCTTTTCTGGCCCCTCCAGCAACGCTGGAACAGAGGTGGTAACATCTCCTTGTTCTATCTCCTTGTCTCCTGTGTCAATCTGGATCTCTGGGCAGAAGTTCAGCGTGGAGACAAGCAGGCCTGTCTCTGTTTCTGTCCCTGGACACTCCTCAGCCTCTGCTCCTTCAGAATCCTCACCACCTTTGAGTTCCAGAGCCTAGGAACCCTCTAGGGCACACAGGGCATCCTGAATCCTGTCAGACAGAAAGTGGCCTGGAGTCATGAGCATGATGGTTTCTTAGCCTAGTTCAGACAGCAGACTCCAGCTGAGTCTTCACATAAGAACAGGGGGCCTCGAATATTTAGCTGTAGGAAATGAGTTGTTTCCTACTTTTCTTTTTTCAGACATCCCACCCAAATCTCCCTCTACAGCTTCGTGGCTTTCTTCAACCTCTGAGAAGGGGCTTGCAGGACTCTCTGGCTCACTGTTAACTTAGGAACCCTGGGGCTGCTACTGGAGAAGGAGCTCTCCCTTCTGGAAGCTGCTGTACCTCAGCAATCAGTGGCAGAGATACGGGCACTGAGGGCTGTTCAGGGGCACTGGCTGGGCAGAGTGTTGGATCTCTGGCCTTGGAAAATATACCCATGAGTACAAGGTGGATCCCATCAGGATCTCACAGCCTGCTGATCAGTGGTAAGACTACACTGCATACGATGAGTTCAACCACTACATGGCATCCAGTATGTGTCTCCAAGTGGGACTTGGGCACCAGCCCTTGAAGCAACAAATTCACAATGCCATGTGTATAGGTGACTTCAGCACTGGGGCTGTGCACAGTAGGATGTGGGTAAGTAGCCCAGCAGTAAGCCTCCCAGAGGTGGGAAGGCTCAACTGGACCCTTCTTCCCTGTAGTGGCCTCCTTTGCCTGAATATAGCTCTGCAGGTGACAACGACAGAGAGTCAGAACATTCTGGGCAAGAGCATGATGGTGCATCATGCTCATCCTCTTCCGAATCTCCTGGACCAACCCTTTCATAGTTGCCTCCATTTCCTATGCAAAGCCTGGCTCCTGGCTCACAGAACGGTACCAGGATAACACAAAATGTCAAATAATGACATCTGGATGGTGCGGTTGATCTCCTGTTCCAGCTGTCTTTCTGCCTCAGGGCATACAGGACAGGTGTCCAGTGGGATGAAGCCTTCCAGAAGCAGTGGACCTGAAGCCACTCCAGAGACACTGGAGCCCAGCCATCCTCCCACCACCACTAGCAATGCAGACAGAAGGCACAGCAGCCACACGCTGACCAGAAGGTGTATGACCAGGAGCCAGCAAGCAAGAGCCCCACAGCCACCAGCTTCTGACTACTCAACAGGTTATTGAGGTGACAGCTGGATCCAGCTGGAGTCTCCTGGAATGATGGCACTGTTTCTGTCTTCATGGCTGAACGGACAAGGTGGCTTCCCCAGATGGCAGCCTCAAGATTTTACTCCAGAGTTAGGGAAGCGGGGAATGAACTGTGTCCCAGATACAGGGTGATCTGGGTGCTGTTCAGGGAACCGAGTCTCCAGGCCCTCTAAGTCCTACAGACACTGCAAAGCGACAGCGGCAGCTCTGCATCTGCCCATGGCTACCACTCACAGAGTCCTTGAACTGGCCCCTTCCAGTCGAGGTGTGGCTTTGGAGGAAAACTCTGCAGCCTTGATACCGCCCCAGGCAGAAGGCCTCTTCGCGGCCCTGGGGCCCACGGACACTTACACAGGCAGAGGGCGGCGGCTGGCCAGGACTGGGTCACATGCCGCTGGGAACCATGTGCCCACACTCAGCCCCGACCTGAAGTGGGCTCATCGGGGTCATCTCTGCTGGCCTCGTCCTGTTGCTGCTGCAGACCTGGGTGACTGCACTTGCAGCCCTGCCTGTGTTAGGGCTGCCAGCCTGCCAGCCACCAGCGACCAAGAGTAGCTTTTTATAACTTAAATTTTCTATATATTCCTTGCATATATTTTTGACATTGATCATGTATTTTACTTAACCTACTAACAGAATATACCTACAGTAACATTACAATAAAAATTACCATGGTCCATGACAAATTTATTTGCAAGTGCAGTGGGAAAAAAAGTTTAATAAAAACAATAGAGATATACAATATGTGGCTTTTCACAGTTTTGTCTCCCATATTATTCCTATCATTTATTCTATATTTCTAAGGTTAAATAATATCAAGATCAGGTACAAGGGTTGTAATGTGCTTTTAATTATTATATAGAAATGTATCCCATGACAATTATATTCAACATATATCAAGCTATGTACAATTTTAATAATAATTTTATACATGTTGTTTTGAAAATGAGAGCAAATTTGAATATAACCAATAATCACAAAAATATTTACAGTGCAAATATTCTCAGCAAGATTTGAATTGTTGGTAAATTCAAAACAGATAACAAGCAAAATTTTGTATAATTTTCATTTAGTTTATGTTAAAATGTTTTGAATTCAGATTAATCACATACCATCATATAATGTTTTTGGTTTTGTTTTGAGACAGAGTCTTGCTCTGTTGCCCAGGTTGGAGTCAGTAGCATGATCTCAGCTCACTGCAACCCCTGCCTCCCAGGTTCAAATGATTCTGGTGCCTCAACATCCCAAGTTACTGGTATTACAGTGGCGTGCCACCATGCCTAGTTTTTTTTTTTTTTTTTTTTTTTTTTAAATCAAGACAGGTTTTTGCGATGTTGGCCAGGCTGGCCTGGAACTCCTGGCCTCAAGTGATCCACCGACGTCAATTTCCCAAAGTGCTGAGATTACAGGCATGAGCCACGGTGCCTGGCCCTGATATAATGTTTGAAAGTAATGGGTGAATAGTACATTTGAGATGCTAGAGACCTATTTGGAACATTAAGTGAATGTATCTTACTCTCTTCTTTCTTTTAAGAATGTATTCTTTACCATTCTATGCAATAGCTGACATACGTGCATATTTTCTTGGGCTGTCTACATGACATACAAATATTCGGATACATACAGAAACATAAACCATTCATCTAAAAGCTTTTCAGCCTGACACATAAACTCAGGTTATTTGAAAATGGAATGGTAAGTGTTACTGAACAGCTTTTACTATGGTTCACGTTTGGTAGTATATGCTAATATCCTAAAAACAAAACAAACACCAAAAATACCTTGATTTTATAATCTAACTTCTGATGTCTAAATTAGTAAGATAATTTTTGTGTTTTATCTAACTGTATTATATTTCATTTTGATGCTGTGTAATTTCACAATGCATTAAATACTAGCTGATGCTTATCAGAGGTAAACTAGTGAATTATCATCGCATTAAGATAAATTTTGTTTCTGCTAAAGTAACATCTTATTTTAAATGGAGGAATTTATTAAATCAAGTGCTAAGATTTTATTTCTGCTACTAAATGAGAGACATACGTAAAATTCAAATACATTCCATTACTCAATCTATTCTTTACTATCATGAGAATTAATATAGACAGCATATTTTACACAGAGCATACATACAAAGCCTTATCTTCATTGAATTACAAGTAAAATATACGTATGTAAATATAAATATATATACATAATTTAGATATTAAATGACAGAATTTACTTATTTACCTGTGCATGACAGAATTTGATTCTATTAATTATTTCAGGTACAGTAACTGGTTGAAAATGGGACATGAAGTAAACTGATATGCTTAAAAGTAACTACATCCAGTGAATTCATTTTAACGTCTCCAAGCAAGGCAAGACCACCTTCCTGAGATAAGGAATGAGGGGTTACTTATTTTGGTCAAGTTGGCTCAATGATCTGGGGAACCAAAAACTGTATGTACATGGATAGTTGTTTTGTTCCCCCCCCAAAAAATTGGGGAACCCATTATTTCCAAATTCATGCTTTTATTTTCATATAAGAGAACAGTTGATGCTCCAGAATCTTAAATTTTAATTGACCAAATACAATGTTCCTAAAGACAAACATTTCCTAAGAGTTAAGCCGGCCAGGCAGGGTGGCTCACGCCTGTAATTCCACCACTTTGGGAGGCCAAGATTGCTTGAGGTCGGGAGTTTGAGACCAGCCTCGTCAACACAGTGAAACCCTGTCTCTACTAAAAATACAAAAATTATCTGGGCCTGGTGGTGTATGCTTGTAATCCCAGCTACTAGGGAGACTGAGGCAAGAGAATCACTTGAACCAGGGAGTCGGAGCTCGCAGTGAGCCAAGATCATGCCATTGTACTCCAGCCTGGTGACAGAGCCAGATTCCGTCTCAAAAAAAAAAAAAAAAAAAAGAAAGAAAAAAGAAAAACAAAGATGGGGGGAAATAAAGTTAGGACAACAGAAAGATAGGGAATATGAAACAGAGAAAATCAACAAACCAAAATTAAATGTTTGGAAAGATAAAAAAAATTGGCAAATGTTTATTAGGCTAAGCAAGAAAAAAACAGAAGAGACTCTAATTACTAAAATCGGCAGTAAAAGAGAACACATCACTGCCAGTATTACAAAATAAATATGATTAAAAGAGAATGCAATGTAAATCTTATGCTGAAAAAGATAGCATAGATAGAATAAAGTCCTAGAACAACAGAAACTAAAATGGTCTAAAGGAGAAATAAAAAATATAAATAGATCTATGGAAGGTTAAAACATTGGGTTGTAATTTTAAAACCTTACAATAAAAATCTCATCTCAGCTAGCTCCCCAGGTGAATCAAACACTGAGAAATTAATATCAATTGTTCACCAACTCTTACAGAAAATAAAAGGGGAGAGAACACTTCTCAATTCATTTTACAAACAGGATTACTGACACCAAAACTGAATCACAAAACAATATAGACCAGTATCTTTAATTATTTTATAAAATAAAAAATCTTCAATGAAATACTGCCAAGCTGAATCCAGCAACATGTAAAATAGATTATGCACTGTGTGCAGATGTGATTGACCCCAGGAATTCACCATTGATTTAATATTTGAAAAATCAATGAATGCAAACACCATATTAATAGAATAAAAGATCAAAATATATGAGCATCTCAATAGACAAAGCATTTGAGAAAATATTACACGTTTTCATCATGAAAACGCTCCAGTTATGGACAGTAAGATAACTTCCTGAAACTAGTGGTAGTTATCTATGAAACCCACAGCTATCATTACACTCAGCAATGAAAGGGTGAATCCTTTCCTGGTAGGATTAGTTACAAGAATGTCACTCTTGCAAATTCTACTCAACATTATACTGTGGATTCTAGCGAGGTGTAGTTAGTAAAGAATAGAAAATTGAAAACATCCTGATTGAAAAGAAAATAATAAAATTATTTATCTTTACAGATGGCATGATCTCTTATATATACGTAATTCTAAGAAATTCAGTAAAATAGCATTCAAAATAATAAATTTGGCATGGTTTCCAGATATAGATGCAATACTAAAAATTAATTTTATTTCTATATACTGTCAATGAACTGCCTTAAAATGATATTAAAGAAACAAACCCATTTATAATAGCAACAAAACAAGTAATAAATTTAGAAATTAACAAGAGCAGTTCAAAACTCATACTCTGAAACCTCCAAAAAATTGTTGAAATAAATTGAAGAACTAAATAAATGAGAAGAGGTGGAGCGAGATAGAGGATAGAATCTCTGTGATTATGTCTCTGCAGGAACATTAAATTGAACCACCGTCCAACAATCCAAGCAAGATAATACCTTCACAAGAGCTAAAGAAAGCAGGTCACAGATCACAGAACCTGGTTTTAGCTTAAAAACAAGAGAAGACACATTAAAGAGGGAGAAAAGACAGTCTTTCAGTGCCTGCGCTGCCCCTCCCTCAACCCTAGGCAGTGCAGGGCAGAGAATGTGTCCACCTCTTGCAGGAGGGACAAGGAAGAGTCCATGGGACTTTGCCTTGGAGCCCAGTGCCAGCTCTACTATAGTAAAGGACAGCACTGGGCAGAACCCCATGGCCTTTGATTCCAGGCTAGTGCCCATAGACAGAGCATTTAGACATGACCTGGTCTAAAAGGGAATCCACTACCCCGGTGGGACAAACCTGAGTCCTGACTTGCTTCACCACCAGCTGATTCAAGTGGCCTCAGGCCCCAAATAAATGTCAGTGGCAGGCAGGCCAGAGTCACTTTGGTCCTTGGGTGAGCTCCAACAACCAACAATGTGCTGGTCTGGGAGGCTGTGGACTTCCTATGTGACATCAGCAGCAGTGGCCACAGGGCTGCCTGTGTTACCCCAATCCCAACTCCAGGCAGTGCAGTGCAGAGAGAATTCCTTCCCTATGCAAGAAAGAGGAGAACCCGGTATCAGCCCTACCACAATGGGCACAGCAACAGGCAGAACACTGTGGCCCTGATCCCAGGCAGGAGCTCCCAGACACCTACAGAGCCCCCTGCAGGTAAAACGAATTCTGCCACCCCGGCGGGATGGACCCAAACCTTGGCCAGCATCATCACCAGCAAACTAAACTGGCTTAGAAACCTAAATAAGTCAGCAGCAGTCAGGCAATATAGTGGCCACAGGACTCAGACAAGCCCCAGTGCTGCTCTGCTCTGGGAGGCTGTGGGCTTCAGGTGTGCTGCGCCAGGTGCAGTGGCCATGAGAGTGCCCAAATCACACTTCCAGATCCACGAAGCTTGGTGCCCAGATTCCTTGCAAGGGGAAGAAGAGGGATGTGAAGGAAAAACTTTGCCTGGGAAACCAGAGAATCCCTCCCTTATCTTCTCCAAGTGTGTCACAGCCACCAGGGACCTCAGTCTGCAAAAGTCACAGTGAACCTGAGCTTAAGGTGCCCTCTGGTGCTGAAACAGCTGCAGTGGCCACAGGCTTGGGGAACTCAACAGTCTTGAATTTCTTGGAATTTCTGGAAGACTGAAGAAAGACAAGTACAAACAAGAACAGACTGCAAAAACTGGAATAAATACACACTTATTCAACTCCCAGGCATGAACATATGCTCAAAAGCATTAAGAACATTCAAGGAAATATGACCTCACCAAACAATAAATAAGTCACCAGTGACCAGAGCTAAAGATGTGAGACTCGGCTGGGTGTGGTGGCTCACACCTGAAATCCCAGAACTTTGGGAGGCTGAGGTGGGTGAATTACCTGAGGTCAGGAGTTTGAGACCAGCCTGACCAACAAGGTGAAACCCCCTCCCTACTAAAAATACAAACATTAGCTGGGTGTGGTGGCAGGTGCCTGTAGTCCCAGCTACTTGAGAGGCTGAGACAGCATAATTTCTTGAATGTGGGAGGTAGAGGTTGCAGTGAGCCAAGATTGCACCACTGCACTCCAGCCTGGGTGATGGAATAAGACTCCAGCTCACAAAAAAAAAAAAAAAAAGATGTGAGACTCTCCAGACAGGGAAGTAAAAATGGCTGTTTTGAGGATACTCAATGAAATTCAAATATAGAGAAGTAATTCAGAAACTTATCGAAGAAATTTAACAAAGAGATAGAAGTAATTTAAAAAGGTGACAGAAACCTCAAAGCTGAAAAATGCAACTGATGAACTGAAAAATGCATGAGAGGGCCTCAACAGTAGAACTAGTCTCAGCACAATAAAATCCATATATGACAAACCGACAGCTAACATCATAATCAATGGGGAAAAGTTAAAAGCTCTTCTTCTAAGATCTAGAACAAGTGTGGCTACTTTTACCACTTTTATTCATCACAGTACTAGAAGTCCTAGCTAGAGGAATTAGAAAGGAGAATGCAATAAAAGGCATCTAAATTGGAAATAAAAGGAAGTCAAATTATCTCTGTTTGCAGGTGACACGATCATACACACATGGAGAACCCTAAAGATTCCACAAAAACCCTACTAGAAATAATAAACAAATTTCATAAAGTTGCAAGATACAATATTGATACATAAAAATGAGTAGCACACCAATGTACCAATAGTGAAACACCTAAGAAAGAAATCAAGAAAGGTATTTCATTGCAGTAGTTACCTAATGCCCCCCCAGAAAGATACCTAGAGATAAACTTAACCAAAAAGGCAAAAGATCCCACAATTAAAACTGTAAAACATAGGTGAAAGATATTAAAGCAGACACAAGTAAATGTAAAGATATCCCATGTCCAAGCACTACAAGAATATCGTTAAAATATCTGTATCACCCTATGTGATCTACAGAATCAATGGAATCCGTGTTAAATTAGGAAATATATTCTTCATACATATAGGAAAACAAAAACAAAAACAAAAAACGGCCAGGCATGGTGGCTCATGCTTGTAATCCCAGCACTTTGGGAGGCCAAAGCACGTGGATCATAAGGTCAGGAATTTGAGAGCAGCCTGAACAACAGGGTGCAACCCCGTCTTTACTACATATACAAAAATTAGCCAGGCGTGATGGCGCACGCCTGTAATCCCAGCTACTCAGGAGGCTGAGGCAGGAGAATTGCTTGAACTCAGGAGGCAGCGCTTTCGGTGAGCCAAGATCGCGCCAGTGCACTCCAGCCTGGGCGACAGAACAAGACTCCGTCTCAAAAAAAAAAAAAAAAAAAATCCTAAAATTCACATGGAAATGCAAAATACCTCAGATAGACAAAAGAATCTTGAATAAAAAGAAAAAAGCTGGAGGCATCACACTACCTGATTTCAAAATATACCACAAATCTAGTAACCAAAGCAGCATGGTAGTGGCAGAAGAAAAAAAAAAATAGGTAGGGGAGAGACAGAGAGACATAGAGGAATGACAGACAGACATAGACAAATGAAACAGAATAGAGAACTCAGAAATAAATTCAAGCTTTTACAGTCAACTCTTTCAACAAAGGCACCAAAAACACACATTCAGGAAGGACAATCTCTTCAATAAACTGTGCTAGGAAAACCTAAAACCCACACGTACAAGAATACATCTAGGCTGTTATCTTACCATCTACTGAAAATAAAGATTTAAATGTAGGACCTGAAACTGTGAAACTACTAGAGAAGAAAACATAGGAAAATGCTTCGTGAAATTGGTTAGGACAAGGGATTTTCAAATACACATCAAAAGCACAAGCAACAAAAAGCAAAAATAGACAAAATGCAATTGCATTAAACTTAAACGCTTCTGCAAAGCAGAGGAAGCAATCAGTAGAATGAAGAAACAATCCAGAGAATGGAAGAAAGTATTTGCTAACTATGCATCAGGCAAGGGGTTAATACAACACAAAATATATAAAGACCTCAAACTACTCAAAGCAAAAATACAAATAATCTGATTTAAAACTCAGAAAAAGATCTCCCCAAAAACTTTGTCCCCCACCTTTTCTCAACCACCTTTTGCCCCCTCCCTCTTGCCACCCTTTTTCTTCCTCCATCTACCCCAAAACATTTTTCCCCACTATTTTTCCCCACTGTCATTTCGCAAAGCCTTCTCTACTTTCTTGTTCACCACCTTTTTTGCCATCCATCTACCCAAAAACTTTTCCCCACTGTTTTCCCCCCTCACTGGACACCCTCTTTTTCTCCCTCCTGCTCTCATTTCCCTCTTTTGTTCCTCCATCTACCCAAAAACTTTTCCCTCGTCTTTTCCCAAAGTCTTCTCCCCATTCCCGCTGCTCACCACCCTCTTTTACAACCTCCATCTACCCAAAAACTGTTTTCCCCATCGTCTTTACCCCTACCCTCCTTGCCACCCTCTTTCCCTTCTCCATCTATGCAAAAACATCTCCCCACCGTCTTTTCACAAAGCCTTCTCCCCACTCCTGCTCACCACCCTCTTTCTTCCTCCATCTACCTGCCCCCAATTTCTCCACCATCTTTTCACTAAGCCTTCCCCCTTCCCACTCGCCCTCTTCTTTCCTCTATCCTTACCATTCTCCTTTTGCCCTCTATCTACCCCAAAACTATTTTCCCTATCGTCTTTTTCCCAACTCTTTCCCTTCTCCCTCTCGCCACCCTTTTTTCTCCTCCCACTTGCCACCCTCTTTTCCCGCTGCATCTACCCACTTTTTACCCACCGTCTGTCTTGTCTTTCCCCACTGTCTGTCTTTTCTGCCCACCATCTTTTCACATAACCTTGTCTCCCTCCCACTCGCCATCCTCTTTTTCCTTCTCTGGCTTGCCACCCTCTTTTCCCCCTCCATGTACCAAAAAACTTTTCTCTCCCCACTGTCTTTTCCTCACGGTCTTTTGGCAAAACCTTGTCTCCCTCCTGCTCGCCACCCTCTTTTGTCCCTCCTGCTCACCACCCTCTTTACCCCCTCCATCTACCCAAAAACTTTCTCCCTCACTGTCTTTTCCCCCTCATCGTCTCTTTGCAAAGCCTTCTCCTGCTCACCACCCTCTTTTCCCCATTCCTGCCCCTCCTCTTACATGCCACCTTCCTGTTGCCCTCCATCTACCCCAAAACTATTTTTCCATGGTGGTTTTCCCAATCCTCCTTCCACCCTACCACGCTTGCCACCCTCTTTCTCTCCTCCATCTACCCCCAAACTCCTCCCCCACTGTTTTTCTCCCTACTGTTCTTTCTCCCCACTGTCTCTTCTTCCCACCATCTTTTTGCAAAACCTGCTCTTCCTCCTACTCGCCACCCTTTCTTCTTCTCCTGATCACCACCCTCTTTTTCCTCCATCTACTGAAAAAAAATATTTCCCCACCATCTTGTCCCCACCATCTTCTCACAACATCTTCTCTCCCTCCTGCTCACTACCTTCTCTCTCTTCCCCCTCCCTCTCTGCACCCTCTCTTTCCTCCTCCCACGTGCCACCCTTTTCCCCCTCCATCTACCCAAAATCTTTTTACACATCATCTTCTCTTTCCCCACTGTCTTTCTGTTCTCTTCACCGTGTTTCTCCCCACTGTCTTTTTGCAAACCTTCTCTCCTTCCTACTTGCCCCCGTTTCCCCCCTCACCACCCTCTTTCCTCTTTCCTTCTCCTACATGCCACCGTCTTTTACCCCCCAGCTACCCAAAAACTTTTTTCAACCATCTTTCCCCCACCTTCTTTTTGCAATGCCTTCTCCTGCTCACCATCCTCTTTGCCCTTTGCCACTAACCACCCTCTTTATCCCTCCATCTACCCAAAAACTATTTACCCCCTCCTACCACTCCAGCCAAGCTGCCATCTCTGTCGCCAGCACCCACCACAGCGAGGCGAGCCGTGGTGTCACAGGCTCCAGCCTCCAGCTGTGGCAAGTGACTACCCCTTCTCCTGGTCCTCTAAGCCTGGCACGGAGCAGCTGCGCAGGCAGCCACACACGAGTCTGGAATGGCCTGATGCCCCCTCTGCATGCTTTATATACTGAGGTTATGCAAATTAGGTTCCTGGACTACATATTCTGATTGGATGAGAGAAAACCTCTAGGCCTATTCTGATTGGACTTTATTTTCATGCTGTGATTGGTTGTCCTAAGACTTGCTCTCATCCAATCAGAATCAAAGCTGGGAGCTCACCTTAGAGAACAAGAAGTGGGAGCCACAAACCCCAAGCTGGAGGCTTGAGCCTGTGGCACCTAGGCTCACCTTACTGTGGTTAGTGGAGATGATGGAGGTTGCAGCTTGGCCAGCATGGTAGAAAGGTGGCAGGGTCGGTGAGCTATCCAGGGATGCACTACCCTGGATAGGGGCACTATCAAGGTCACATTGCCGGTGGGGGTATGGGGGGTGTGGGATGGCAGGGTTGGCAGGGGCTTTACTGCCTGGTGGCGGGGGTGGTTGTGTGTGCTACAGGGGGCTGACCGCCAGCTGGGGGGAGGGTTGGGGTGCTATGAGCTCCTGCACTGTCATGGCAGGGGGGCAGGTTGGGGGCACTATCTGGACTGTCACTACCCCCAGCAAGGGCTGGTCGTGGGCACTATCCCTGGCTGCAGTGCTGGGGGCAGTGAGGCAGTTTGGGGGCACTATCAGGTTTACGTGCCCTGTGGCATGCTGGTGGGGGGGCACCGTTGGGGGTTGCACTGCACTGCTGCTTCTGGCAGCAGGCTACGGAGGTGGCAGTGATAGCTGTGGTCTCCAAGGAAGGAGCTGTCCTCCTCTTCCCAAACTCTAGATTCTAGAGGGCAATCTTCTTCTGCTCGTGCTGGAGGGTGGCAGGCACACAATGTTTCCTTGGGAATCCTGAGCACAGTAAGGCCCCCACATCCACCATAGTTCCTGGGCCTGCACCCTCTCACTGTGTTGCAGAGACAATTTGGGACCTCTGGGCATGGAGTAGCGGGCACCACAGGGGAACAGGGCCCTGTGGGTGGAGGCATCAGAAACAGGAACTGGCACTTGGTTGGAGAGAGCTGGCTGGGTCTGAGTTTCTGCTTCTCCTGCTCACCAAGGAGTGCAGCCAGGGTGGGCCCAGCAGTTCCTGGCCAGCTGAACCTAGCCAGGGGCCGGTTTCAGCAAAGGCAGTCACACCCGCCACAGTTCCCAGTTGTGCCTTTGCTGAAACCAGCCCCTGCCACCCAGTGGCCAGCATGATAAGGTGAGCCTCTAACACTACCATTCCCTGCATCCTGTTCTAGGCATGTCTGACTTTTACCACCCAGATGTTTCAAGCCCGGAGATGGAGGAGTCATCTGTTGCATGCTGGAGGCTGGAGCCTGGAGCCTGCAGATGGCATGGTTCTGTGGCTCGCCTCACTGCAGTTGGTGGCAGAGACAGAGACTGCAGCTTGACCGGAGTGGTGGAGTGGTAGGAGAGTGTCTGCGGGGGGCCAGGTGGTAGGAGGCTTGTAGGGTGGGCTGGTGCCTTGAGGGCAACTGTAGCAGTGGTCATGTTGGTGTTGGTGTTAGTGGTGGCAGCAGCAGCAAGTCTGGGATCCAAGAAGTGGGAGTGGGAATGTTGTGGAGCCCGCTGGGCCCAGCCCAGCCTGAAGTGGGGAGGCAGCCGTGGGTGCTGTACCGCAGGCCTAGGTGGCATCAGTAGAGGCCCAGCCAGGCTTGCAAGGAGGAGTCCTCCTCCTTCTCCTGCAGAATCTGGAGGTGCCCTCCTCCTGCTGGTGCCTGGGTCAGGTGTGAGTGGCAACATTGTCTTATTCTTAACAAAATTTAGGGGGTGACTATTGGTGTATCTTTTAGCTTGGTTTTGTTGTGAAAAGTCTTGAAATTTTTTCAAATTTCATAAATCTGGAGGGGAAATAAAGTATCATAATAGGCTTTCTCATTCCCGCACCTGCTCTTCTTCCTTTCTTTGTCTTTTTCTTCTTCTAATCATCATCTTCTTGTTCCTCTTCATTTTCTTATGCTGCTGCTTCTATTTCTTGTTTATATTCTTGTTTCTCCTCCTCTTGTTTTGATTATCATAAGCAATGGCCTTAACAAACAACAAACCAAAACTGAGTTAAACATAAACTACTTGTCAACAAGCAGTGTTCTTAAAATAATCAGTCCATTACTATGCTTTAGAGATGAGGTAAAACATTGATTGCATAATTATTTGGTTACTTGAATAGCTATGCTTTCATGATCCTGTTAATGTGTTGTAAGTAGTTATTCAAGGAATCAAAAATGAAGCATCAAATAAGATATTGCTAGCCTAACCCTAACCCTAACCCTAACCCAAACCCTAACCCAAAACCTAACCCTATAAAATGAAAAACATTTTATAATGATAAAATAATTGATTCATTTAAAAGACAAAACAATTTGAAATGCATATGCTCTTAATAATATAACTTCAAATTATATAAGTAAAATTTTACATAGCTAAAAAAGAACAGCCAAACTCATAATCTAAAGATTTAGATTTCAAGTGGGGTTTATACCAGGGATGCATGGATGGTTTAACATACACAAGGCATAAATGTGATACATCGCATAAACATAATTAAAAACAAAAATTATATGATCATCTCAATAGACACAGAAAAAGTATTTGGCAAAATTCAGAATCCCTTTAGTTAAAATTCTCAGCAAAATTGGCATAGAAGGGGCATACCTCAAGGTGATACAAGCCATCTATAACAAACCCACAGCCAACATCATACTGAACAGGGCAATTTTAAAAGCATTCCCCATGATAATATGATGCCCACTTACCACATCTATTAACCATAGTTCTGGAAGTCCTAGCCAGAGCAATCAGACAAAAGAAAGAAAGGGCATCCAAGTCAGTAAAGAGGAGGTCAAACTGTCACTGATTTCCAGTGATGTAATTGTATATCTAGATAACTCTAAAGACTCATCTAAAGAGCTCCCAGATCTGATAAATTCAGTTAAGTCTCAGGAAACAAAAAATCAATATACACAAATCATTAGCACTGCTATACACCACCAACAACCAACCTGAGAATCAAATCAAGAACTTAATCCCTTTTACAACAACTGCAAATTGCAACTGTATCTCTTAGGAACATACAAAGCCAAGGAGGGGAAAGATCTCTTCAAGGAAAACTACAAAACACTGCTGAAAGATATCACTGACAACAGAAACAAATAGATAACACATCTCATGCTAATGGATGGGTAGAATCAATATTGTGGAAATGACCATAATGTCCAAAGCAATATACAGATTCAATGCAATTCTCACCAAAATACCATCATCATTCTTCACAAAACTAGAAAAAACCATCCCAGAATTCATGTAGAACCAAAAAAGAGCCTGCCTAGCCAAAGCCAGACCAAACAAAAATGATAAATCTGGATGTATCACATTACCCAACTTCAAACTATTTTACAAGGCTATCCTTACCAAAACAACATGGTACTGGTATAAAAATAGGTACACAGACCAATGAAACAGAATAGAGAACCCAGAAATGAAACCAAACACTTAGCAGCCAACTGATCTTCAACAAAGCAAATAAAAACATAAAGTTTGGAAAAGACACGCTATTCAACAAATGGTAATGGAATATTTGGAAAGCCACATGAAGAAGAATGAAACTGAATTCTCATCTCTTATCTTATACAAAAATCAACTCAAGGTGGATCGAAGACTTAAATCTAAGATCATAAACCATAAAAATTCTACAAGTTAACATTGGAAAAAACATTGAAAACATCAGCTTGGTTTTGCATGACCAAGAAACCAAAATCAAACACAACAAAAACAGAGATAAATAGATTGAACATAATTAGACTAAAAAGCTTCTGCACAGCAAAAGAAATAATCAGCAAGCAGACAACACGTAGAGTAGGAGAAAATCTTTGCAATCTATACATCTGACAAAAACTCATATCCAGAATCCACAAGGAACTAAAACAAATCAGCAAGACAAAAAAAAAAAATTCCATCAAAAAGTGGGCTAAGGACATGAATAGAAAATTCTTAAAAGAAGATATACAAATGGTCAACAAATACATGAAAAAACACTCAGCATCACTAATTATCAGGCAAATGCAAGTTAAAAACACAATGAGATTTCACCTTATTCTTGCAAGAATGGCCATACTTTGAAAATCAAAATATAATATATATTGACATGGATGTGGTGAAAAGGGAACACTTTTGCATTAATGGTGGGAATGTAAACTAGTATAACCACTGTGGAAAACAGTTTGGAGATTCCTTAAAGAACTAAAAGTAGAACCACCATTTGATCCAGCAATCCCACTACTGGGTATCTACCTAGAGGAAAAGATGTCATATGAAGAAGACATGCACGTGCATATTTATAACAGCACAGTTTGCAATTGTAAAAATACGGAACCAATCTAAATGCCCATCAACCAACGAACAGATAAAGAAAATGTGGCATGGAATACTACCCAGCCATAAAAAGAAATAATAGGCCGGGCACGATGGCTTATGCCTATAATCCCAGCACTTTGGGAGACCGAAGCAGGAGGATCATCTGAGGTCAGGAGTTCAAGACCAGCCCGGTCAACATGGTGAAACCCCGTCTCTACTAAATATACAAAAATTAGCTGGGCGTGGCAGCAGACACCTGAGCCGAGATTGTGCCATTGTGCTCCAGCTTGGGCAACAAGAGTGAAACTTTGTCTCCAAAAAAAAAAGAAAAGAAAAAAATATGAAATAATGGCATTTGCAGCAACCTGAATTATTCTAAGTAACTAGGGAGTGGAAAATCAAACATTGCATGTTCTTACTTATAAATGGGAGCTAAGCTATGAGGACACAAATCCTAAGAATGATGTAATGGACTTTGGGGACTTGAAGGGAAGGGTGGTAAGAGGGTGAAGGAGACCACACATTGTGTACAGTGTACACTGCTTGGGTGATGGGTGCATCAAAATCTCGGAAACCATTACTAAATAACTTAATCATGTAACCAAAAACCACCTCTTCCCCTAAAAACTATTAAAATAAAATAGACAATTTAACACCTTTCCATCACCACTTGATCAAATGAATAAGATATCAGTACGAAAAAAGGAGAGTTAAAAAATAAAACAAATAAATATTTGACATTTATAACCAGTTAACAAAATATATATATTTTTCAATTGGTAAATGTTACCAAACATTTAACAAGATAGAATATATGATGAGTTTTACATCTTCTCAATATATTTGAACTTTTTATATTATAGAAAGTACATTCTCTGATCACAAAGCATATTAAGTTAGAAATAAATAAAAATAAGATACTTAGAAAAACACAAGCTATCTAGGAAATAAACCATACACCTCTGTACATTCTGTAACTAATGTTGTTTTAAAAATTCCTTATATTGGTGTGTGTGTATGTGTTTTGTTATTAGACTCACCACATGTCAAACAAATATATGAATCTTTCACAGAAAAATTTTTCTTTGTATTTTTCTCTGTCCTTAATTTCTACTTTTATATTTGCTGTTGCCATTCTTCTTCCTTTAGTTTTAATGTAATCTGTTTTTGTAGCTTATTGTGGATGTTTAGATAATTGATTTTGCATTATCTTTTTTAGGATCAATACACAAGACTGTAAATATTTTTAAATACTACTATGTTTGCATCCCACAAATTGTGATATATATTTTTCAGTATGAAAGGTTTTCCAACTTCCCTGTGAATTTTTTTTTGATTCAAGTACAACTTTAAGAGAATGCCTTGAAGGAACACAATGTCTGCATCTTCTAAGGAAAAAGACAATGATAAACAATTATGGTATAATGTTACAGTTGGGGACTTTTGATACATAATAATTATTGGTATTATTAAGTCAACTTTTCTGTAAGTCGGAAATTATGCCAAAATGAAAATTTTAAATTAAGTAAGGCTTTTACTCTATTACAAAAACACATCTGGAACTCAAGGATAATACAGCTTTAAAAAACTTATGTAAACATGTCATATTAAAAGATTAAGGAAGCAGGATTATACAGTTACATCCACAGTTTTAGAAAAATACACTAAAAAATAAATATTTACTCCAAATTTTAATAATAATTCTTAGAAACCATAAGATTGAAAGTTCTTGTTTGGATAGAGCACATCTATAAGAAATATATTGTATATTATGTTTAAAGCAAAACATTAGAAAGATATCTTTTATTTTGGAAACTAGGATGCCTGTTATAATTAACTTTTTAATGCAAAATTTGAGATGATTTTCAATAAAATAAGAGCAATAAAACTAGAAAATACATACATGAGTGAATATCAAGAAGAAAGAATCTAGATTCTTATGTATTGCAGAAGTCATAATGATATGGTTCAGATAAAAAAAACTAGGCCAGGTGCGGTGGCTCAAGCCTGTAATCCCAGCACTTTGGGAGGCTGAGGCAGGCGGATCATGAGGTCATGAGTTCAAGACTAGCCTGGCCAAGATGGTGAAACCTCGTCTCTACTAAAAATACAAAAATTAGCCAGGAATGATGGTGGGTGCTTGTAATCCCAGCTACTCGGGATGCTGAGGCAGAGAACCACTTGGACCTGGGAGGCAGAGGTTGCAGTGAGCCAAGATTGCGCCACTGCATTCCAGCTGGGGCGACAGAGCCAGACTCTGTCTCAAAAAAAAAAAAAGAACTAATAAGAATGTATAAAACATGGTTAATTTTAAGGTCAGCATAAAACAAATAACATCTTTCTTACACATTATCAAAAGAAAAATGGAAATTATATAAGAAATTCATTTTACAGAGGAAATCTATGTCTACATGCAAATTGCCTAGGAATAAATTAGCAATAAATACATTGGAATATAATCTATTAAAATTTACTGGACTATGTAAAAGAAAAAAATTAGAGAATTGCTTTTAATGCATGGCATAAGTCAATATTTAAAGACCTCAATATTTTCCAGTCTGTCTTTTTTTTTTTTTTTTTTTTGAGGTGGGGTCTCGCTGTTATCACCAGGCTAGCCTGCAGTGGCGCCATCTCAACTCACTGCAACCTCTGCCTCCTGGGTTCAAGCGATTCTCCTGCCTCATCCTCCCAAGTAGCTGGGACTACAGGCACGTGCCACCACACCCAGCTAATTTTTGTATTTTTAGTAGAGACAGTGTTCCACCATTTGGCCAGGATTGTTTCAAACTTCTGACCTCAAGTGATCCACCTGCCTCAGCCTCCCAAATTGCTGGGATCATAGGCATGAGCCTCCATGCCCAGCCTTTACTGTTAATTCACAGCAATATCAGTCTGTTCACATCTAGGATACTTTTTGAAACCTAATAATTTCTTTCTAAAGCTTATATGGAAGACTAGATAGGTGGAATTGGGAATTACAAAGAAACATTTAAACAGAGTAAAATGTTTTACCAATTTAAGTATCCCTGCCTGTACTTATAAAAATACGATATTTATCTAAACATATGATAACCATGTTAATTCAAACCAGACAATAATGATGGAATAGCAAAATTAAATAATGAAAGAGGAAGACTAAAAATATGTATGTATAAGTACTCAGTATGTTCTTTAGGACTCATTTTGAAGATGCACCAGGAGCCTTTTCTCATTCAAGCAGTGCCTGCCATGATCGCTGAATTCTGACCTAAAAGAAGATCTAAGTAATTTATATCAGTGCTCAAGAATAATTTTGGACATCTTGGCCCACAGCCTACAGTAAGTGGTATCTGTAAAATTAAAGGATAATTCCAGTGGGCTTGGTCGGACTGCTGCTTTGCCATCTCTTGTTTGTTTTGAGGAAGTGGGGGGAGGCTAGGTAAGAACAGGGAAATAGGGAATGGGGTAAGGGAGAGGTGAGAAAAACAAGGAGAGATAAAGTAGGCTGTGAACATCTGCTCGTTAACCAAGCCATACTCATACTGCTGAGATTTCCATCATTTTGAAGAACATGATCA
The DNA here is from genome assembly GCF_009828535.3 of Hylobates moloch. NCBI lineage: Eukaryota > Metazoa > Chordata > Mammalia > Primates > Hylobatidae > Hylobates > Hylobates moloch. Next base: position 52,692,670 of record NW_026652288.1, read on the forward strand.
TAACATTAAAAAAGAAAAAAATGTTAAGAAAATGTATCTAATTTTTAAAGTTATCACTGGAATATGCTGAAATAGTTTGGCTTTTTATAAAATATAAATAATGAAGACGCTGACTTTTTTTGTGCTTGTGAAGCTAATAGATCATCTCCACGAGACAGGCAGCAATGATGAATTGCAAAATGTTATTACTGAAGGGAAAAGGTTCAAGCCAATATTCACACTGCAGTCAGTGAAAGAGTAAGGGGGCTTCTGAGGAAGGGCTGAAGATGACATGGGAGAGTAGTAGGAACAGCCTCCTTCACTGACTGGTTGCTCCTGAGGCGTTTCCAGTTTTTTATCACTCGTGTCTTCTCTGCTTCTGTCCTGTGTGCTTTCCATTCCCAGCAAAGCTGCTGCTACACGTCGAAAGAGCTGCTTTACATTGTATGCAGCTTTTGCACTAGTTTCAATAAACACAACATTCAGCTCTTTGGCTTTCCTCTCTCCCTCCTCAATTGACACTTGCCTCTTGTCAGCAAGCTCTGTTTTATTTCCTACTAGCGTGATGATAACATCACTTCCTCTTTCTGTTCTAACATCATCAATCCACTTTGTAGTTTGCTGGAAGGAGTTAACATTTGTGATATCGTAAACTACTACAGCTGCAGCAGAATCACGGATGTAACTGGGAATGAGGCTACGGAGACGTTCCTGACCCGCAGTATCCCACAGCCCGAAGCCTGATTGTTCCATCCTCCAAGTACATAGTTTTCGATAAAAAGTCAATGCCAAATTGTTGCCTGATAGGTGTCGTCAAAACTGTCATACATTAATCACCATCAAAGATGTCTTTGCAACGCTTTGTTCCCCCAGGAACACCAGCTTGAATTTCCTCAGCGGATTCCCGAAGTCTCCGCCTGCGGACACGGTGGAACTAGAGGAGCTGGCGCCGCCTCAGCCCAGAGACCTTCAGGACCGATGCTGCTCCAGCCAGCTGACAAAAAAGGCGAGCGGAAGGGCGGGCGCCGAGCTCTGTCAGCCCCTGCAAGGCCCGGTGGAGGAGCCCGGCTGGAGGAGTTCGGCTGGAGGGCAGCAGGACTCTCCACAGACTGGCAGCCGCCGCCGCCTCCCGGCAGATTAGCCTAGCACCGAGCGAGGCCCGCGGCTGGGAAGAGGAGGGCGGTGTCGGCAGGAGCCAGGGGTGTGCTCTGGCTTCCCAAGGCAAGGGCCGTTCCCTCCTTCCGCACCTGGCTCCGAGACCTGCGGGAGAGAGGCGGAGGGTGGCGGAGCCCGAACCGCAGACGTATCTGGGACGTCTCACGCGCGCGGCGCCTCGGCTGCCACAGCCCTACCTGCTGAGTGCGCGAGCCTCTGGCGCGGCGCGGGGCGAGCCAGGGCGCCTCAACACGTTTTTTTAAATACACAAAACATATGTACTAAAAACAATAGGGCGGTGAAAACAAAATATTGCAAACTAGAAAAAAGACAAAATTGACATTTTAAAGACTTTATTATGTATTGTTAAATGTATATTAAATAGAAATGTTATAAAATTTAGCGTCCCTATCTCCCAGTCTCTGTGAGAGGTCAGAAACCTAACTTTCCTAAGCCACAATTCAGCAAACACATCTGGCCTCATCCCATGGACCAACCTCTCTCCTAACATGCAGGAAGCTTCAGTAGCTCCTGCAAAACTCTCCCACCTTGCATTTGAACAGATATGTCAACTGATACAGTTACACAAGAATTGTAGAAGATATTAGACTGAATCTCACAATCACACTCAGCCTGATTATGAACCCTTCTCCTGCATCTTGCTCACCTAAATGTATCTACATTTCCTATGAACGGAATAGCTTAGAAATGTATGTCATCCGTGTATTATAGTGTAAGTTATTGTAATATAGAAATATGTACTTTCTTTAACTCCCATTTTCTGCCAAGGAAATACCAATTTTTTTTAGTATGGCAAGTGTTTCCAAGCATTCAGAAGTGGAGAGTGTAGGATATCCACTGCGGAATGAGGTCTGCTTGTCATCCTCTTAGTCTCCACTGCTATCCCTCCCTCATCTCTCTCTGTTTCATTGATGAGTATAGAAGATCAGTCACTTTTATATGAAATGGAAATCGATGAAACTAAGATGTTGATGTGATTATCCAACCAACCATTTATTGAGTGTTCATTACAAGTCAAATTGTGTTCTGGAGAACAGCTCAGGAAATGAATGTTTGACATCGATGTACATAACAGAAATACGAACATACCATTAAAAAATCAGACCTCTTATGACAATCCAGATTCTCATGTAAGTTTTGTGAAGCTCTTTCAAGATGAGAATGTAACAATTCAAAAAAATATTTAAACAAGTCATTCTTGAGACAGAAAAATGGAATTAGAAGACCATATATGGCTGTTTCACTAGCTGAAATCTTAAGTACTGTTTGTAGTCAATTGACAGCCATATAATTCTTAGTTTTATATACTGATATTCATCAGAAACTAAAAACTTTAAAAAATATTCCTGTCTCATTCTACTAATTTTAAAATATCGTTTATTTGGTTATATTTCTTCATTTTACCTGGGCCTGAATACTTCTTTCCTGCCCAGCATTAAGTTTAATTAATGTCTAATTTATTTACGTGGTTTAGTTACTTTTGCCCATGCTTGGTACAGTTCTTGTGGAGCAGGCATGTAGAAATGTTGACAAGTTTATGGTCCTCACTCTTCCAAATCCCCAATGGCGGCACCCAACAGACACATACCACAGTGTAAACACATACACACACACACACACACACACACCTGCACACCCATACTCACCCACCTACACACCCCCCCCTGCACACACCCATATTCACCCACCTACACACAGACACACACCCATACTCATGCACCTACACACAGACACACACAGACACACACACAAACACCCATGCACACCCATACTCACCCACCTACACCCAGACACACCCACACACACCCAGACACATCTGCACTCATGCACACACACCCAGACTCAACCACAAACACCTGTAGTCCCCAGCTACTCCCAAGGCTGAGGCGGGAGATGCTTGAATCTGGGAGGCAGAGGTTGCAAGAGCCAAGATCATGCCTTTGCACTCCAGCCTCAGTGACAGAGCAAAACCTTGTCTCAAAAAAAAAGAAAAAAAAATTAGACAGTTGTGGTAGCCCATGCCTGTATTCTCAGCTACTTGAGGGAGCTGAGTTGGGAGGATCACTTGAGACTGGGATGTCAAGGCTACAATGAGCCGTGGTCATGCCACTGCACTCCAGCCTGGGTGACAAAGTGAGATCCCTTCTCTATAAAGAAGAAAAAATAAAGAAGTCATCCACCATGGGCACTGAGTCTGATAACTACATACTTTCCTCAGCATAAATCTCCCAGTAGAGTTGCTTTTAGAAAATAGGAGTCATCCCAGCGCAGTGGCTCATGCTGTAATCCCAGCACTTTGGGAAGTCAAGGTGGGAGAATTGCTTGAGCCCTGGAGTTGGAGACCATCCTGGGCAATGTAGTGAGACCCCATCTCTATATACAATTTAAAAAGTAGCTGGGCATGGTGGCACGCACGTGTGGTCCCAACTACTTGGGAGGCTGAGGTGGGAGGATGGATGGAGCCCAGATGGTGGAGGCTGCAATGAGTCATGATCACACCACTGCACTCCAGCCCCAGCAGCGGAGTGAGACTCTGTCTCAAAAACAAAAAGAAGGAAAAAGAAAGAAAATAGAAGTCAAGAATGGAGGCTCAAATGACTGAGGAGAGCTTTACTTCCAACTATGTAGTCAATTTTGGAATAGGTGTGATGTGGTGCTGAAAAAAATGTATATTCTGTTGATTTGGGGTGGAGAGTTCTGTAGATGTCTATGAGGTCCACTTGGTGCAGAGCTGAGTTCAATTCCTGGATATCCTTGTTAACTTTCTGTCTCATTGATCTGTCTAATGTTGACAGCGGGGTGTTAAAGTCTCCCATTATTATTGTGTGGGAATCTAAGTCTCTTTGTAGGTCACTGAGGACTTGCTTTATGAATCTGGGTGCTCCTGTGTTGGGTGCATATATATTTAGGATAGTTAGCTCTTCTTGTTGAATTGATCCCTTTACCATTATGTAATGGCCTTCTTTATCTCTTTTGATCTTTGTTCGTTTAAAGTCTATTTTATCAGAGACTAGGATTGCAACCCCTGCCTTTTTTTGTTTTCCATTTGCTTGGTAGACCTTCCTCCCTCCATTTATTTTGAGTCTATGTGTGTCTCTGCACGTGAGATGGGTTTCCTGAATACAGCACACTGATGGGTCCTGACTCCTTATCCAGTTTGCCAGTCTGTGTCTTTTAATTGGAGCATTTAGCCCATTTACATTTAAAGTTAATATTGTTATGTGTGAATTTGATCGTGTCATTATGATGTTAGTTGGTTATTTTGCTCGTTAGTTGAAGCAGTTTCTTCCTAGCCTCGATGGTCTTTACAATTTGGCATGTTTTTGCAGTGGCTGGTACCGGTTGTTCCTTTCCATGTTTAGTGCTTCCTTCAGGAGCTCTTTTAGGGAAGGCCTGGTGGTGACAAAATCACTCAGCATTTGCTTGTCTGTAAAGTATTTTATTTCTCCTTCACTTATGAAGCTTAGTTTGGCTGGATATGAAATTCTGGGTTGAAAATTCTTTTCTTTAAGAATGTTGAATATCTGCCCCCACTCTTAAACTAAAGAGCTTCTGCACAGCAAAAGAAACTACCATCAGAGTGAACAGGCAACCTACAAAATGAGAGAAAATTTTTGCAACCTACTCATCTGACAAAGGACTAATATCCAGAATCTACAATGAACTCAAACAAATTTACAAGAAAAAAACAAACAACCCCATCAAAAAGTGGGCGAAGGACATGAACAGACACTTCTCAAAAGAAGACATTTATGCAGCCAAAAAACACATGAAAAAATGCTCATCATCACAGGCCATCAGAGAAATGCAAATCAAAACCACAATGAGATACTATCTCACACCAGTTAGAATGGCCATCATTAAAAAGTCAGGAAACAACAGGTGCTAGAGAGGATGTGGAGAAATAGGAACACTTTTACACTGTTGGTGGGACTGTAAACTAGTTAAACCATTGTGGAAGTCAGTGTGGTGATTCCTCAGAGATCTAGAACTAGAAATACCATTTGACCCAGCCATCCCATTACTGGGTATATACCCAAAGGACTATAAATCATGCTGCTATAAAGACACATGCACACATATGTTTATTGCGGCATTATTCACAATAGCAAAGACTTGGAACCAACCCAAATGTCCAACAACGATAGACTGGATTAAGAAAATGTGGCACATATACACCATGGAATACTATGCAGCCATAAAAAATGATGAGTTCATGTCCTTTATAGGGACATGGATGAAACTGGAAACCATCATTCTCAGTAAACTATCGCAAGGACAAAAAACCAAACACCGCATGTTCTCACTCATAGGTGGGAATTGAACAATGAGAACACATGGATACAGGAAGGGGAACATCACACTCTGGGGACTGTTGTGGGATGGGGGGAGGGGGGAGGGACAGCATTAGGAGATATACCTAATGCTAAATGACGAGTTAATGGGCGCAGCACACCAACATGGCACATGGATACATATGTAACAAACCTGCACATTGTGCACATGTACCCTAAAACTTAAAGTATAATAATAAAAAATAAATAAATAAAAATTACATTTTCTGTTTCGTTTGATAGGCTCAGCTCCTTGACTTAAATTTATTTTTCAATAATTAAAAAAGCACAAATCAAGAAAGAAATCTTTTATTTGAAGATAGTATAATAATAATAATCAGCTGGATAGAGATTCATGAATTAGAATATTCTAAAATGTCTATTTTCTTTGCTTTATGAATATATTTCTCATTTTTAAAATCTGTGACTGAAAAGTGATACTTACTTTGCTCTTCCTCCACACTGAATCTTTCCTCTATCCTTTTCAAATATCTTTATATTTAATCCACTAATATGCCTATCATTTTTATTCCCTTTGAGAAATAATCTTCACTATCTCAAATGGAGAGAGTAAATGAATATGTGGATCTATGTGTGTATGTGAATGTATGAAATAGGTTGGGGAATTGTTTCTAGGGGAAAATGACACTTTTAGAGATTATGGCTTTCTAAAAATTGTTTCTGGGAATAAAGATGTATCAGAGTTGCTTTAAATTCCATTTTATTGGTCTCAATGCTGAAAGTTATACAAATCAATAATCAGTAATACATAAATAAAATTACCATGAATTAATGAAGAGAAAAAAAAACTGTTCTTGGAGTTATTTCTAAACAGAACTAACATCAGAATCATCTGAATCATCAGAATCATCTATTTTGGAAAAATCAGATTCATCAACTGAATTTTTGGCCAACAAGGATATTGGCCAGCATTATCATTGGATGATGCCTGCTTCACAGAAGGAGCTAGGGAGGAGTCTCTCCTCCTTAGGAATAGCTTCAGTAGAATTGTTACCAGCTCTTTTTTGTACATCTGTTAGAATTCGGCTGTGAATCAAGGCCTTATTTGGTTCATAGGTTTTTATTATTATTATTATTACAGATGCAATTTTGGAACTTGATATTGGCCCATTTAGAGTTTCAATTTATTCCCAATTCAATCTGTGGAGATTGTATGTTTCTAAGAATTTACCCATTTCCTCTAGATTTTCTAGTTTGTGTGCATAGAGGTGTTTTGTAATAGTCTGAGGATCTTTTGTATTTCTGTGTATTCCTCAATTGTGATAGAATATTGGATTGTCTTTTGTTAACTCAACATCATCTCCACCCCTGCTAGAAATCCCTCTAAATAAATTTCCCAACATCTTCTTCCCTATGTGGTTCTATGTTAACGTCTGTCAATGAGAAACCATCTCGTGCTGTTTAGAAGATGTGACTAAAAGAGAGAGTTGCAGGCAGACACGTAGGCAGATGGCAGTTATATGATTTTCTGACAGTCTCCTGTGAAGCGCTCACTACAGTTTAGCTGAAACATATGATAGTAAATTTTTGTTAATCACTTGAGTTGGTTCTGCAAATTAAGATAGTCAGTGGGAGGCTCCCAGAGGTTCTTCAATTCCCAGCAATTTCTAGGTGAAATCCACCTCGGAGTTCAAATTGAGATTATCTTTTCTGAATTCTCATTCCTCATCCTAGATAGCAGTTATATATACCTCTAATTTCATGTGTTACAATTCTTTGTAATTAGAATATAGAATGTTTTCCGTTTTCTTGCCTGAAGCCTGACTGATATACATAGACAAGACTCAATATTTTCACTACCAAAAATTAGTCCCATGCAAAATTTGGCTCTGTTATTTCTGGGAATATCTAAAATTGGATCTTAAGAGCATATAATAGATACAGTCACTGCAATGTATCATGTATGACACCCATAATCCCATATTTGTACCTTGTAAAGACAATTGGAAAAGCTTAAGCACTGTCACTGCCCATGAAGACAAGGAATATTATCCATCCTGAAGAAGGTTTTCATGTATGCTCTCACCACATATGTCATTTTCACCCAGAGAAAGGTAGAAGAGCCTCCTCCCTAGGTCTGAGACATGCTTTTCCACCGGAGTTCTTCTTGTACCCAGAGTTTTACAAATCTCTCTGAACACTGTCATGAACTCATTCTCTAGAAATTATTTCCTTCCAAGAATCTCACTAAATCTCTCATGAAAAAAAAAAGTTCTTTCCTTTAACCAGATGACTTCATTTGCAGTACTGGATTGGGGAGACTCCATAATATCTGCATAGTCCTCCTCCATTCCACTTTCCCTCCCACCCACACCCACCACAAAAGTAAATTTGTTTCACCTAGTAACCAACAATCCTTTTATCATATTAACCAATGCAAACCTCACAGGATGTTAAAATGGTATTTTTCTTGTCTCCATTTTAGCTGAAGCATAAAGACAATACATATACCTTCCAAAATGACATCATTTTACTGCAGTTTTAAAGTGGATAAAAGAAAAAATAATTCTTAACTCCATCATTTACATTGAGGATAAAAAGATTCCTGGAAAATTTATAAAGTGGATATCTGGAAGTGGTTATTGCTGTGTAGGAAGCTTCAGTCTGCTCCTTGTCAAGGTGAAGGGCTAGGATTGGGTTTCCTTTTCTTCATCCAAGCCTAGTGTAGCGGCCATGAGGATCTGCACTGTAAACTTCCAAACTAACAGCCCAGTTTCTGTATACTGAAATCTATTGTGTTACCCTCAGGCAACAGCCTAGAATTAGAAGAATACTGTGGCCAACCCATTACAGATAAATATGGGACTTCTCTGATGGCCAGCTTTGGCTTAAAAGTTCCTCCAACAGCCTTTGCTGAGCTTTCCTTAGACTGCACTGCAGTCTAGGACCCTTCCAACTTGGCTTCCTTCCTCTCTTTTTCACTAAGAGTCAGGCTTTTATTGCAGGTTTGAAACTTTCTCAGCCTTCTCCAACTCTCTCCCATGTTATCTCACAGACATCTTTATTAATAATATCCTTGGACATTTAATCCCCTCTTGGCATCTGCTTCTTGGAAGATCCAAACTAATTTACGTGGCAGTAGCAGCGTAACAGATAGCTGACCTGACTTACCCACTGCCTGCCAAGTGAAGATTCTGTCTTGGTAAGTGGGGCATGGCTAATCCCTGGAGCAAAGTGATGGCTCAATTGCTAAAACTATCACAACCAATGAAAACCTGGGAAAATGTCCCAGCGTATGGGAATTCTGTGGCAAGGGTAATGATGCAGGTACTTGAAAAATGGAGGGCTGTGGAGAGGTAACAAACAATGCATACAAAAATAATGGAGTTGACTGCTTACTGCTAAATTATGTTGACACCCTGCAGAAGGATAATGGGATTCTGAGGGCTTTTAGCAAGCAGTTTATGGCTAATTATGAAAGCCAGAAAGTCCCTGTGGTGGCTTATAAGGAGGTCAATATTTCCAACAGTAGAAGAATATATAGTTGAGCTGCAGGCTCAAGGCCTCATTAACAATGAACTCTGGAGCTTCTGAGATGGTTAAATGCTCACTAAATCAGGTCTGTTATGCAAAGTTTATCTACCTCCTAGAGAAAGCCTGAGATCTTGAAACATGGGACAAGTATATCTGGTTAAATATCCTGAGTACATTGACTCTAACTCCCCTGGATCTTTGGGGCTTGCAGAAGTACCTCACTCTTCCCTAGTAATTGCTAGTACTTCCACTTTCCCAAATGGCAATAGATCTCTCCCTTCCCAGGAGCTGCTCTCACATCCTCTCTGGCTACCAGGCTAATAACTAACATTAAATCTTTGTGTAACCTGGCTAGAAATGTGCTAAGCCTGGTATTGAGGTGTGAAGCTGGCTGGGCTTCTGGGTCAGGTGGGGACTTGGAGAACTTTTCTGTCTAGCTAAATGATTGTAAACACACCAATCAGTGCTCTGTGTCTAGCTAAAGGTTTGTAAATGCACTAATCAGCACTCTGTAAAAATGCACCAATCAGTGCTCTGTAAAATGGGCCAATCAGTGCTCCGTAAAATGGATCAATCAGTAGCACGTTGGTGGGCCAAATAAGGGAATAAAAGCTGGCCACCCAGTGCCAGCAGCAGCAACCCACTGGTGTCCTGTACCACGTTGTGGAAGCTTTGTTCTTTCACTCTTCAAAATAAATTTTGCTGCTGCTCACTCTTTGGGTCCACACTATCTTTATGAGCTGTAAAACTCACTGCGAAGGTCTGTAGCTTCACTCCTGAAGTCAGCAAGACCATGAGCCCACCAAGAGGAACAAACAACTCCAGAAGCCCCACCTTTCAGAGCTCTAACACTCACTGCAAAGGTCTGTGGCTTCACTCCTGAAGTCAAGCGAGACCACGAACCCACTGGAAGAAGAAACTCTGGACACATCTGAGCATCTGAAGGCACAAACTCCGGACATACCATCTTTAAGAACTGTAACACTCACCGCGAGGGTCCATGGCTTCATTCTTGAAGTCAGCGAGACCAAGAACCCACCAGAAAGAACCAATTCCGGACACAGTATGGGATGTAATAAACTATACATTTAAAGAATTACAAAAGTTAGCACATATTTACCAATAAGTGATAACAGGGCCCTCCTCGCATTGGATTTTGAAGATTCTTTATCAAAGGGGCGAGATGTAAGACTGGATACACAAAAAAGTCATTGATTTCGGAGCACTTTCTTAGGACACAGGACTCAACAGACTAGCAAAGATCCCAGGGGATGGAATAAACTGCCAGGTTCTTATAGAATTGCTAATTAAAATGCTCACATTCATGGGGATAATGGGCCCCCAAATAATAGAAGCCAGGAGGCTGCAATTACCATAATCATCAGTAAACCTGATACGTTCCCCTTCTGTTTGGAGCGTGAGTAGACTGATGTCTTATCCCTATGAAAAATCTAAATGGCAAGGGAATGGTTGGCTAGAATATGATGGATAAGCTGAAAGAGAGGTAACTTAATTGGGCAGGCTACACAAATAGGGCTTGTTATAACAATAAAACACAAATGTTTTCTATTGACTAGGTGTGGACCACCATAAAAGACATAGCCAGAGTGAAATCAGCTTATATCTTGGCCAGCAGGTCTCCCTAGAAAGTGCAGAGACCTCAGCAAACAGAAGCTGAAGGTATTTCCACTTGCATAAAGGCTAAGAAAGAAAGAAGTGACAATCCAGAAGAGAAATACATTCACCTGGTCAAGGGAACTGTAGAGAAAAGATTGCCAATAATGAAAAGAAGTCTCCACAGCCCACACAAGAATATCAATGAGATGGAGATTCAGGTTTAATATCTTCCAGAATTCTAACCTCCAGGTGGCCTAAGCTCTAAAAGAGAAAAGACCTTAAAGTTTAGACCATCACAATGTTCTATATTCTAATTATTAATTAAGACAGTGTTTTGTGACCCATAAAGCCATCACCATCACAGTGCTTGCCTAAACTTGTCTTGGAGCAAGGGAATTACTAACCCAAATAAGTGAAAAACAAACTTGCTTCGGAATTGCATCATATGAGTCATAATTGATTAACTTTATAGTTAAACAAATAGGGGAAAACATTGATGAAGGTCTTGGTCAGTTAAGGCAACTGGCTCCCCAATAAGCTAACTAAAAATACCACGTTATGTAACTAAAGTGTATGCAAATAAGGTTAGACTTAAAGCTGTAATAATTTATATGGCAATGTGAAAATGATATAGAATGACAAGAGTCTGGCTAAAATTTCTTATAGCATTTTTCATTCACTTAATTATCATCATACTTATTTTCATACCCATAAATTATGTTGAAGCAACTAAATGCTATTATTTACACATTTTTGTCCCCAATACATCAACGTTTCACTTCTTGATTATGCTACTCTGTAGCTCTGTTTTCTAGTTTTCATATCCAATTATTTTCTCATTGATTATTTCACTGTCTTTTTAAGTAAATATTATGGGTCTCCAAAACAATAGGAAATGAAGAAACCAATCATTGTACAATTGTTACCTTTTTCTAAGTCCTTACAACTCTCCCACAACCTCTAAAATTGCCTTTTCTTAAACTCAGAAATGACAGAACTTTGGAGATATGGCCTCTATTTCTGTATCTTCAAGATACCATAATCTTATGGTTCCTCTCCCATCTCAACTGTAAACCTAGTTGACTGGTTTTTTTTTTTTTTTTTTTTTTTTTTTGAGACGGAGTCTTACTCTGGTGGCCCAGGCTGGAGTGCAGTGGCGCAATCTTGGCTCACTGCAAGCTCCGCCTTCCTGGTTCACACTGTTCTCCTGCCTCAGCCTCCCGAGTAGCTGGGACTAAAGGCGTCTGCCACTACGCCCAGCTAATTTTTTGTATTTTTAGTAGAGACAGGGTTTCACCATGGTCTTGATCTCCTGACCTTGTGATCCGCCCACCTCGGCCTCCCAAAGTGCTGGGATTACAGGCATGAGCCACCGCACCCGGCCTGACTGCTTGTTTTTAACACTCCATGAGAAAGTGGCTGACTTGCAATTAGTACTGGTGGTTCTCTACAGATCAGTAGGTGGTTTGGAAGGTTTAGAAAAACAGGCGATAAAAGCATTTTGTTTATTTAGATTTAAAAATTTTAAATTTTATTGAATTACTTTTATTTTTTATTGTTTTTAGACTCTTTGTTATCCAAACTGGAGTACAGTGGTGGGATCATAGCTCACTGCTGCCTCAAACTCCTTGGCTCAAGCAATCTTCCCACCTCAGCCTCCTCAGTAGCTGAGGCTACAGGCACACAACTAATTTATTTTATTTTTTAATAGAGGTGGGATCTCTCCATCTTGCCCAACCTGGTCTTGAACCCTTGGGCTCAAGTGATCCTCTTGCCTTGGCCTTCTGAAGTGTTAATATTACAAGTGTGAGACATTTAACAATTTTAAAACATGAAATTAATTTATTTTCAAAATATTTAATATCACATTGTCTTTAAAAAAATTACCTTTTTAAAAATGTATATGCATTAGAAATATAGTGTCTGTTGGTCTTGGCTACATAAATTTCACAGGGTGTGGTTGATTTTATCTAATATATTCACAATATTTAATGTAATATTTTAGTTTTGTTATATTTGTATTAGGCTATATTATATAGCAATATATGGTTTGTGAGTTAAACAAGTAAAACATAATATGTTTTATTAAAAATGAAATTAGAAGAGCTTCAAGATGGCTGAGTAGAGGCATCCAGTACTCGCCTCCTCTACAAAGAACCAAAATAGAAAGTAGTTAATCACACTTCGAGTAGATAATCTACAGAAAATATTGGAGTTCAATAGACAGATGATGGGCAGCACAGGGCACAAGAGGAGAGAGAAGCAAGGCAGACACCTCCTCCAGGATTGGCTGCAAGACAAGGGAGGCTCCCCAGTGCAGGGAAGGGTAAGGGAGAGATCCCCATGGTCTACATTCCCACCATGAAATCCTGAAGCCCTAGCCCTATACCATTATGGGCCCTGAGACTACCAAAAGGAGCTGCCTGGAGATCAAGCAATGGCATTGCTACAGAGAAGGATCTCACCCTCCCTTCCCACCGCCACCCTACTGTCCCAGGCTTAAACAGCTGCAGAATGTCATCATTTTGAGAGCAGACTGCATCACGCCCTGGGTCACAGAAACCCCTGCATCTACACTCCCTGGAGTCACTGACATCTCCCCGTTTCCAAAGGTGGGGCTGCAGTGGTGCAATGCCAGCTGGATCCAGTGAAGTGGCAGGGTCCCCAGTACTCTAACACACACAGCCTCTCCTGCACCTGGGGAACAAGTTCTGCAGCACGCCAGAAAGACTACACTTGGGACAAAGGGAGCCAAAGCACATACTCCCCAGAGCCTGAAGACAGCTTGCCTTGGGAGGCCAAAGACAGCAACCCTGACCCCACAGTAGCAGAGCACATGCCCTTAGTACAGGCTCTGCTATCACCGGATAGTGTTGCTTCTTCTACCGTTAGAGGCTGAAGTGCATGCCACTGGTAGTGACCCTACCCACTTTGGCAGCAGGGCTGTTGTGTACTTGCATGTACCCTAAGGAATGGCTTTCCCTGATGCTGCCGCTGCCACTGCCACTGCGACTGCCACTGCCACTGCCACTGTCACTGTCACTAAGGGCTAACGTGCATGCTACCCAAAGCCTGAGAACCTCCTGCTTATGGCTGTGGTTACTAACAGAAATCCCAACCACTTCATTCTAGAAGGCCAGTGTTAATCTAATACCAAAACCAGACAAGGAAACAAGAAAATAAAATGATAGACTAATGTCCCTGATGAACATAAATGCAAAAATTGTCAACAAAATACATCAAATCCAACAGCATAATACACCATGATCAAATGAGATTTATCCCAAGAATGCAAGGATAGTTCAATATATGCAAATCAATAAATGTGATACATCAAATCAACAAAATGAAAGACAAAAAACACATGAGCACCTCAATTGACACAAAAAAGCATGTGATAAAATTCAACATCTGTTCATGATGAAAATGCTCAACAAAGAAGACATAGAAGGAACATACCTCAATATAATAAAGACCATGTGTGACAAATCCACGCATAACCTCATACTGCATGAGGAAACACTGAACACTTTCCTCTACAAACTGCAACAAAACAAGGATACTTACTTTCACCACTCCTATTCAACATACTGTACTGGAAGTCTTAGCCAAAGGTATCAGGCAACAGAAAGAAATAAAAGGCATCCAAATTGGAAAAGAGAACATCAAATTGTCCCTCTTTGCAGATGATATAATCTTATATTTAGAAAAACCTAAAGACTCCACCAAAAATTATTAGATTTAATAAACAAATTCAATAAAATTGCAGGATACAAAAATCAACATACAAAAATCAGTACCAATTCAATATACCAATAATGAAATGGCTGATAAAAATAAAGAAAGCAATCCCATTTACTATAGTTACAAAAACAATAAAATACCTAGGAATAAATTTAACCAAGGAGGTGAAAGACCTCTAGAAAACTACAAAACACTGATGAAAGAAATAGAAGACACAAACAAATGGAAAAACATAACACGCTCATGAATCAAAAAACTAATATTGTTAAAATGACAGTACTACCCAAAGAAATCTACAAATTCAGTGCAATCCCTATCAAAATATCAATGTCGTTTTTAACAGAATTAGAGAAAAAGTCCTAAAATTTGTATGGAACCAAAAAAAAAAAAAAAAGAAAAAAAAATAAAGAACCCAAACAGCCAAAGCAATCCTGAGCTGGAGCCATTCTAAGCTGAAGGCAGCACACTACCTGACTTCAAAATATAGTACAAGGCTATAGTAACCAAAACTGCATGGAATTGGTGTAAAAACAGACACACTGACCACTTGAACAGAAAAACATTCAGGAAATAAATCCATGTATTTACAGCCAATTGATTTTAAACAAGGGCACCAAGAACATACACTGGGTAATGGAGAGCTTATCCAATAAATAGTGCTGGGAAAAGTAGATATCCATGTGCAGACAATGAAACTAAATGCCTATCTCTCACAATGCACAGAAATCAACTCAAAATGTATTAAAGACTTAAACATAAGACCTGAAAATACAAAATTAGAAGAAAACGTAAATACTACAAGACAAAGATTTTATGACTAAGATCTCAAAAGCACAAGCAACAAAAACAAAAATAGATAAATGGGACTATTTTAAGTTAAAAAGCTTCTGCACAGCAAAGAAACAACCAATAGAATGGAGAGACAACCTGTTAAATGGGAGAACATATTTGTGAACTACTCATCTGACAAGAAACTGATATCCAGAATATACAAGGAAATCAAACAACAGCAAAAAAACCAACAATAAACAATGTCATTAAAAAGTGAGCAAAGGACATGAATAGACATTTCTCAAAAGACATACAAATAGCCAATGGGTATATGAAAAAATGCTGTATGAAAAAATGCACAACATCGCTAATCAGGGAAATGAAAATCAAAACTACAATGAGATATTATCTTACCCCAGTTGGCATGACTGCTATCAAAATGACAAACAAAAAACAGATAATGGCAAGGATACAGAGAAAAGGAAACTCTTACACACTGTTGGTGGGAATGTAAATTATTATAGCCATTATGGAAAACAGTATGGAGATTTCTCAAAAACTAAAAATAGAACTACCACAATAAGCACAAAGTAATTCTTTTCATTATAAAGTTGATAAAGTTCGTCATTAAACACAGAAAAGAACCTAGTTTATAGGTCATCTTTCAAGGTTGCCATTCTCATAGCAAAAAAAAAAAGTATTAATGCTGAGAAATATGCCAAATGATGTAAAGGCAAACATGCTCAGGGAAAAAGCAGAATAAATATTTGGCAAAATTATTTAATAAATGGTATTTGTTCTTGTGGCATAATATGTAAGGCATGCAATGTGAAAGAGGCAACTATTTCTATGTCTGTGCAATAGCTTTACAAATTGATATATTTGTTGAATTTGGAATATAAATCAAGCCTTGATGTATGTGAGAAAGGAGCCCTCAACCACTTGTTCTCTTGTGTATTAAAAACTTATGCCCATGCCAAAATGGAAGACTTAAAAAAATACTGAATTAATGCTATGGACTGAATAGTGTGCCCTAAAAACTCATACGTTGAAGCCCTAAGCCCAAGTGTGACTGTATGTGGGGATAGGATCTTTTCGGGATAATTAAGGTTAAATGAAATTGTAAGGGTAGGATCTTAATCCATTTGGACTGTGCAATAACAAGAAGAGAAAGATCACTCCTCTCTACCCCCAACCTCTGCCTCTCCATGTGAGGACACAATGAGAAGATAGCAGGCTGCAAGCCAGGAAGAGAGTCTTCATCAGAACACAATCATGTTGCCACCCTGATATTACACTGCCAGCCTCCAGAACTGTTAGAAAATTAATTTCTGTTATTTAAACCACCTAGTCCATGGGATTCTGTTATGGCAGCTCTTGCTGACTAAGATAATTACTATTAACTTTTAAGAGAGAGCTGGTCTAGGGAGTTTTGGTTATATGAACATGGATAGCAATGGTTTTATTGAGTGAATAAGAAAAGTAGCATCTGAAAGCCAGTCCACTAATAGTTTTAGCTACAGAAAATTGTTAATAGTAAATAATATGCCTCCTGATTTTGAGTCAGTATTGAATAAAAACGTAAAACTTGTGACTTTAAACATTACAGCTACAAAATAATACATCCTTTTGAGATGATGTGCCAAGAAAGAGCAAGTAGACACATTCTGTGTTTTCACAGTCAAAATACTGACCAGTGATGACTTCCAATACTTCAAAACAATTCTTTTTAAATTGAAAATATTTGCAATACATATCTTCCTAAAATATCGGTATAGCTAATTCTATAATTTCAAGTGAATTTCCTCAGTTGCACTTTAACAAAATAGTCAATGTTTTCATTAGTACAAATATATCACTTGAGGATCAAATATCACTTTTTTTTAAAAAAATGAGAAGACAAACTGCAAACTTGGAGAAAATGTTTGTGAAAGACATATTTGATAAAGACCATCATCTAAAATATACAAAGAAGTCTTAAGACTGAACAATAAGAAAATGAACAAACCAATTAATAAAAATGGGCAAAAAAACCTAGATAAACAACTCACCAAAGAAGACCTAAGGATGGTTTTAGGTCTTCCATTTAAGTCTCAATCCATCTTGAGTAAATTTTTGTGTAAGGTGTAAGGAAGGGGTCCAGTTTCAGTTTTCTGCATATGACTAGCCAGTTTTCCCAACACCATTTATTAAATAGGCAATCCTTTCCCCATTTCTTGTTTTTGTTGTCAGGTTTTTCAAAGGACAGATGGTTGTAGATGTGTGACATTATTTCTGAGGCCTCTGTTCTGTTCCATTGGTCTATATCTCTGTTTTGGGACCTGTACCGTGCTGTTTTGGTTACTGTAGCCTTGTAGTATAGTTTGAAGTCAGGTAGCGTGATGCCTCCAGCTTTGTTCTTTTCAGTTAGGATTGTCTTGCGTATACAGGCTCTTTTTTGGTTCCATATGAAATGTAAAGTAGTTTTTTCTAATTCTCTGAAGAAAGTCAATGATAGCTTGATGGGGATAGCAATTAATCCATAATTACTTGGGCAGTATGACCATTTTCATGATATTGATTCTTTCTGTCCATGAGCATGGAATGTTTTTCCATTTGTTTGTGTCCTCTTATTTCCTTGAGCAGTGATTTGTAGTTCTCCCTGAACAGGTCCTTTACATCCCTTGTAAGTTGTATTTCTTGGTATTTTATTCTCTTTGTAACAATCGTGAATGGGAGTTCACTCGTGATTTGGCTCTCTGTCTATTATCAGCATATAGGAATGCTTGTGATTTGTGAACATTGATTTTGTATCCTGAGACTTTGCTGAAGTTGCTTATCAGCTTAAGGAGATTTGGGGTTGAGATGATGGGGTTTTCTAAATATACAATCATGTCACCTGCAAACAGAAACAATTTGACTTCCTCTTTTCCTAATTGAACACCCTTTATTTCTTTCTCTTGCCTGATTGCCCTGGCCAGAACTTCCAATACTATGTTGAATAGGAGTGGTCTGAAGAAAACCTAGGCAATGCCATTCAGGACATAGGCATGAGCAAAGACTTCATGACTAAAACACCAAAAGCAATGGCAACAAAAGCTGAAATTGACAAATGGGATCTAATTAAACTAAAGAGCTTATGCACAGCAAAAGAAACTCATCAGAGTGAACAGGAAACTTAAAGAATGGGAGAAAAATTTTGTATTCTATCCAACTGGCAAAGGGCTAATATCCAGAATCTACAAAGAACCTAAAAAAATTTACAAGAAAAAAAAACCATCAAAATTGGGCAAAGGATATCAACAGACACTTTTCAAAAGAAGACATTTATGTGACCAACAAACATGAAAAAATGATCATCATCACTGGTCATTATAGAAATGCAAATTAAAATCACAGTGAGGTACCATCTCACACCAGTTAGAATGGCGATCATTAAGAAGTCAGGAAAGAACAGATGCTGACAAGGACGTGGAGAAATAGAAACACTTTTATACTGTTGGTGGGAGTGTAAATTAATTCAACCATTGTGGAAGACAGTGTGGCAATTCCTCAAGGATCTAGAACCAGAAATACCATTTGACCCAGTAATCCCATTACTGAGTATATACCCAAAGTATTACAAATCATTCTGCTATAAAGACACATGTACACATATGTTTATTGCAGCACTATTCACAATAGCAAAGACTTGGAACCAACCTAAATACTCATCAGTGATAGACTAGATAAAGAAAATGTGACATATACACCATGGAATACTATGCAGCCATAAAAAAAGATGAGTTCATGTCCTTTGCAGGGACATGGATGAAGCTGGAAACCATCATTCTCAGCAAACTAACACAGAAACAAAACCAAACACCACATGTTCTCACTCATAAGTGGGAAGTGAACAATGAGAACACATGGACCTGGACACAGGATCGGAACATCACACACCGGGGCCTGTCAGGGGGTGGGGAGCTAGGGGAGGGATAGCATTAGGAGAAGTACCTAATGTAGATGACAAGTTGATGGGTTCAGCAAACCCCCATAGCATGGTATAGCTATATAACAAACCTGCACGTTCTGCACATGTATCCTAGAACTTAAAGTATAAGTTTTAAAAATAGATACAGATGGCAAATAAGCATATAAAAAGATGCTCCCCATCATATATCATCAGGAAAAAGCAAATTAAAATTTATTATCTTTATTATTTATGTATTGATTTGGTAAGATATTGCTTTAAAAAAAGCTATTAGACTATAAGTTCCCCCAATATTTATATATGTTGCCTCAATGTTCAAAGCTTATCTTTTTTTTTAGCAAGTTGATTTGTGTCTTAACTTTAATTCTATGCTAATTAGAAAATCTAAGAAAATAACTAAAAGAAAGGACAATTTACCCAGTCCATCAGTGGTAGTCATGGCAGGAAATAGAATGCACAAACTAATTATTGCAAAGAGTTTAATGGAGAAAGTGTTCATAAACATGTGTTCAGGTTTGTAGGAATCCATTAAAGGATCGTGAAATATCCTGAGACAAGTGACATCATTCATTAATACTGCTAGGCCTGAGAAGTCCAGGAGAGCTGACAAGAACACAGCTAGCAAGATAACTAACTCTAGGAGCTGGACCTCTTAACAAGACTTGTTTGGTCTGTGGTAGAGGAACATAGCCTCTTCCAGCCCAAGTACAAGCAAGAGAGGAGCAGAGTCAGGGAAATATACATGGAGGATCTCTTCTTTCTCCAGGATTATGATCTGCTTGTGACTGTTGATTTGCAGAACCCAACTAGAAGTCAAAGGGCAAGGAGCCTTGGTGTAGTTGTGGTACATATAGGCCAAGTCTCTGAGGTATGGATCAAAGAGGTGAGGGGTGTGATATGTGTAGACAAACACGTTGTTGGGGGCAGATACACACACACAGCTACTCTGATGAAAACTCTACAAAATCTAGAAAATAAATGAATTTAAAAATCAAGAAATTCATTAAGAAATTAAGGCTGGGCGCAGTGGCTCACACCTGTAATCCCAGCACTTTGGAAGGCTGAGGCAGGCAGATCACGAGGTCAGGAGATCAAGACCATCCTGACTAACATGCTGAAACCCTGTCTCTACTAACAAATATAAAAAATTAGCCAGGCGTGGTGGCAGGAGCCTTTAGTCCCAGCTAATTGGGAGGCTGAGGCAGGAGAATGGTGTGAACCTGGCAGACAGAGCTTGCAGTGAGCCGAGATCACGCTGCTGCACTCCAGCCTGGGCCACAGAGAGAGACCCCATCTCAAAAAAAAAAAAAAAAATTAAAAACCTGAGGTACCCATTATTAGATGAATTGTTCAAGGTTACACAAAAATTGACCTCTAAATACATTTAACTATTTGTCTAGCATAATTCTCAGCATTTGTTGACATCTCAAAGAGATAGAAAAATTAGGAGGAATCATGGTCTATTTAAAAATATTGTAAGCCAGAGGGGTATAAGAAAGTCAAAGCAGGAGATCTAGGGCCTTATTTTTACCAGAGAATATGAGAGAGACAGAGAATATGAGAGAGAGAGAGAGAATAAGAGAGGGAGAGAGAATAAGAGGGAGACCGAATAAGAGAGGGAGAGAGAATAAGAGAGAGAGAGAGAATAAGAGAGAGAGAGAATGAGAATGGATATGAATATATAGGGAGTTTAACTTTTGGTAAAATGATGCATTAACTTCGGAGAACATGCTCCACAGTAGTAACCGTTACTCATTTTGAGCATTTTGCTCCAAAGTCAGAACATGTGTGAATTTAGATTTTCTTGAAGCTCACACGCAAACTTCAGATTGAGAGGCATGATGGCATGAACAGCTCCGGCCGGTTCACTTTATGCTGACTCTCAGATAAAGTAGAATCTTGATTTTGTTAGCCAGAGGTTTTACTCTTTTGACCCAAGGCTCTATCCATCCACGCATCTACCCACCCTTTCACCAAGGGTGGTAATAGGAGACTCAATATTCACTTTTAAAACCAATTTCTCATTTTTGTGTGCCTGTAAACAAAAGGCACATATAATGAGAGTCACTATGATTCTTTTAAACTGTGTTTATTATTGCTTTCTAAAGAACGGCAGTAACAATAAGAAGTACGTTATGTAAAAGTGATTGGAAAATTAAAGTGGAAACTGATAGAACACTACCAGGCAGCCTCCATGGTTGGGTTGACATTTCACTCTCATTTTTACAAACACCTAAAGAAGATTAAAATAAGTTTCTGAAATATAGTCTGGTTAAGCAACATTTTTGTGTCATTTTAATGGTTAAAATTAGTGTAGACTCCATTACAATGTCAACGAAGTGTTGTTAAGGAAAGGGACTAATAGTGCCGATTGGTGGCCTGGCACTGAGAAATTGAACATAAAGCAATGCAAAACTAAACAGAAGTTCCAGGAATGTAAATTTGGCTTAACCCTCCGATAAGCCAACTTCTTAGCCTGGAACATGGCTTCTTATGGCAAACCATCCATTCTTAATATAAGACAATGATGTTTGAATAAAATAAATTTTTATGGATTAGCTGTCATTTAAGTAGTTGTTTATAATTTTATTCTTTCTATGAAAAACATTTTTTCCTTTCTGTCAAAACTAAAACCATTACTTCAACCCTAAACACATAAATTTTGTTTCTTAAATGTCACTATAAACAATGTCACAGTAACGTTATGAGTCCAAGCTGAATCAAAATTATTTTAAAAAAAATTTAAATAGGACAATGATTATGTTGCTTCTTGCATTTCCAATTTAAGATAACAATATATAGCCATCCAGATAGAACTCACTATGACTCAATGGATCTACCTTTATGACAGACACTTCTTTCTAAATGTGCTATGTATATTGAGTACTATGACAGAGCAGGAAGTTGCTCAATAACAAATAGTTTTTGAATTGAACATTCTATATGTAGAGTTTACTTTCATAGCTCTAACTGAACCTTAACAATAGAATAATAATTCCAGAGTTAACTGTTAAATAGATCTTAAAGGTATAAAAGACCCACTAACTTTATAAAGTTATAAATTATGAGGTACAGACTTCTTTAACTATACACTTGTTACTGTTCTAATAAAATCTACTTCAGAGATGGAGAAAATTCCTAGAAAAGCATGCTTCTTTGCTGCTGTGTTCATTTTATTCATTGCAATAAAACAAATCTCATTTTGAAAAGCTTTGAATAGAAACCTCATATAAACTCTTCTCTATTCCATTATGTTCTCTACCTCTTACTCTAAGAAATATTCTATTTATTTTGGCAGGCAACTCCAGTCATGCAGACAGGTAAAGTGGTAGGATATTGACCATGGCTTATCGGAGAAGTGATAAGGCAACAAATCCCTTTCAAAAACATCTTCCCTTCCTACAAAACTTACCACTGATAATTTCACTAATATTGTACTGTATTCAGAATCAGAAAATAATTTCTGAAGAAAAAATGTAATTAACTCAATTTCCTTATTCAACAAATAGGGAAATTAAGTGTTTAGAGATATTCAATTATTTGGCTAAAGTCAACTAACCACACAAATATTTTATTTTGCTCTGTCTTGCTCTGTCACCCAGGCTGGAGTGCAGTGGCGCCATCTTGGCTCACTGCAAGCTCCGCCTCCCGGGTTCACGCCATTCTCCTGCCTCAGCCTCTCCGAGTAGCTGGGACTAAAGGCGCCCGCCACCACGCCCGGCTAATTTTTTGTATTTTTAGTAGAGACAGGGTTTCACCGTGGTTTTGATCTCCTGACCTCGTGATCCGCCCGCCTCGGCCTCCCAAAGTGCTGGGATTACAAGCGTGAGCCACCATGCCCGGCCCTAACCACACAAATAATAATAGATATAGGACTACAGGCTGTCTTCTGATTCCTTATCAGTATTCTTTTGCTTCATTAAGCTTTCTTTAGCATAAGTCACCAAAAAATGCTTAGCTTGAGTTAGTGATTTTAGCTTCCTCTTCCAGTTTCTTGTCTACCTAATCCAACGCATATACTCTGGTACAGCCAGATGTATTAATAATTTGCACATACTTTGCCTTGGCTTGTAATGAAAAAACTATGGCAAACACTATCATCCATATATTTTTGATCCATAAGGTGGAGCTGCCCTGAATGACCTTTAGGCTGAGATGGGGGTCATTGTTACCTCAGCAAAAGTTAGGGACAAATTTCATGTAACCTTTCTAAGGGAATAATATTCCCTGTAGGTAAGCTTCCTGCGGAACACATGTCTGAGGATTTAGTCCTCTACCAGGTGTTTTCCATAAGCACTGGGATGTTCCTGATAACAACCCCAAGGTAGAAATCATGGGGTTTTCATGAGACAGGCCTTGTTTACACACACACACACACACACACACACACACACACATTACAGTTCCAGAGGACACACATGGAACTGTTGGAAACAGAACTTAGAATTGTTAGAGATCCCTTCATGAGACACATCGCAGTGGTTGCCACACCTCACACATATACACACAATGTGGTCTCCCACTGGACCTCCCAGTTTAGTCCCAATTATTCAAGTTAAGTTCATCCCCTGTCGGCAGTCAGTTCCACAAGGTGTAGGCATCGGGAACTGTCCTTCGTGGTAAGAGCAGGAGCTGGAGCCATCCCCTGGTCTCTCACTGTAAAAGACTTCAGAAAAGGGATGCTTTGAATTTAAGGTGTTTGCAGCAGCTTGGAAAGTAGCATGGGATAAATGGCCCACAACAGCAACCTAAAGAGCTGTACAGGTGGTTTCCTCCTGGGAGGAAGGCTCCAGGAGCCATTTCTGAAAGACAAGTATTATTAAATCCCCTGCCTCTACTGCCCCGGGAGCCTAATGTGTTTCCTCCTCAGGTGCCTTGGATTTTGCTATTCTTTGTTGCAAAGTCTTCAGGCCCAATTTCATTAACCCTAACTATATTTTTTCTATCATTCCCTACTGAACTTTTCATCCAAAAGTCGGTGCAAAAGAAAAAACAAAAGGAATTTCACAGAAACTTTTTCATGCAATCTAAACATATTTAAGTCCAAATTTCCAAAGCCCCCTTTTCAGCCAGGTTAGTGTGGGGTTATCTTTAGGAGAAAGACAGTCACATCGTTCTGCCAAGGGGAATGCTCTGAGGGAAATTCTGAAATTTATAGTGTTTCTAATTAATCTAAACCATTCTTCATCTTTTTTGTTCAAATCATAACTTAATTTAAAAAAAAAAGCCTGGTGAGATCAGCCCTATTAGATGCCATTGCTTTTTATAATTTATCTCTAATCTTATAAACAATCCTGCACTATTACACCAGCTGTATAATGATGAAATTGAAGTTCAGGAAGGTTTAGCGACTTTTCCAACGATGTATAGGTAGCAGGTGGTCCCAGTATGAAATTAGTTTTGACTGTACCCAAACGTGGTGTACATTACACTTCAAAAATCTTTAAGCTGCTCCATAGAGTGGATTAGGTGCAGAAGAAAAGAGTGTGTGAAGAAGTAGGGGCTGATTACAAAAAGGTGAAAAGAGCATATTGTAAACTTTCCACCCCTGTTTGAACTAGATCACCTCCTCCATGATGACAGATATATAATAGATAGGTGGATAGATGGATTCTGAAGAACATTTTGTTTGAATAGATGTTTCAGAGCTAGACAGATTAAGTAAGCTAAGTAACTACAAGGTAACTAAGTAGACTTTTAAGAACTTCTTGTTTTGGTAGATTTTTTAAAGAAAAAAAAAACCACTAAGCTTCACTGCTGTATCTGCTTAAAATCAAAAAGGTGAAGATGCTCCCATGTCAAACTTCATGTACCTCAATAGGCCAAAAACATTCACCCACTATATATTTGAAATTTTCATTAGTGTTCCTAAAGATTGGTTAGAAGACAGAATTGTGAAGAAAGAATCACCTATAAGTATGTTCATGGACTATTTAACCCAAAGTCTCTTTATGTATCAGTTTAGGAATTTTTTGAGAAAAGCAGCATTTATATTTACTGTAGTTATGGTTACAAATCTATAGAGGCAACATGTGGAACAATAAAAATCCAGTATTGCCATATGTATTGACCACCTCCTTCAGGATAAGCCCTTTGTTAGGCCTTGTAATAGATAGAAAAAAAATAGAAATCATTGTAGTATGACTAAATCTGGCCCTATTAAAACATGGGTTGAGTTGCAACCTATGATAAGAGACCTACTTCATAAACATATAAACTCAGGTTTGAGGGTCATAGTAGTAAGAAGTAATGATGGTATAGGTAGTGACATTAGTAGTATTAGCAATTACAGTAACAGCCAACATTGTCAAGTGTCTACCTTTGTTAAGCAATGTAATAAAAAGTTTTTATGCATAAAGCTGACTCATTTAATTTCCACTTTAATTCTCAATTCCAAACTTCAGTTTTAGAAATATAGTATTAAATACAAAGAAACTAAAACTGAAAAGGTTAAACAGATTGCTAGTAAGTTAAGCAACAGCTTCTCACTAACAGACAAGCATTCAAGTGCAGACCTCTCTGACTCTAGAGTCTGTGCACTTATACTACAGTTGCTCAGAGAAGACATCTGAGAAAGCCTATTAGGAAAAGACAGGATAAGATATCTAGGATAAGGTGAGTCCTTCCTCAAGTCAGAAAGAACTACAGGAAGAAATTTGTTTAAAACAGGCTCAAGGGATTTATTTTGGACCTCCACTTCGGTCCAAAAGATTGAGTAAAAGGAACTGGATTTATCTTTCTGCTTAACACAGCCAAAAAAAATGAATATATGAAATAGCTTCAAGGCACTGGACACCTAGACAATTAATGACCATGATTCTTGAGAGGTGGAAACAAATCAAGTGAGTCTATGATTGCCGCAGCTTACTGCCACGAAAGACACAACACAGGGTGGGGAGCCCAGGCAGATGCCAACATAGCCAAGACCAGGGAGAAGAAAAAAAGCCAGACTCAAAAATTCATAATAAAGTTCAAGGGCCTATAAGCAACAAAACAATGTTGAAGAGGAACAAACATGAAATACTAACCCTGCAGGATTTCGACACTTAAAGTTATAGTAATCCAGACAGTGTGGCACTGGAATATAGGTAGACACATATACCAATGGAACAGAATAGAGATTTCACAAACAACTCAACACATATAAATGACTGATTCTTAACAAAGCTTACATGCAATCAACTGAAGAAAGGGTAGTTTAAAGAAATAATGCTTGGACAATATTCATATGTAGAAAAATATTCTTTAATACATACTTCATATTAAAAATAAGCTAAAAATGAATTATGTAATTAAG
Source organism: Hylobates moloch (assembly GCF_009828535.3). Classification (NCBI taxonomy): domain Eukaryota; kingdom Metazoa; phylum Chordata; class Mammalia; order Primates; family Hylobatidae; genus Hylobates; species Hylobates moloch. Next base: position 52,719,035 of record NW_026652288.1, read on the forward strand.
TGTAAAACCCAAAATAAACTGCTAAAGGAAAACATGAGAAAATATTAACTTGCATTAGAGAAATATTTCTTAAATATGATGTATAAAACACAAACCCTAAAAGAAAAAGTGAAAAAATTGACTTTATCAAAATTAAAAGCTTCTACTTTTCTTTTTTTTTTTTTTTTTTGGCTAGTCAAGTGAAGCAGTGGAGGTGGAGAAGGAACAAAGAAATATGTAGCTGGTAGTTATCAATTAATTCTAAACACCACGGCATTCAGACAATCAAAAGTTTCTACTTTTTAAAGACACTTATAGGAGAAAATATTTGAAAGCATGTATCTGATAAAGAATTGTATCCCGAATATACAAATAATTCATACTCAATAACAGAATAGGAAATATGCAAATATTTGAAAAGACACTTCATCAAAGAATAATGAATGGTACATAAACACATAAAATGATGCTCAACATATTTACTTATTAGATAAGTGCATAATAAAACCATAATGGTATACCAATATATGCTTTAGGATGGCTAAAATGTAAAAGGCTTTCTATACCAAGTAGTGGTAAGAATGTGAAGGAACAAAAATTTCCATGCACTGCTAATTTCAATGTAAAATAATACAAAAACTTTGGAAAACCATTACTTAAAATGTTAAATTTAAAGAAAAATTTCTGAAATGATAAATATACACTGACCATATAATCCAGGCATTCTACTCCTAGATATTTACCTCCTCTCCTCCCAAAATGAGAATGTATATCCACACAGACTTGCACACAGATAATTACAGCAGCTTTATTAAGATGTCCAAAGGTCAAAATGTCCATCCAGAAGTGAATATATAAACAATCGTGGTACATTGATAGAATGCATCAGTACTAAATAATACAAAGGAATGAACTATTGGCACACAACAAAATGGATGAATCTCAAAATAATTTCACTGAGTTAAGGAAGCCAAACAGAAAGGAGGACATACTATATGATTCCATTTATATAAAATTCAAGAAAATGCAAACCGATCCACAGTGACAAAAAGCAAAATAACTGTATTCTGGAGACAGTAGGATGAGAATGGGAGTGTGAAGGGATTAAAAAGGGAGCACCAGGAAACATTTGGAAGGAGATGGATATATTTGTCATCGCGATTATGGTAATACTTTAATGGGTTATATGACATGTCAAAACTTATTAAATTTTACACTTAATATATGTGAAGCTTGTTATATATCAGTTAAATCCCATAAAACTATTTTTTAAAAAATGAGAGACATTAACCTCAAATATGTCCTGGTGAAATCAATTTAAACTGCAATTTGACCATGAATAACAGAAAAGGCTCAGTAGCTATTTTGTAATTGCTATTTCAATGTAGTTTCACTGATTTTCTTATTTTGATTTTAGAAAATGTCTCCATTAGACTCCTTTATTTCTGTAAACAACTTTTTTGAAATAACTTCTCCTGTTTATATCTAAAAAGGTCAAGTTAAATTGAATGGAAATCAAAGTTTTACATATGTATCTTCAAACTCAGAATTGACCAGGTTATAATTGATCCCGGACACTCTGTCACAAAGAAATCACTTACATCATCTTCTGAAGCCCATCGAGATGCAAATTAACCAGCTATTCCCAAGAGAGCTGATTACACTGGCTTGTCAACTTCAAACACTTAATTAACAATTTCTTGGGCTGACCGCTCTTAGACACCTAGAATCTAAGAAAATAAATATAAAAATAACCAAAGGATTTTAAATGTGTCATATCTTAGCATCAATTAAGGAAAATATCAGCATATTTAATGCTGGACATTTTGAAAGGTGTTGAATAGATTTAGTATCAAAATAAATTATTAATTTTGAAATAAAGAAATTCATGGCTATAATACCATTGAGAATTATACTGTGCTGTTTCCATGCTGATCTTGTGTTTCCTGACCTATTCCTCCATCTGGTCCTTTTTACACTATTCTATACAATTCTGTCTACTATGCAATTATCTGCTTTGATCACAATCACAGTACAAAACGATGTGGACTCCACTTATCCTGCAAGGCACAGAGGATCACACCCTGCTAAAGAAGAAACTTTGGAAAAGAGGCCACATTGTTAAATAAAGGACATAGAAAAGGAGGACTTTGGTAATTTTGCAAATATTGAGATAAAATGTAATATTTATGATGCTATATAAAGCATTAATATTTGCAAGCTAATAGGAAATACATATAATAATCTGTTCATGCAATATTTGGCACATATTGCCTTTTGATTTGCTAGATAAATTGCTTTGCCTATATAAAAAGCAGATTGATAGAAAAATCAATGCTTACAATTCAGAATGTTTGTCCATAGGATTTTTATCTCATAGTTTATCTAATAGTATAACTCACTGTTTGTTCTGTGCATGGAGACTTAGTACATGTTGTGTGTCCTTCAACATTTACATCTGTTTCTTACAGTTTTGAAAGATATCTCAACAATTTGAGATGCATGTCCCTTGGGGTGAATCCACTACATTGCCTAAAATTTAAGTCAGACCATTTGAAACATACCATCTACATATGATGAACAAAAATCTATTTTCAAATATTTTAGCAGAAAAACAATAAGACAAAAAAAATTTGTAAACATATTAGGCTAATATCAAAATCTAAGAAGAATAAGAATAATGTGCCAACTGGTCTACCTCCTGCAACATTATGGTGCGTAGGCAAGAAGAATAAAGCACCTTATAAACATAATAGACATCCCAGGAGATCCTAAGGGTACGGTTAGGTATCCTATAAAGGAGAGCATTCTTAGAGAAAAAAAAAAGGATTCCAAGCTGCAACCTGTGATCTACTTACTGACTGAGCTTTCCTTACTCAGTTAATCTAAGTATGTAGAAGAGATTCAGTAGCCGTTTGTATTCATTTGCTAGGGCTGCCTTAAGAAAATGCTACAGACTGGGTGGCTTAAACAAAAGATTAATTTTTTCACTGTTCTGGAGGGTAGGAATCTGAGACTAAGGTGTCAACTGGGTTGATTTATTCCAAGGCCTTACCCCTCGACTTGTGTGCAACCACCTTTCATCTGTGTGTTCATATGATCTTCTGGGGGTCTGTTTAATCTCCTTATTTATTTATTTATTTTTTCAGACAGTGTCTTAACTCACCCAGGCTGGAGTGCAGGAGTGCAGTGGCATGATCACAGCTCACTGCAGCCTTGACCACCTGAGCTCAAGTGATCCTCCCACCTCAGGCTCCCTAGTAGCTACGATTACAGGCATGTGCCACAATGCACAGCTAATTTTCTGTGTGTGTGTGTGTGTGTGTGTGTGTGTGTGTATTTTTTGTAGAGACAGGGTTTGTCTCAAACTTCTGGACTTAAGAGATCCACCTTCCTCAGCCTTCTAAAGTGCTCAGAATACAGGTGTGAGCCACCACAGCCAACCTCCTTTTAAGGACAACAGTCACATTGGATCACAGTGCACCCTAATTTTACCTTAATTATCTCTTTAAAGGCCCCATCTCCAAATACAGTCACATTCTTAGTACTGAGAGTTAGGGCTTCAACATATGAATTTGAGGGATAATATGATTTGGCTGTTTCCCCACCCAAATCTCGTCTTGAACTGTAGTTCCATAGGAGGCTTTTTCCCCACCTTTCACTCTGCACTTCTCCTTCCTGCCATCATGTGAAGGAGGACATATTTGTTTCCCCTTCCACCATGACTAAGTTTCCTGAGGTCTCCATAGCACTGCCGAACTGTGAGTCAATTAAACTTCTTTCCTTTGTAAGTTACCCAATCTCAGGCAGTCCTTTATAGTAGCATAAGAATGGATTAAGGGGAGACACTATTTGGCCCACAACATCATTCAATGTGATACCCCATCCTGATATTACACAGATGCCATCCTATCACACACACAAACACACACACACGCACACACACACACGAGTCTTTTAGGCCATTAAGCTATGTTTCACTCCAAGTTTTATAAATAGTACACATAGTATATACTACTATTAACAAGTAGTACATAGTAAATATTGAATGAAGAACTCAACAAATTTGGTGAACGATTTTATTTCTTTAAGTATTTAATATTTTTGTTAATGTTTGTGAATTTCTCCCTCATTATTTGGTGGATGATTTTATTTCTTTCAGTAAGTACTTAATATTTTTGTTAATGTTTGTGAATTTCTCCCTCATTGGATTGTTAACAAAGTTGGAGAATTTGTGAAGTTATAGAGAAAGCAAGAAGAAACAGAAGATGAGCCTCGAGGTGGAGCCAAGATGGCGGAATAGAAACAGCTCCGGTCTACAGCTCCCAGCCTGAGCGACACAGAAGATGGGTGATTTCTGCATTTCTATTTAAGGTACCGGTTTCATCTCACTAGGGAGTGCCAAACAGTGGGTGCAGGACAGTTGGTGAAGCACACTGTGCACGAGCCTAAGCAGGGCAAGGCATTGCCTCACTCGGGAAGCACAAGGGGTCAGGGAGTTCCCTTTCCTCGTCAAAGAAAGGGGTAACAGACGGCACCTGGAATATCGGGTCAATCCCACCCTAATACTGCGCTTTTCCAACGGGCCTGGAAAACGGCTCACTAGGAGATTGTGTCCCACACCTGGCTTGGAGTGTCCTGTGCCCACAGAGTCTCACTGATTGCTAGCACAGCAGTCTGAGATCAAGCTGCAAGGCGGCAGCGAGGCTGGGGGAGGGGCGCCCGCCATGGTCCAGGCTTGCTTAGGTAAACAAAGCAGCCAGGAAGCTCGAACTGGGTGGAGCCCACCACAGCTCAAGGAGGCCTGCCTGCCTCTGTAGGCTCCACCTCTGGGGGCAGGGCACAGACAAACAAAAAGTCAGCAGGAACCTCCACAGACTTAAATGTCCCTGTCTGACTGACAGCTTTGAAGAGAGTAGTGGTTCTCCCAGCACACACCTGGAGATCTGAGAACGGACAGACTGCCTCCTAAAGTGAGTCCCTCACCCCTGAGCAGCCTAACTGGGAGGCACCCCCCAAGTAGGGACAGACACCTCCCTTGGCTGGGTACTCCTCTGAGACAAAACTTCCAGAGGAACTATCAGACAGCTGAATTTGTGGTCTCACGAAAATCTGCTGTTCTGCAGCCACGGCTGCTGACACCCAGGCAAACAGGGTCTGGAGTGGACCTCTAGTAAACTCCAACAGACCTGCAGCTGAGGGTCCTGTCTGGTACAAGGAAAACTAACAAACAGAAAGGACATCCACACCAAAAACCCATCTGTACATCACCATCATCAAAGACCAAAAGTAGATAAAACCACAAAGATGGGGAAAAAACAGAGCAGAAAAACTGGAAACTCTAAAAAGCAGAGCACCTCTCCTCTTCCAAAGGAATGCAGTTCCTCACCAGCAACGGAACAAAGCTGGATGGAGGATGACTTTGACGAGTTGAGAGAAGAAGGCTTCAGACGATCAAACTACTCTGAGCTACGGGAGGAAATTCAAAACAATAGCAAAGAAGTTAAAAACTTTGAAAAAAAATTAGAAGAATGGATAACTAGAATAACCAATGGAGAGAAGGGCTTAAAGGAGCTGATGAAGCTGAAAGCCAAGTTTCGAGAACTAAGCGAAGATTGCAGAAGCCTCAGTAGCAGATGCGATCAACTGGAAGAAAGGGTATCTCTGACGGAAGATGAAATGAATGAAATGAAGCGAGAAGGGAAGTTTAGAGAAAAAAGAATAAAAAGAAATGAACAAAGCCTCCAAGAAATTTGGGACTATGTGAAAAGACCAAACCTACGTCTGATTGGTGTACCTGAAAATGACGGGGAGAATGGAACCAAGTTGGAAAACACTCTGCAAGATATTATCCAGGAGAACTTCCCCAATCTAGCAAGGCAGGCCAACATTCAGATTCAGGAAATACAGAGAACGCCACAAAGATACTCCTCGAGAAGAGCAACTCCAAGACACGTAATTGTCATATTCACCAAAGTTGAAATGAAGGAAAAAATGTTAAGGGCAGCCAGAGAGAAAGGTCGGGTTACCCACAAAGGGAAGCCCATCAGACTAACAGCTGATCTCTCGGCAGAAACTCTACAAGCCAGAAGAGAGTGGGGGCCAATATTCAACATTCTTAAAGGAAAGAATTTTCAACCCAGAATTTCATATCCAGCCAAACTAAGCTTCATAAGTGAAGGAGAAATAAAATACTTTACAGACAAGCAAATGCTGAGTGATTTTGTCACCACCAGGCCTGCCCTAAAAGAGCTCCTGAAGGAAGCACTAGACATGGAAAGGGACAACCGGTACCAGCCACTGCAAAAACATGCAAAATTGTAAAGACTATCGAGGCTAGGAAGAAACTGCATCAACTAACGAGCAAAATAACCAACTAACATCATAATGACAGGATCAGATTCACACATAACAATATTAACATTAAATGTAAATGGGCCAAATGCTCCAATTAAAAGACACAGACTGGCAAACTGGATAAGGAGTCAGGACCCATCAGTGTGCTGTATTCAGGAAACCCATCTCACGTGCAGAGACACATATAGACTCAAAATAAAGGGATGGAGGAAGATCTATCAAGCAAATGGAAAACAAAAAAAGGCAGGGGTTGCAATCCTAGTCTCTGATAAAATAGACTTTAAACCAACGAAGGCCATTACATAATGGTAAAGGGATCAATTCAACAAGAAGAGCTAACTATCCTAAATATATATGCACCCAATACAGGAGCACCCAGATTCATAAAGCAAGTCCTGAGTGACCTACAAAGGGACTTAAACTCCCACACAATAATAATGGGAGATTTTAACACCCCACTGTCAACATTAGACAGATCAACGAGACAGAAAGTTAACAAGGATATCCAGGAATTGAACTCAGCTCTGCACAAAGTGGACCTAATAGACATGTCCAGAACTCTCCACCCCAAATCAACAGAATATACATTTTTTTCAGCACCACACCACACCTATTCCAAAATTGACCACATAGTTGGAAGTAAAGCTCTCCTCAGCAAATGTAAAACAACAGAAATTATAAGAAACTGTCTCTCAGACCACAATGCAATCAAACTAGAACTCAGGATTAAGAAACTCACTCAAAACCGCTCAACTACATGGAAACTGAACAACCTGCTCCTGAATGACTATTGGGTACATAATGAAATGAAGGCAGAAATAAAGATGTTCTTTGAAACCAACGAGAACAAAGACACAACATACCAGAATCTCTGGGACACATTCAAAGCAGTGTGTAGAGGGAAATTTATAGCACTAAATGCCCACAAGAGAAAGCAGGAAAGATCCAAAATTGACACCCTAACATCACAATTAAAAGAACTAGAAAAGCAAGAGCAAACACATTCAAAAGCTAGCAGAAGGCTAGAAATAACTAAAATCAGAGCAGAACTGAAGGAAATAGAGACACAGAAAACCCTTCAAAAAATTAATGAATCCAGGAGCTGGTTTTTTTTAAAAGATCAACAAAATTGATAGACCGCTAGCAAGACTAATAAAGAAGAAAAGAGAGAAGAATCAAATAGACGCAATAAAAAATGAAAAAGGGGATATCACCACCAATCCCACAGAAATACAATCTACCATCTGAGAATACTACAAACAACTCTATGGAAATAAACTAGAAAATCTAGAAGAAATGGATAAATTCCTCAACAAATACACCCTCCCAAGACTAAACCAGGAAGAAGTTGAATCTCTGAATAGACCAATAACAGGTTCTGAAATTGTGGCAATAATCAATAGCTTACCAACCAAAAAGAGTCCAGGACCTGATGGATTTACAGCCAAATTCTACCAGAGGTACAAGGAGGAACTGGTACCATTCCTTCTGAAACTATTCCAATCGATAGAAAAAGAGGGAATCCTCCCTAACACATTTTATGAAGCCAGCATCGTCCTGATACCAAAGCCTGGCAGAGACATAACCACAAAAGAGAATTTCAGACCAATATCCTTGATGAACATTGATGCAAAAATCCTCAATAAAATACTGGCAAACCGAATCCAGCAGCACATCAAAAAGCTTATCCACCATAATCAAGAGGGCTTCATCCCTGGGATGCAAGGCTGGTTCAACATACACAAATCAATAAATGTAATCCAGCATATAAACAGAACCAAAGACAAAAACCACATGATTATCTCAATAGATGCAGAAAAGGCCTTTGACAAAATTCAACAACGCTTCATGCTAAAAACTCTCAATAAATTAGGTATTGATGGGCTGTATCTCAAAATAATAAGAGCTATCTATGACAAACCCACAACCAATATCATACTGAATGGGCAAAAACTGGAAGCATTCCCTTTGGAAACTGGCACAAGAGAGGGATGCCCTCTCTCACCGCTCCTATTCAACATAGTGCTGGAAGTTGTGGCCAGAGCAATCAGGTAGGAGAAGGAAATAAAGGGTATTCAATTAGGAAAAGAGGAAGTCAAATTGTCCCTGTTTGCAGATGACATGATTGTATATCTAGAAAACCCCATTGTCTCAGCCCAAAATCTCCTTAAGCTGATTAGCAACTTCAGCAAAGTCTCAGGATACAAAATCGATGTACAAAAATCACAAGCATTCTTGTACACCAATCACAGACAAACAGAGAGCCAAATCATGAGTGAACTCCCATTCACAATTGCTTCAAAGAGAATCAAATACCTAGGAATCCAACTTACAAGGGATGTGAAGGACCTCTTCAAGGAGAACTACAAACCACTGCTCAATGAAATAAAAGAGGATACAAACAAATGGAAGAACATTCCATGCTCATCGGTAGGAAGAATCAATATCGTGAAAATGGCCTTACTGCCCAAGGTAATTTATAGATTCAATGCCATCCCCTTCAAGCTACCAATGACTTTCTTCACAGAATTGGAAAAAACTACTTTAAAGTTCATATGGAACCAAAAAAGAGCCCGCATCGCCAAGTCAATCCTAAGCCAAAAGAACAAAGCTGGAGGCATCACGCTACCTGACTTCAAACTATACTACAAGGCTACAGTAACCAAAACAGCATGGTACTGGTACCACAGCAGAGACATAGATCAATGGAACAGAACAGAGCCCTCAGAAATGATGCCACATATCTACAACTATCTGATCTTTGACAAACCTGACAAAAACAAGAAATGGGGAAAGGATTCCCTATTTAATAAATGGTGCTGGGAAAACTGGCTAGCCATATGTAGAAAGCTGAAACTGGATCCCTTCCTTACACCTTATACAAAAATTAATTCAAGATGGAATAAAGACTTAAATGTTAGACCTAAAACCATTAAAATCCTACAAGAAAGCCTAGGCAATACCATTCAGGACATAGGCGTGGGCAAGGACTTCATGTATAAAACACCGAAAGCAATGGCAACAAAAGCCAAAATTGACAAAGGGGATCTAATTAAACTAAAGAGCTTCTGCAAAGCAAAAGAAACTACCTTCAGAGTGAACAGGCAACCTACAGAATGGGAGAAAATTTTTGCAACCTACTCATCTGACAAAGGGCTAATATCCAGAATCTACAATGAACTCAAACAAAGTTACAAGAAAAAAACAAACAACCCCATCAAAAATGGGCAAAGGATGTGAACAGACACTTCTCAAAGGAAGACATTTATGCAGCCAAAAAACACATGAAGAAATGCTCATCATCACTGGCCATCAGAGAAATGCAAATCAAAACCACAGTGAGATACCATCTCACACCAGTTAGAATGGCCATCATTAAAAAGTCAGGGAACAACAGGTGCTGGAGAGGATGTGGAGAAATAGGAACACTTTTACACTGTTGGTGGGACTGTAAACTAGTTCAACCATTGTGGAAGTCAGTGTGGCGATTCCTCAGGGATCTAGAACTAGAAATACCATTTGACCCAGCCATCCCATTACTGGGTATATACCCAAAGGACTATAAATCATGCTGCTATAAAGACACATGCACACGTATGTTTATTGCGGCACTATTCACAATAGCAAAGACTTGGAACCAACCCAAATGTCCAACAACGATAGACTGGATTAAGAAAATGTGGCACATATACACCATGGAATACTATGCAGCCATAAAAAATGATGAGTTCATGTCCTTTGTAGGTACATGGTTGAAATTGGAAATCATCATTCTCAGTAAACTATCGCAAGGACAAAAAACCAAACACCGCATGTTCTCACTCATAGGTGGGAATTGAACAATGAGAACTCATGGACACAGGAAGGGGAACATCACACTCCGGGGACTGTTGTGGGGTTGGGGGAGGGGGAAAGATAGCATTAGGAGATATACCTAATGCTAAATGACGAGTTAATGGGTGCAGGAAATCAACATGGCACATGGATACATATGTAACAAACCTGCACATTGTGCACATGTACCCTAAAACCTAAAGTATAATAATAATAATAAAAAGAAACAGAAGATGAAAATTATTATAATCATTATCTCAGCCATATTGAATTTATCCCCAAAACTAAATTATATTAAATATCTAAGCCAAAACAAAACTGTTAATCTCCTCTTTCTCCAAAATTTGAACTTACTTCTATCTTCCCCTTAGAAAACAGATCCACCACTTTTATTAAACCAGAAACCTGAGTTGTCCCTGAATCCTTTCATTCACAAAACACCCAAATTCATTTTGTTAGCAAGTTTCACCAGCTCCACTTCCAAAATGTATCGCAAATCAATTCAGTTTACATTCACTTTACTCTCTTATTTCTACCACTCTTGTCCAGGCCACTATCTTTTATCACATGGATTACTCTAATAGCTCTCTCCACCTCTAAATGCCTTCTTTACTCAGGAGCCAAAGTAATCTGGCTAGATATTAATCAGATAACATAACTCTGCTATTTAAAGCTTCCTAATGTCTTAGAATTAAATCCATACACACTTAAAAAGAATATCATGACCTGGCGTCTGCCTACCTCGTAGGACTTCCCTTCCACCACATGCTCCAATCATATTGTTCTTTCTATTACCTACTATGTGGGGTTTGCCTTAGAGTCTTAGTTTCTAATAGATAGAACAGGTCTACTAACTGTTCTCTTTGATTAGAAACTTCTTCTATTTAATATGGGTATCGCTGAAATGTCACCTCCTCCAAGAAGTCTTTTTCTTATTCTCATCTCAAGTGGCCTCCGAATTACTCTCTATTACCCTATTTTAATTTTCTGTATAGTGCTTACAGTTGTGTAGTATTTTTCTTATTTATTTTTATTTTTTCTCTCTATGCATTACATGAGAATTTTGACCTTGACTGTCTTGATTGATGCTTTAACCCCAGAACATAAAACAATGCATGATAGAGTGGTACTCAATAAATATTTATAAAATTAAGGAATTACCATCTGCTCTTTAGAATGACAACATAGGATTCTTGACCTTACAAGATGGTCATCAAAATTCACCCTATAACTTTGTTTCTATAGCTGCTCTTAAGATTCCTGAGATCACTAAAAGAAATGAACAGGACCAATTGTGCATATCTATTTCTTTTTACTCTTCAGTCAGTGCTTTGCAACAAAGACAATGACTATGATATCTGACCCTCAGGAGCTCTGATGAGAATCTACTCTTGCCCAATTCACTAACCTAGTCACTAATGACTTTTGGCAGCACAGGCAAGAGCTCTAAAAGAAAGCAAAATCAGGAAATTACTCCCAGCACATTTTGAATATTTATGAACTGCTGCTTATGGAAGTAACTATTAGTGGCTCAATGTCATGAAAAAGAACTTTCTGTACAAAACATAGGTAAAAATCAATTCCAAAATGGCATAAAATGCTTTTGCTATCTTGACTTCTTACAACCATATCTACTAGAAGTTTTTGACTACAGTATAATATTATATTAATAAGTTTGAGTTAGTGAGAGAGAAAAACTCATTGCCTCCTAATTCTATCAAATTCTGCACAGTTGCTTAGATTTACTCCTTTAGAGAATTGTAAGGAATCAACAGATTTTTTTTTTTACTTTCCCTGGGGATAAAGTATGACAAACTTCATCAATCTAAGAGAAAATAGTCACCATACCCTCTCCAGTAATCACCAGCTTCTTCTTGGGATATGGCAGAACATAAGGAACACTTTGAGAAGCAGGGAAAAATTGACTTTTAATGTATTTGGGCAACAAGATTTAAGGTCATCTGAATTAGCAGGATATATTGTTCGATGAAGAGCTGGTGGCTTTTAATTAGTGCTTAGTTTAGAAGTACAAAGTTGAATGTGCCTTAGTTTTGTTACTCCTTTTCCAACTGATAAATCATTTCCTGTCTCCAGTAAGTTGGTTTGTCTTTGTCTTACTATAGGTATAATCATGCATTTTACTCCCAACTGAGCCATGAATCAATAAAAGTTTATAAAAATCTGTTTTTAGGCTTAAAATATGATCTTAAAGACTACACTGTAGACCACTCAGCTTTTATTCACTATCCTGCTGACATTTTTAGTAATGAATCCTCATCCATTTTTGGCTTTCCCCTTCTATTCCTTAGTCACACTCCATGTCTCCCTTAAAGTGTTATTTCTTTTTCTAATTCCCCATTCCCCTCACCCACAGTCATGGTCACAGATCTTTTACCAGAAAATGTATGAGCTGAGAAACATTCTGTATTTATCACACAGATGCCAAAAGAATAGATATTCCTTGATAAGAAAAAACATTAAAGTGTCATTTTCTAAGAAGTTCTTGGATTATAAAGCTTAATATATATGTAAGAAAAATAATTTGTCATTAATTATAGTTATTCATTAAAGCTTCCTTAGTCAAACAAGCATCATGAAATTTATAGACGATACTGAGTTATTTTGGTCAGTTATCCAGTTAGAAATTTGCTCCCCAAAGATGACTCTTCAGGTTGCAAATACTAATTGGCTTTCAGTGGGTAACAGTGAGTATGCATAGTTACACATTTAAGGAAAGAAGCCAGGCAGCTGGACTCCCCACTACTTAACAATGGGCTTGTGTCTAATTCAAAACTACTGCTTGACAGGAAAATCCTTATTGTCAGGATTGCTCATGGTTGACCATGTTTTTCTAACAAAGTTAGCTATTCACCTGAGAGCATCTTATTTCACACAAAGAGCAATGACTCACAGGAACTGGGAAGAAAAAGAAAACTGATGAATTTCCTGAATACCTCTGCTACTGCTATATAATTAGCATTTGGCTATATGTATCATTTTATTTTTAGATTATATTTTAGGGAACACTATTAAATAATAACGGGTAGCTAAAAGGAGGTGGCCCGTAATCATGCTAAGAATAGAAGTGTAATGCAAAGTCAAAGAGTTGAACAATTTGATTTGAAACCTGGCCCTGACATGTATTAACTATATATCATTTTGAAAACTGCATAATCTGAGTTTTAATTTCCTGATTAGTAGATAGTAAGTATGCTTACTTTACTGAGTTCTTAAAATGATAAATGAAATAAATAAGGAATATATGGCACGTTGCAGAGTTTGTTTCACATTATATAAATAAGAATTTTCTATCATTATCACGTATGTTAACTAACTTGACTAACAGTTCACCAAGCCATTTCATCCTATGAGAAAGGAAAGACATAGAGGATTAAATAATTTGTCCAGATTACAACTAGTTAGTAACAGCCAAAACTAAAAGCCATGTTTCTAAATTTCAGAGCTGTATTCTTTCCATAGCTATCACTCCTTCCTCTGACATTTCTGATATTGCTCCATGGATTTAATCAGACAATTTAACTTTAGAGTTAGAATCATCATTTAATTCACTGACAACCTCATGCAGCTGGTAAAGTGGGGGGTCATTCTGAAGAAGAAAGTGTTTATGTATTGAAATAAGGAGACATGGATAATCTGTTTTGATGATCAGAAGAACAGACTTCTTCCAGAAAATCAAGATGCTTTTAAATCAAGATGTTTTTAATGGATCCTATTCTTTTTATATTGTTGCCGTTTCTAAGAGAGGGTCTGGAAATCAGAAATGGTTGCTGTTGGCAGCTATGAGGATTGGGTGTGTAGCTGCTACTGACATTATAGGAGACAGAATAAGGAGTTTTGTTAGGAAGAATGAATCCAGCTAGCTATCACTGTAGCTAGCAATAATTATGTACATGTGGTGATAGTACACACATAACTGAAATGGATGTTTAATGATGTGCTAGCAAGTCCACTAAAGCTTTTAATGGATTTTGTTGTGGGTGAGTTGATATAAATGGGGATATCTTGAAGTAAAAGAAAGTAGAAGCAGCTCATAGAAAGGGATATTAATTATTTTCCTGTAGAGGGACATCTTTTTGGTCTTTTTCTCTTACCTTCTCTCCCCCCTCCCCACCACCCACACACACATAAAAAAAGTATTTCTAAAGGAAAGAAATAATACTTAGATTAGTATAAAAATAGCCCTGATATCACAGGTGAAGAGGAAAAATAACTAAGTAAATGACACAGAAAGTAACCATCAGAAAGCCATCACAAGCAGCACAAAGAAAAACAATGAGTTTAGTGGCATAGAAAGAAAGAAATCCGAGTAGAGAGAAAGAAAGAAAGCCAAAGAGGCACAATAGTATAGTGAAGAACAGAAAGTAAGGACACTGGAGGAAAAAAACAGGTGACAATTAATGCTAGAGAGAGGAGAGCGAGTTGAAAGCAGCAGCAGAACACCCAGATGGAAGCCAATCCTGAGCTCATTTTAGAGCATCTTTCTCCTTTGGTCACAGTAACTCTCCTCCTTTATGCACCTTCTCTGCAAATACCTGAAATACGAGGTATCTATGACCTGCCAGGTCCTCTTGTTAGGAGGTTATCAAAATAGAGATCTCATTTATGAGATAAGCAGATTTCATATAGATGCTGAAGTTCCTAATATCATCAAAATCCCATTATTTTTGGACATAGTTAAAAACAGAGAGGGAGCCCACCTATTTCTGTAATGGTCAGTGAAGCTATTCAGATCTCTCATGCCATGTCACAGAAATGTATAGCTAGACAACATTTTTAATTTTAAAAAATTAAATCTTTCATAAAAGCATTATGGAAAGGCAGTAACGAAGAGCCAAGCCAAAAGTGAAGAGAAAACAAGGACCCAGACTGAGAGGCAAACACTGAAGCCACTTTTACCCTGAGAGTATTTGCTGATAATATAAAATTAGACTCCTAGTTTTGTCCATTTTGTGAGGTGAGAGCAATGTAACTTAGAATTCAGAACCAGCATAAAATATATTTTAGCAGATTTAGATTTGAACATCTCTACTCCAAGCTGGGATTCCCTAAAGGTTGTGCCATCAAGGTTAAGGAGAACAGAAAGTGAGGCAGTTATTACATGGGGAATTTGATCCCAGGCTTAACTTTCTTGGATCAGGGAATTTCAAAACCTAAACTTGGTTTAAGTAGTTACTGACTAGTAACACGCTCTGGTGCTTGACAGAACCAAATGATATCTCCTTTGGAGGAAGCTGTCTACATAATCACAAATCAATCTTGCAATTTTTCACATGCAATATTGAATATATATGCAACGATAATAGGGAACACAGGAAACTGGATTCTGTAAGTTCAAACGAGAACAAAAATGAAAGAATTAGAACCAAAGAGACTTGAAAAACTACAATTATCAAATGCAGATGATAAAGCAACAATGCATACAAAGAAATAAATGTATTTATTTGGCAGTCTTGAAATTTTAACTAATACATAACTATTATGAGAGCTCTTTTAACAAATTTAAGATGCAAGGAAAAAATAAAAAAGGAAATTAATTATTCCTAACATATACAAAGTAGCATGTATTCATATGCATGTATTACAATGATTTAAAATGCAGTCCTGTTCCTGGACAAATATTAACACAATATCTTTAGACAAATTAATTAGGAAAACAGCTTTAAATCAACAGGATTTACTTGTGGTATGGGAGGGGTGTTGGCGAGATATCTATACAACTGAGTATATATAGCAGTGAGAATTAAACAATGATCTAAATTTCTGTTAATAAAGATTGATAATTGGTCAGACATTTATTGCTTAAAGCCAAAATGCTAGCTACCTTTTTCTAAGGGTACCTTATTGAATTTTCTAAGGCTCACCTTTAAAAAGGGCATAAGTGGGAACTATGGATAGATATAGGGATAATTTTGGAAAAAATATAATACAACCTTAAGCATGTAGAGACCCTCTAATTAGACAACGGATCTGTCTATATGTAATAATAATTCTGCCTAGAGTCATGCTTCTTAAACTTTGAGACAGGATCCCGCTCTGTCACCCAGGATGGAGTACAGTGGCATGATCATGACTCACTGCAGCCTTAGCCTCCCAAGTTCAATTGATCCTCCTGTCTTAGCCTCCTGAGTATCCGGGACCATGGGTGTGCACCACCATGCTTGGCCAAATTTTTTATTATTTGTAGAGATAGAGGTCTCACCATGTTTCCCAGGCTGGGCTTGAATTCTTGGGCTTACGCAGTCCTCTCACGTTGGCCTCTCAAAACGCTGAGATTACAGGTGTGAACCACTGCACTCAGTCTTTCTTATACTTTAATGTGTACATGATTCACCTGTGTATCTTGTTAAACTACAGATTCTAATTCATCAGGTCTGGGGTAAGCCTGAAAGTCTACATTTTCTAATGAGCTTCAGGTGACGCTGATGCTGTGGTTTTGACTAACAAGCAATGGTTCTTCAACTTTAGTCTTCATTAGAATCACCTAGAGGCTTCTTGAACTAGATTTCTGGTCTCCACCCACAGAGTTTTTGACACAGTGGCTCTAAGTTGGAGCCTGAGTTTTTTTCATTTCTCAAAAAAAAAAAAAAAAAAAAAAATCCCTGGTAGCGCTAATACTGCTGGTCCAGGTGCTGGATTTTGAGATCCACCAATTTGCTGTATAGGATTTGAAACAGGCAATAGAAATTGCCAAAAACACGCCAACAAAATAGCTTTGTTCATCATCCAAGGCTCAAGCCAATTAAGCTTCACTGGCGAAAGCACCACGAGGAGCCTGGGCTAATAAGCTCTGCCAGATATCTTGACTACTAATTAGCTCTAGTGATTGCAAACATTGCATTGATATGCTGGGACCCACTAGCTTCCTGAGCCTGGTCAGAAAAATGGTTTTAAGTTCAGAATTAAACATAACTCTATTAGTATTATTTCATATGTACAAAAAACTTATAATCAACTAGTAGCCATTTTTACAGAAAAGGAGGGCCAGAGAGGTTGCTTGAGATCACACAGCCAGTGGCACAATTAAAATCAGCAAGGCCTCTATTACTAATGTGTAAAATGAAATATTATTCCACAGCACATGGTGATTCCACCCAAACCTTTTCTCCTTGAAGCAGATGTTCCTTGAAATGTAAGGTAACACTATGAGTTTGGGGAAGAGAAGTCACTCAATTCTTTTCTGAAAGTAATTAGGCAGAAGATCGGGAATTATTTACTGCCAAGGTATTTAAAACACCTCTATTAACAGAAAAAAAGGAGGGGCAGGAAACTGGCTTTTATTGAGCAGCTGTAATTTTCAGACCTTATGCTACATACTCTCTCTAACAAATTTATGTTTGATCCTCATAACACAGTTTAAGGATGAAGACCTTGGACCTCAAAATTAAAGTCACTATTCCAAAGTCAAACACCTAAGAAAAAGAAGAGTTATTTATTCCATTTCTAAGGAATAGAACCCAATGTGCCATGCTCTTGGCAAGCAGAACATTGGAGGAAGTAATGAAACAGCCCCTGGGTAGAGAAGTAGTCCAGTGATTTAGAAGAAAGACTAAAGATTGACCGAGTCCATTTCATCTACAGGACATATGCAAAATCAGCCCCACCCTTATATTGCAGCTAGACACATATATTCAATCACTAAATTGTTTTATAAGGATGTACCCTAGAAATGCTGCACCAGAAATGGACAAAGTTGAAATTACCTTTCCTTGAAAACTAATTTATTCACTTGTAGGCCTTATTTTAGAAAATGGCAACATCATTTTAAGCAATGCTGAAACCTGGGAGTCATTTTGACTCTTCCTTTTCCAAAACCACTACATCCACATCTGTCACTAATACCTTTCAACTCTACCTTCCCGTGATATCTTAAAACATCTATTCCTCTTCATCTTACTTCCCTCACCAGAATTTAAAAGTAATTAACTACCTTTTATCTTGACTATGCGAATATTTTGCTAACTGACCTTCTGTGGTATCAAAATATTTTCCTAAAAGTCACATGATCTGCCCACCCCCTGGCCCTCCACCCAGGATCCTCCAAACAAACACCCTAGGTAGTATATTCACCCTAACATGGTCCTGTTCCTGATATTTTTCTCAGCTTTGATTCTCTACTCTCCACCAAGCTCACTGAATCATATTAGTTTCCTGAACACAAAATGCTATTTCACACTTTTTTGTCATGGCCAACCTGCCTGAAGGAGCACAAAATGTAGTTTATGGGTCCTAGACAAACAGCTTGTTATCCTCTGGAATAAAAAAAATTAAAAAAACAAAAAACAAAAAAAACATTAATCAGATGCAATGCCAGACTCACTTGAAAGATTTCTTAAGAAAACTTCTAGTCTCTCGAATGCCACAAACTACAGTAATGAATCCAAGCAGAGGTTCTCTGAGTGTTCCTTTTTTCTTTTACCTAATCAGAATACCTAATCAGAAAGGTTATCTGCAGTGTGCCATCGGTGCTGGAAGGGGTAGTAGGGTTTCAATAGCTCAGAAGATCCTCCAAACCTGTCAGGGTAGAAAATAAACACAAACCAAGTGCCTACTTTGGGCCAGGATCTCTTAATGCCTAAAATCTAAAGGAGGACTCACCATAGTTTTATGTGCATAGGAATCACCTTCAGTCTCTAGGATGGAGCTGAAGTTCTGAATTTTATTGCACTTACAAGTGATATTATTGGTGTCCGTCCATAGAGCACAATTTCAGTAGCAAGACTCTAGTCTATTACAACACGTCCTGCTGACATGGCATTGGGTTTGAAATCCTCACAATTATTATTTCTTTGTAATACCCTGAGCAAAAGCTGACCTGCAGCTGATGGCATACTATGCATGTTTAGACATATATTACTTATTCGGACACCCCACAGGGACTAGAGCAGCCATGAATGGGATACATACACTTGGATTAAAGGAAACAAGGTGATAGGATGGCAAATTTTGCCCATAGAGAAAGTAAGGAGGCTAGAGATGCCTCATGGTGGCAGTCTGAGGAATACAAGGAAAAAAGGATGAGAAACACCAGTGACAAACATCTTCATGGTCATCATAACTATCATTTTGTGAATATCTGTTATGTGCTCAGGCGTGCACTTTTAAGATAGGCTTTTACTAAAACATATATGAATCATTTTCCTTTTCTGCTTCTATTTTGGCAAAGAAAACATTTAGGATGTTGTAATATATGTAATGAACAAAAATTTGTCTTTTGAAGTTGAGCCATAGGCATAAAATATTGTTTTGTTTCAGGAATGACCTTCATCCACTGACCTGAGTCTAAGCATGAAATGCTGCTTCTCCAACTTGCTAGTTCATGTCTTCCTGGAGCAGATGTGTTGGCTATTTTTGCCCAAGGGCTAGGAGACTTTGATCCCAAGAAAACATGCACTTAAGGCATTTTATTTGTGCCCTGATTGGCCTGAAGCTGAGTCCCCTAGGGATGCTGTGCTGCATTCCTCATTTCCAGTGAAACAGATTAACTGAGATGTTTTTGCCCCAATCTAACAAAGATCGTCTTAGAGACGAATACAATCCTGTCCATGCTAATATATACTAGCATGGATATATTATATGTATATATATATATAGTATATATAGTATATATTATATATTATATATAGTATTGTGTATATATTGTATATACTATATATTATATATTGTATATACTATATATTATATATTGTATATATATTATATATATATGACATTCCCAATATCTTTGTTAACAGTTTTCAGAAAGCTTCCTAGAAAATCAAAGTCAGTGGCAGTTACAGAGCCCTAGGAGAAGGCAAGAAACTAACTTAGTGGCCAGAGTGTCTTCTAAATGTGTTTCCTGTCCCTTCAGCTACTAAACAAATATTTAACAGGATCTGAGGCTGAACAAGACACCAAATCTATATCTGCATACTGGTTTACACACGTATAATCACAAAGGCTACATTTGCGACAATATATGACATATCAAGTTTTCTACACAGTACATTTTGTATTAAAAGGCATAAAAATAGTCATTAAAATTGGATTCTCTAAAAACTACAAGATAAAAACTATCCTTGGCCGGGCACGGTGGCTCATGCCTGTAATCCCAGCACTTTGGGAGGCCAAGGTGGACGGATCACGAGGTCAGGAGATCGAGACCATCCTGGCTAACACGGTGAAACCCCGTCTCTACTAAAAATACAAAAAAATTAGCCGGGCATGGTGGCGGGAGCCTGTAGTCCCAGCTACTCAGGAGGCTGAGGCAGGAGAATGGCATGAACCCGGGAGGCAGAGCTTGCAGTGAGCCGAGATCCCGCCACTGCACTCCAGCCTGGGCGACTCAGTCTCAAAAAAAAAAAAAAAAAAAAAAACAACTATCCTTTGAACTCTGTGTTACAAGGCTCTTCACCATTTTATTCTGGCTAACCTGTCACAACTCATCTCCTGACATGCATACTGGCCCCTCTTATAATGCTAAACTCCTGTAATATTGAACTATCTGTTGTTTTATGAATGTTTCAGGCAATTTTATACCTTTGTCGTTTTAGTGTGACCTATTCCTTCTGCCTTTCTCCGTATTTTTTTTATAGTAAACTCCTATTCATCCTTCTAAGTCCAGGTTAAATATCACTTCCTCCTGGCCGTCTGCTTCTTTTCTTGAATCAATCCATATTTGATCATGGTGCTATACTTTATATGTTCTTTTCTTATTATACTTATTACACAATATATTATAGCTATTTGTTTATATGTCTGTCTCCTCTACAACCATGAGTAATTTATTTGTTTTCATCTTTGTAACTTTAGTACCTAATATAGTACTCAAAAATGCTTGTGAAATTGAAATTAAATTGAAGAACATAGAAGAAACTGCAGTAGAATCTAGTTCACTGTTGACCAAACACCTTTTAGAATGGAAAGAGATTTTAACAATCATGTAGTTCAAGGGTCGAATTATACAGATATGCAAACGAAGGCCTGGGGAGGTTTGTTGACTTGCTGAAGCTCATAGTTGGTTAATGGCATAGCCTGAATTAGAATTTGGTTCTAGGCCATACCAGTGCTGCCACAAGTTGTTTTTCTTTTTGTTTGTTTGTTTGTTTGTTTTAGAGATGAGATTTCCTTCTATTTCCCAGGCTGGAGTACAGTGGCATGATCATAGTTCACTGCATTCTTCAACTCCTGGGCTGACGTTATTTCCCTGCCTCAGCCTCCTGAGTAGCTAGAACTACAGGCACACAATGCCTCATCTGGCTAATATTTTTATTTCTTATAGAGATCGGGTCTCACTATGTTGACCAGGCTGGTCTCAAGCTCCTGACCTCAAGTGTCTCTCTCCTCAGCCTCTCAAAATGTTGAGATTGCAGGCGTGATCCACTGTGCCCAGCTCACAAGTACTTTTTGAACATGTGAAACAAATGCTGGACTATCTTGTATGAATCTGTCTGATGACACGCCTCACATGTTTATGGATTTGGTGCTATTATAGTATGTTTCCTTATGTAAGCAATAAGCATAATTTCGTCATGTCTGTCTTTTCCCCATGTAACAAGAAGCTGGTAACAATAATTTTAGTTTTATCTTGAATAAATAATGCCACGGGACATTCAATTGTACACTATGCCTCCCTTTCACTTAAAGTGGCCAAATTCATAAACCCATAAATATATTCATTATGGAAAATATTTTCCCCCTCTTATTCAATGCCGTACTATTTTTCTATTCTATCAATTATAGAATGATGGATAAATTGGCCACATACTAATTCCTCAATTGTAGGAGTCCATAGTAATGTCCCATTCACAATCTTTAACTCTTTAACTCAGCATAGGCAGGGTGGGAGAGATGGGTGATACTGAAGGGCCAGAGTCAGCAAGGTTTTCTCTTTCCCTAAAGAACCAGGTGCACGGAAGTAAAAGGAAAGGAAAGACTCTGACAATACACTTCCACCTGTTCTTCACCTATCTTGAGTTGATGCTACCTCAAACAATGATAACAACGGTCTGAACTCTATGAAACCAGAAAACTAGTTCCGAGTCTTAGAGTCTCTAGTCATTTGCATGAAGTGGCTCCCTGATTTTCCAATTTTTCTCACTTATAAAATAGAAAATTTGAACAATAATAATTCAAAAAAAAGATGGCATATGGAAGAGGTATTATGCTAAGCACTTGGTGGATATTACTTTATTTAAAAGTAATAAATACTTGTTTATTATTATTACTTTTCATATTATTTTCTTCATTTTACACATGTATGCTAAAGATGTGTTAGAGATATGGTTCAAGCCCAGGCTTGTCTAAGTCCAAAACCCATCTTCTTAACTACCTTTCGATACATTCTCCAAAATTGTATGATCTAATAAAACTTGAAAATCAGCCTGAATGTATATGAAGTGGCATAACAAAGAAACTCACCAGTATTCTACCTTCTGGGGAAGTAGTCACCCCTTTCACTCTGCACACTAGTTTCATACAAATCAGATCAGACAAACATGCTAAATACCACACAGGAATATGTACAGCCCATAGTTCTGCTCAACAGCATCTGGCTACCTCTGAGAGAAAGAAGTGAGCTTTCAGTCTCTAGCAATAAGTCTTGTACTGTGCAAGTGTAATCTTAAATTATCCATTTTACCTTCTGTAAATCCCAATTTTGTTTCAAAAATCAAGACAATCTACATCATCCCACTCTGTTACAAAGAGGAAAGGATAAGCACGTACATGTGTAATCAAAGCCCATCCCCATACATTGATGTGGCATTTAAATGAAGATGCATAAAGACAGAAAGGACAGTAGCAGTTATTGAGCCTAAGCTTTAGAAGAAAAATGGACAACCCAAGATTGGCTTAAGTTTTAAATATGTATACAACAATCAATTGCTGCTTCTTTTCTAGAGGTCTTCTTTGATCAAATTATAGATATTGCTTAGTTACATTATAGATACAAAAGGAAGGGGGAGAGGACAAAACCTGAACTAGTAGCTGATAATCCTTTTCTCTATTTTTGCCTAGATTTCCAGCTTCTATGTAGCCTTGGTTAAACCGTGTCTTTTCTTAGGACCTCATTTTCATTTACAAAATGAGGAGGTTAGACCAAATTGTTCCTGAAGTCTTTTCCATTTGTACTAAAAGTAGATGTTATATTTATGTGTTAAATAAATGCACTACTAAGTGTGTGATTACTGAAGACCGCTCACATGCAGTGATCTATTGATTCATTCATTCATTCATTCATTCAGCAAATACTTATTGAGAGCCTACTGTGTGACAGAAACTGATATATATGTTCAGAATACATGAAAGAACAAAACAGACAACTTATGCTTCACTTCATGAGACTGTTGCCTTTACTTTCAAGCAATGCACAGAAAAAAAAAAACCCATGTGCACTACTTTAGAGGAATCAAAATGAGATGCACCCCAAAGAGTCTGGAACATTCTTTTTTGGCACAGTGGTTTTAAGTATACTGCTCCTCAACCTTCTTTAATGCTATAACAAGAGTGTTATGCTGTAATGTGTACGTTTCTCAGGAACAAAACTTTGATTTCCAACTCCCATATGTCAGCAGTGTTTGTCAGCATAACTGGCACCCATTGCCTTGTTTGTAATGGCTTCCTTGTTCACTGGCTGGCCCTGGGGTTATCTCTACCAGAGTCACCATATGTCCTTCATTTGCCCACTGTTGCAAAGATTTTCCTGAAACTTTAGCAGTGCTCCCTTAAAATATTCTGTTATTACCAATTTGTATCACAGGAAAAAAAAATCATTCACATCAGGGGATAGGGCACAGGATGGCCAACTAGATGCAGTCAAGAAGCACCACTCCCACCAAGAGAGACCAAATTATTGAGTAAACCATTTAATTTGGGCAGGTCTTTGGAGATAAAACAGTAAGAGTGGATGGAGAGGCAATGCTGAAGACCAGGTTGAAGAGGGAGGAAGGTGAGAACCCTGTGTGGGTTGTCCACATGCCAGGGTTAGTTCCTGGCCCCAAATGGCTCCTGGGAAAGGGGTGAGTGAGGGAACTGAGGGGTGCATTACGCTTGCAGCAGACCTCTAAGATCCTAGCTACAGGGGACCTTGTATCCCCTATGGATGTGTGAGCTGGCAGCGGATTTCCCTGGGGAACAGGCAGAGATAGCCCTTTGGACAGCAAGGACCTGCGAGCTCTTGTGAGCCAGGCAAGTCCAGCAGACAACAGCCATAGATGCCAATTCCTCAGAGATCCCCATTCTCCTCCAGGAGGCAGAGCCCCAGCTGATCTCCAAGCCAGGAGATAGTGGGGCTAGCTTCCCTATGAGACTAAGGCACATCTGCTCTACAAGACTTCATGCCTGCTGGTCCCTCCCAGGGTCCATGCCTAGTCATCCTGCAGGGGAGGTGCAGGAGTGGGTGCACAGTGCAGCCCCCACAGCCCAGCCTGAGTATGGTGCTGCACCTGAGTGCTTTTCTGGTGACCCAGGAGCATATAAGATCCCCCAGGAGAGTCGGAACTGGAAGCTGAACCCCAAGATGTCCCACTGCCCCTAGGGCTGCAGTGCACAACTCAGGAGTACAGAGCCAAGATCTGTGGCCGATACTCAAGCAGGGGAGAAGACCTATCCCTCAGATCAATGAGAGAAACAAGATGCGTGGGTTTCTGGGTAGGGTGGGTGCGGTACATGCCTCCCTCCATAGGGCTGATCCAAAGAGAGTGTGGCATATCTCCCTGCCACAGTCTCTGCCCAAGGTGCCACCATAGCTCAGAACATCTGACAAAAGAAATGCAGGAGCAGCACCAGCTATCTGAAGGGGGCTCCCCCAAGGCCCAGGAGCAAACCTGGTAAGGGGGCTACCTCTCTTCCCTACTACCCCTCTGTCAAGGATGCTTGCTAACGTGAGGAAGTACAAAAGGCCCACAGGCTGGGAATTAATCTAGCTATGGGTCATTACTCCTAAGTGTCATCTATTGGATTACAGTTCAAACTACAACAACAAAAATTTATTCTGATAATATAGACACCTGTGAAACCAAGCACACTAATTCACTCATACATAAAAATCCTATACAGAGCACTGGCCCTCTGAAAGCATCCAGAAGCAAAGCCAACTGACTATACTCAACTTAGACCACAGTTAAAAGAACACTGACTCTCCCCAATGAGAAAGAATTAACACAAGAATTCTGTCAGTACAAAAAGCCAGAGCCCCTGTATTAGTCTGTTCTCAAGCTGCTGTAAAGACATACCCAAGACTGGGTACTTTATAAAGAAAAGGAGGTTTAATGGCCTCACAGTTCCACATGGATGGAAAGGCCTCACAATAATGGCAGAAGGTGAGGGAAGAACAAAGGCATGTCTTTCATGGCAGCAGGCAAAGAGAGAAATGAGAACCAAGCAAAGGGGTTTTTCCCTTATAAAACCATCAGATCTTTGGGTATATGCCCAAAGGACTATAAATCATGCTGCTATAAAGACACATGCACACGTATGTTTATTGTGACACTATTCACAATAGCAAAGAGTTGGAACCAAACCAAATGTCCAACAATGATAGACTGGATTAAGAAAATGTGGCACATATACAGCATGGAATACTATGCAGCCATAAAAAATGATGAGTTCATGTCCTTTGTAGGGACATGGATGAAACTGGAAAACATCATTCTCAGTAAACTATCGCAAGGACAAAAAACCAAACACTGCATGTTCTCACTCATAGGTGGGAATTGAACAGTGAGAACTCATGGACACAGGAAGGGGAACATCACATTCCGGGGACTGTTGTGGGGTTGGGGGAGTGGGGAGGGACAGCATTAGGAGATATACCTAATGCTAAATGACGAGTTAATGGGTGCAGGAAATCAACATGGCACATGGATACATATGTAACAAACCTGCACATTGTGCACATGTACCCTAAAACCTAAAGTATAATAAAAAAAAACCATCAGATCTTCTGAGACTTATTCACTACCATTCACTACCAAGAACAGTATGGAGGAAACTGCCCCATGATCAAGTTATCTCCCACCAGGTCCCTCCCACAACACATGGGAATTATGGGAGCTAAAATTCAGGTTGAGATTTGGGTGGGGATGCAGTCAAACCATATCATACTGCCTCTGGCGCCTCCCAAATCTCATGTCCTCACATTTCAAAACCAATCATGCCTTTCCAATGGTCCCCCAAGTCTTAACTCATTTGAGCATTAACTCAAAAGTTCACAGTCCAAAGTCTCTTCTGAGAAAAGGCAAGTCCCCTCCACCTATGAGCCTGTAAAATAAAAAGCAAGTTAGTTACTTCCTACATACAATGGGGGTACAGGCATTGAGTAAATAGAGTTGTTTCAAATGGGATAAATTGACCACAACAAAGGAGCTACCAGCCCCATGCAGGTCTGAAATCCAGCAGGGCAGTCAAATCTTAAATCTCCAAAATGATCTCCTTTGACTCCATGTCTCACATCCGGGTCATGCTGATGCAAGAGGTGGGTTCCCATGGTCTGAGCAGCTCTGCCCTGTGGCTTTTTATGGTACAGCTTACCTCCTGGCTGCTTTCACAGGCTGGCATTGAGTGTCTGTGGTTTTTCCAGGTACACGGTACAAGCGGTCGGTGGATCTACCATTCTGGGGTCCAGAGGATAGTGGCCCTCTTCCCACAGCTCCACTAGGTGGTGTCCCAGTAGGGACTCTGTGTGGGGGCTCCGACCCCACATTTCTCTTCCACACTGCCTTAGCAGAGGTTCTTCATGAGGGCCCTGCCCCTGCAGCAAATTTCTGCCTGGGCATCCAGGCATTTCCATACATCCTCTGAAATCTAGGCAAAGGTTCCCAAACCTCAATTCCTGACTTTTATGCACCCTCAGGCTCAATGCCATGTGGAAGCTGCCAAGGCTTAGGGCTTGCACCCTCTGAAGCAGCAGCCCAAACTGTACCTTGGCCCCTTTTAGCAATGGCTGGAGCAGCTGTAATCCAGGGCACCAAGTCCCTAGACTTCAGAGAGCAGGGTGGCCCTGGGCCTGGCCCATGAAACCAGTTTTTCCTCCTAGGCCTCTGGACCTGTGATGGGAGGGGCTTCCCTGAAGACCTCTGACATGCCCTGGAGACATTTTTGGGGATTAATAATTGGCTCCTCATTACTTATGTAAGTTTCTGAAGCTAGCTTGAATTTCTCCTCAGAAAATGGGTTTTTCTTTTCTATCCCGTCATCGAGCTGCAAATTTTCTGAACTTTTATGCTCTGGTTTCCTTTTAAAACTGAATGCTTTTAATAGCACCCAAGTCACCTCTTGAATGTTTTGTTGCTTAGAAATTTGTTCCACCAGATACCCTAAATCATCTCCCTCAAGTTCAAATTTTCAAAGATCTCTAGGGCAGGGGCATAATGCCACCAGTTTCTTTGCTAAGTCATAGCAAGAGTCACCTTTACTCCAGTTCCCAACAAGTTCCTCATCTCAGATGGAGATCTGAGATCATCTCGGCCTGGATTTCATTGTCCGTATCATTATCAACATTTTGGTCAAAGCCATTCAACAAGTTTCTAGGAAGTTCCAAACTTTCCCAAATTTTCATGTCATTTGAGCCCTCCAAGTCTCTAGGAAGTTCCAAACTTTCTCACATTTTTCTATCTTCTTCTGAGCCTCCAAAGTGTTCCAATCCCTGCCTGTGCCTAGTTCCAAAGTCGCTTCCATATCTGTGGGTATCTTTACAGCAGCACCCTCCTCCTAGTCCCAATTTACTGTATTAGTCTGTTCTCATGCTGCTGATAAAGACATGCCCAAGACTGGGTAATTTGTAAAGAAAAGGAGGTTTAATGGACCTCCTTTCTACATAGCTGAAGAGGTCTCACAATCATGGTGGAAGGCAAGGGAAGAAAAAAGGCACATTTTACTTGGAAGCAAGCAAAGAGAGAAATGAGATCCAAGCAAAATAAAAGCATCAGATCCCATGATACTTACTTACTATCATGAGAATAGTATGGAGGAAACTGCCCCACAATTCAATTGTCTCCCACCAGGTTCCTCCCACAACACATGGTAATTATAAGAGCTACAATTCAAGATGAGATTTGGGTGGGGACACAGTCAAAGCATATCAGTCCCCTTACCCCCAAACAAGTATAATAGCTCCCCAGCAATCGTTCATAACCATTCTGAAACAACTGAAATGACAGATACAAAATTCAGAATTTGTATGGTAAGGAAACTCACTGATTTAGGAGACAGTAGAAATCTGATCCAAGGAAACTAAAGAATCCAGTAAAATGATCTAAGAGTTAAAAGATGATATAGAAAATTTAAGAAAGAACCTAACTGAACTTCTACAGCTGAAAAACTCACTACAAAAACTTCATAATACACTAGGAAGTATTAACAGCAGAATAGACCATGCTGAGAAAAAAATCTCAGAGCCAGAAGATCAGTTCTTTGACTAAACTCAGTGGGACAAAAATTTTAAAAAAGAAGAATTAAGAAAAATGAAAAACTTCCACAAAATCTGGGGTTATATAAGGAGAGCAAACCTATAACCCATTGGCATTTCTGAGAGAGAAAAAGAGAGAAAGTGCAGCTTGGAAAATATATTTGTGGATATAGTCCACAAAAATTCCCCTAATCTCACTAGAGAGGTTAATATGCAAATCCAAGAAATACAGAGAACCCAGTCTAGATATTATACAAGGCACATAGTCAACAGATTAACCAAGGTCAATGCAAAAGAAAAAAATCTTAAATACAGCTAGAAAGAAGGGTCAAGTTATCTAGAAAGGGAATACCCTCAGGTTAGTAGCAGACCTCTCAGCCAGAAGAGACTGGGAGCCTACTTTTAGTGTCCTAAAAGAAAAGAAATTCCAACCAAGAATTTCATATGCTGCCTCACTAAGCTTTATACATAAAGGAGAAATAAAATCTTTCTCAGACAAGCAAATGCTGAAGGAATACATTACAACTAGATCAGCCTTATGGGAGGTTCCTAAGAGAATGCTAAACATGGGATCAAAAGAGTGACACCTGCTACCACAAAAACACACAAGCACATAGCCCACAGTTATGCTAAATCAACTACACAATCAAGTCTACCTAACAACTAGCAAACAACATGATGACAGGATTAAAATCACAGATATAATTATCAACCTTGCATGTAAATGAGCTAAATGCCCCATTTAAAGAACACAGAGTAGCAGGCTGGATAAAAAAGACAAACCCTACCATCTGTTGTCTTCAAGAGACCCATCTCAGATGTGATGACACTCACAGTCTAAAAATAATGGAGAAATATCAACCAGGCAAAAAGAAAACAAAAAGAAACCAGGAATAGCTATTCTTAAGTTAGATAAAACAACCATTTAAATACAGAACTAAACTGAACTTCTAGAACAGAAAAACTCTCAATATTGACTTTAGACTTTAATGAAAATTAAGAACAATGAAGGACGTTGCATAATGATAAAGGGTACAATCAACAAGAAGCCTTAATTAGTTAATTTAGTCTGCTGCTAACCTGATAGTTTTCCCTCCATACAAAATTGATCCTTTCTCTAGATGCCTTTAGGATTGCTTTCTATTTCAGTGACTATCCAACATTGAAGCACCTAGAGTCATAAA
>NW_026652288.1:52753791-52788786 GCF_009828535.3 Hylobates moloch
GTGTCTTAGAAAATTTTTCTGGATTCTACAATTGTTCCAAGGCCAAATAACTTGTCAGTCCAAACTGCACCAATTACTACTAGTATAAGAGGACTCTGTGACTACATTTTGGTCCTTTATATGATCTCCTGAATTTTATATTGACCTGCTAGTGAAGAATATTCTGATACACTGCAATATTGACTTACTAATAAATTACTACAAATATAAAAGAGAGACCAAACTTTGTTTACTTTATTGCTATAGGAAGTCAATCTATAGCATTTCATTAAAGAAAAAACTCCATGTGAATCTTTGTTATTGACACATAGTCATTCAATAAAATAGGTGATTCATATATTAACTATAGAAGATTTAAATATTTACAATTTAAAAATTGACAAATTTCTGAGAAAGTTGATATACCTGAAAAAATACTCATAAACCAGATGCTTTATCCCTAGTGTTAGAGAGAGCTTCACAAAGATGCTCAGGTTTAAAATTTAAAATAATACAATTTAGTTAGATGTCAGAAAAAAGGAGATGTGGGTAGGAGGAGGGAGCATTCCATTTAGAGATATCAGCACAAGAAAAAGTAAAGAGGTATGAAAATGTGAATAATTTGAAGAAGTGCATTCAAATTTATTTTCAGAAGAAAATTAAAAAGTAGAGAAATAGACAATTTTAAAATCATAGGTTATTTAAATCCCCATAGCAGCCAGTCATCTGTTCTAAATACATCACTTTGTTCAAGGACATCAATATTATTGCAGGTTCCAAGATGAGTGAAAAACATACTAACTCTTTAAGAGTCACTGTTTTTCAAGAATATTTATCTATTACATATTTTATGGTCCACAGTCATGCCCATTAATCCCCTCTTTCAAGGTAATTCACATTAAACTAGTTAGCCAAAATGAATGTGGTTAGGTGAAATTTTTTTTTATTATATTTTAAGTTTTAGGGTACATGTGCACAATGTGCAGGTTTGTTACATAGGTATACATGTGCCATGTTGGTGTGCTGCACACAGTAACTCGTCATTTAAAATTAGGTATATCTCCAAATGCTATCCTTCCCCCCTCCCCCCACAGGTGAAATATTTTTATCCACTCTTTTACAAGTACTTGTAGCCTGAATAAGAAAAACTGAATCTTTCCAAAGATGAGGACTGAGACTACTTCTAAATCAACACTTTATTCTGGTTTTGAAAATAAAACTGTGCTAATGGAAAGCATTGTTTTCCAGCATGAATTAAATTATTGTGGTCTATATTTCCTGATGGAGAGAGTAGGTTCCTGGCAAAATTATGTTACATTTGCATTTTGATAGCATACAGTTTTAGGCTGTTCCCTTCAAATTCAGAGAAATACAAATATATTAGAGTATTCTCAAGAGAAATATAAATATTCCATTATATTTTACCAGGCACATTCATGGGACTTCCAATACAATCTATAGTTTTTGTAAATCAAACAGCCAAGTAATGAAATATATTATTTTCCAGAAAGTAGGATACATACATCTATTTCGTCATTGATAAGCTTATTTCATTTGTCTAGCATGTAAATCATTAATCTCTTAGAGTTGTGTTTATTACAAGAGGATTTTTTAATACCAACATGTGAAGCTTATATAAGATAAAGGTAAAATATTTAGATTGTTATCAACATAGTCTCAAGAGTAAAAGCTTTAATAAACAAACATGGATTTACAACACAAACAGCATGGGGATAATTTTTCAAATTACATAATGTTTTCATTGTTTGAAAACAAAATAAGAACTACACCACCAAAAAGAGTAAGGGTTCTTTTCCACAGCAAATGCCCTAGTTTAGTAAAAGAAAGATTTGATTGTTAAAATTAGAATTTGTATATAAATTTGCAGAAACATATTTATTCTCTACAGTGAAGTTAGTAGATATGTAAAGACATTAATTAGTACCAATAACAACATGAATATTGTACCTTTGATGTTGTCTTAGTTTCCGTAAAATCTGTTATTTTGACAGTGTTCCTTTAGCATGATTAATAAATCAAAATACTTTAACCTAATAATTGATGGTCATTATTCATAGAACAACAATAATTAAAATTTGATTGGTTTATTTATGATAAACATGGTGAAATAATTAGCTATATGAAAAGCATTTATTTTAAATAGGTTCATATATCTTTTGATAAACAAAAGATCTACACATTTTATCTCTGTCCCTAGTACCTTTATTCCATCACAGAACTTCTTAGTTTGAAAACATAATTTATATACACAGTTTGTCTTTTTTTTTTTTTTTTTTTTGAGACGGAGTCTCGCTCTGTCTCCCAGGCTGGAGTGCAGTGGCGCAATCTCGGCTCACTGCAAGCTCCGCCTCCCGGGTTCACTCCATTCGCCTGCCTCAGCCTCCCGAGTAGCTGGGACTACAGGCGCCTGCCAACACGCCCGGCTAATTTTTTGTATTTTTAGTAGAGACGGGGTTTCACTGTGTTAGCCAAGATGGTCTCGATCTCCTGACCTTGTGATCCACCCGCCTTGGCCTCCCAAAGTGCTGGGATTACAGGCTTGAGCCACCGAAGCTGGAATTTCAATCTTTCAACAAGTGTTTATTTAGCACTAAGCACTAGGGAAAAAAGCAGTTAATACAATAGAAATAACTCCTTTTCTCATAGCCAACCATCTACTATAGTGTTTCCTAAGCAGCAGTTTTTTTAGACGCTGTCTAAAGGTACATAATTCTCTATAAAAATTTTAAAACAAAACTTTCCAGAATAATTAAAATGTATTTTATGCTGTCTAATATGATAACCACAGCCACATGAGACTAGGGTAGTTGAACAGAGACTTTTATTAAATTAATTAATTAATTTTTTTTTTGAGACGGAGTCTCGCTTTGTTGCCCAGGCTGGAGTGCAATGGCTCCATCTCGGCTCACTGCAACCTCTGCCTTCTGGGTTTAAGCAATTCTTTTGCCTCGGCCTCTCGAGTAGCTGGGACTACAGGCCTGTGCCACCACACCTGGCTAATTTTTGTATTTTTAGTAGAGAGGGGTTTCACCATATTGGCCAGGCTAGTAAATTAATTAAGTATTAACTTAAATATTAATTTTTTATATTCTCTTTAATGGCTAGTGGTTATTGTACTAGCAAATGCAGTGCTAGATGTTCTTAGAGTTGATACTGCAATGTGAACTAGCCACTTGTGTTTGATTTTATGTTTATACCCAGGCTGGCGATGTGTGGAGGCCCAATGATAACATGGCTGACCATCCTACTTATAAATGTTTCCCAATGCATAATTTGAATATTGAAAGATGGCGAGAGCTTTTGGGTATCATAAAACTACAGCAAATATGAACACTGGCCTGGTACAGTGGCTCATGTCTGTAAACCCAGCACTCTGGGAGGCTGAGGTGGGCAGATCGCTTGAGCTCAGGATTTTGAGACCAGCCTGGACAACATGGCAAAACCCCATATTTACCAAAAATACAAAAAATTACCCAGACATGGTGGTGCACATAGCTACTTGGGAGGCTGATGTGGGAGGACGGCTTGAGCCCAGGAGGTGGAGGCTGCAGTGAGCCGAGATCACACCACTGCAGTCCAGCCTGGGTGACAGAGTGAGACCCCATCTCATCTCAAAACATACTTATACACACACACACACACACACACACACACACACACACACACAGTAAGTAAGAAAGTCTAACTGGAAAAGTCCAATGGCATAGTAGCAAGTATGCAATTTAGGTTACAAGCATTGCTTAAGTCTATTAATTTGCCTTGTAAATTTGCTTCATGTATTTGTTTAAGAATTGTAAACAAAAGCTAACTCGGTTTTATGCTGTACTTATTTAAGTAACAAAATAATTTATATATTTTATCAATGCTGAAGAGAACTTTTTTCTTGAAAAGGGTCATTAGTCACTGAAATTTGAGAAATATTAGTCTAGCGAATAAGATGTAGTCACTGTGTTGGCATTATTCAACTAGCTTTGTGGCCTATTTGACTCTCACAATGACTCTATGAGGCAGATATAACTAAGATTACCAATTTATAGCTTTGGAAAGAGGTTACTACTTCAGTAATCTGCTTAAAGTCCTGTAGAACAAATAATGATTCAGGGTTTAAATTCACATCCTTTTTATTCCAGAATAATATATGCAGTATACTAAGAAGAATAATGGGTCCCCAAGGGTGTCTGCCGCCTAATCCCTACAACTGGTGCATGTGTTACCTTAAGTGGCAAAAGATACTTTGCAGATATGGTTAGGTTAAGCATCATGAGATGAGAATAGTATCCTGGCCTGTTCAGTAGGTCCAACATAATTACAAGGAGTCTTAGAAAATGGAGGAAGGAAGGTCAGAATGACAGAAGGAGACATGATGATGAAGCAGAGGTCAGAGTGTTTTGAGAAAGGGACCACAGGCCAAGGAAGGCAGGAGGCCTCTAGGAACTGGGAAGGTTAAGGAAATGTATTCTGCCCTAAAGCCTCCAGAAGGAATACAATACTGCTGACACCTTGATGACATCCTTACAAGGTAGTTTAGGGTCCATTTCATACACCTTTGTGAGGAGGGATTTGTGGGAGAGTACAGGGAGGGATGTTGTGCTTCACGAAAAACCCCTTTCTTCAAGCATACATCGCAATAAAGGAGCATTCAATTCAGTAACATGTAGGACACTCTCAAGATGATTTCTGATAAATACATTCTTCTCCCCTCATTTAATTTCCAGTGATGTTTTATGGGCAATTAGTTACAGATTGAATATATACACTTTAAAGTGCTTAGTTTATTGATCCCATAATCTGGCTCAAAAACAACTTAGGTTTTTATTAGAAAACAGAAGATAAAAATGAAATAGACACATTTGGTCCTGAAATTTTTGTAACTTGTGTCCCTATTTTCACTAATTTCATTTTTTTTAATTTCTGCCTTAATTTTGACGTTCACCCAGAAGTTATCCAGAAACAAGTTGTTCAATTTCCAGCCTGTTGTCAGTCTTAGAATATGGTCTATGTCCAGATGATAAGAATATATATTCTGTGGTTTTTGGATAGAGTGTTCTATAGATGTCTATTAGGTCCAATTAGTCAAGTGTCAAGTATAAGTCCAGAGTTTCTTTGTTAGTTTCCTGCCTTGATGATCTGTTTAATGCTTTCAGTATGGTGTTAAAGTTCCCCACTATTATTGCGTGGTTGTCTAAGTCTTTTTGTAGACCAGGAAGAACTT
Source organism: Hylobates moloch (assembly GCF_009828535.3). NCBI lineage: Eukaryota > Metazoa > Chordata > Mammalia > Primates > Hylobatidae > Hylobates > Hylobates moloch. The sequence continues at coordinate 52,759,004 of NW_026652288.1, forward strand.
ATTTTATTTTATTTTTTTTCTTTTTTTTTTATTATACTTTAGGTTTTAGGGTACATGTGCACAATGTGCAGGTTTGTTACATATGTATCCATGTGCCATGTTGATTTCCTGCACCCATTAACTCGTCATTTAGCATTAGGTATATCTCCTAATGCTGTCCCTCCCCCCTCTCCCCACCCCACGACAGTCCCCGGAGTGTGATGTTCCCCTTCCTGTGTCCACGAGTTCTCATTGTTCAATTCCCACCTATGAGTGAGAACATGCGGTGTTTGGTTTTTTGTCCTTGCAATAGTTTACTGAGAATGATGTTTTCCAGTTTCATCCATGTCCCTACAAAGGACATGAGCTCATCATTTTTTATGGCTGCACAGTATTCCATGGTGTATATGTGCCACATTTTCTTAATCCAGTCTATCGTTGTTGGACATTTGGGTTGGTTCCAAGTCTTTGCTATTGTGAATAGTGCCGCAATAAACATACGTGTGCATGTGTCTTTATAGCAGCATGATTTATAGTCCTTTGGGTATATACCCAGTAATGGGATGGCTGGGTCAAATGGTATTTCTAGTTCGAGATCCCTGAGGAATCGCCACACTGACTTCCACAATGGTTGAACTAGTTTACAGTCCCACCAACAGTGTAAAAGTGTTCCTATTTCTCCACATCCTCTCCAGCACCTGTTGTTTCCTGACTTTTTAATGATGGCCATTCTAACTGGTGTAAGATGGTATCTCACTGTGGTTTTGATTTGCATTTCTCTGATGGCCAGTGATGATGAGCATTTCTTCATGTGTTTTTCGGCTGCATAAATGTCTTCTTTTGAGAAGTGTCTGTTCATGTCCTCTGCCCACTTTTTGATGGGGTTGTTTGTTTTTTTCTTGTAAATTTGTTTGAGTTCATTGTAGATTCTGGATATTAGCCCTTTGTCAGATGAGTAGGTTACAAAAATTTTCTCCCATTCTGTAGGTTGCCTGTTCACTCTGATGATAGTTTCTTTTGCTGTGCAGAAGCTCTTTAGTTTAATGAGATCCCATTTGTCGATTTTGGCTTTTGTTGCCATTGCTTTTGGTGTTTTAGACATGAAGTCCTTGCCCACGCCTATGTCCTGAATGGTATTGCCTAGGTTTTCTTGTAGGATTTTAATGGTTTTAGGTCTAACATATAAGTCTTTAATCCATCTTGAATTAATTTTTGTATAAGGTGTAAGGAAGGGATCCAGTTTCAGCTTTCTACATATGGCTAGCCAGTTTTCCCAGCACCATTTATTAAATAGGGAATCCTTTCCCCATTTCTTGTTTTTGTCAGGTTTGTCAAAGATCAGATAGTTGTAGCTATGCGGCATAATTTCTGAGGGCTCTGTTCTGTTCCATTGATCTATGTCTCTGTTGTGGTACCAGTACCATGCTGTTTTGGTTACTGTAGCCTTGTAGTATAGTTTGAAGTCAGGTAGCGTGATGCCTCCAGCTTTGTTCTTTTGGCTTAGGATTGACTTGGCGATGCGGGCTCTTTTTTGGTTCCATATGAACTTTAAAGTAGTTTTTTCCAATTCTGTGAAGAAAGTCATTGGTAGCTTGATGGGGATGGCATTGAATCTATAAATTACCTTGGGCAGTATGGCCATTTTCACGATATTGATTCTTCCAACCCATGAGCATGGAATGTTCTTCCATTTGTTTGTATCCTCTTTTATTTCATTGAGCAGTGGTTTGTAGTTCTCCTTGAAGAGGTCCTTCACATCCCTTGTAAGTTGGATTCCTAGGTATTTTATTCTCTTTGAAGCAATTGTGAATGGGAGTTCGCTCATGATTTGGCTCTCTGTTTGTCTGTTATTGGTGTACAAGAATGCTTGTGATTTTTGTACATTAATTTTGTATCCTGAGACTTTGCTGAAGTTGCTAATCAGCTTAAGGAGATTTCGGGCTGAGACAATGGGGTTTTCTAGATATACAATCATGTCATCTGCAAACAGGGACAATTTGACTTCCTCTTTTCCTAATTGAATACCCTTTATTTCCTTCTCCTGCCTGATTGCTCTGGCCAGAACTTCCAGCACTATGTTGAAAAGGAGCGGTGAGAGAGGGCATCCCTGTCTTGTGCCAGTTTTCAGAGGGAATGCTTCCAGTTTTTGCCCATTCAGTATGATATTGGCTGTGGGTTTGTCATAGATAGCTCTTATTATTTTGAGATACGTCCCATCAATACCTAATTTATTGAGAGTTTTTAGCATGAAGAGATGTTGAATTTTGTCAAAGGCCTTTTCTGCATCTATTGAGATAATCATGTGGTTTTTGTCTTCAGTTCTGTTTATATGCTGGATTACATTTATTGATTTGCGTATGTTGAACCAGCCTTGCATCCCAGGGATGAAGCCCACTTGATCATGGTGGATAAGCTTTTTGATGTGCTGCTGGATTCGGTTTGCCAGTATTTTATTGAGGATTTTTGCATCAATGTTCATCAAGGATATTGGTCTGAAATTCTCTTTTTTGGTTATGTCTCTGACAGGTTTTGGTATCAGGATGATGCTGGCTTCATAAAATGTGTTAGGGAGGATTCCCTCTTTTTCTATTGATTGGAATAGTTTCAGAAGGAATGGTACCAGTTCCTCCTTGTACCTCTGGTAGAATTCAGCTGTGAATCCATCAGGTCCTGGACTCTTTTTGGTTGGTAAGCTATTGATTATTGCCACAATTTCAGAAGCTGTTATTGGTCTATTCAGAGATTCAACTTCTTCCTGGTTTAGTCTTGGGAGGGTGTATTTGTCGAGGAATTTATCCATTTCTTCTAGATTTTCTAGCTTATTTGCATAGAGGTGTTTGTAGTATTCTCTGATGGTAGATTGTATTTCTGTGGGATCGGTGGTGATATCCCCTTTTTCGTTTTTTATTGCATCTATATGATTCTTCTCTCTTTTCTTCTTTATTAGTCTTGCTAGCGGTCCATCAATTTTGTTGATCTTTTCAAAAAACCAGCTCCTGGATTCATTAATTTTTTGAAGGGTTTTTTGTGTCTCTATTTCCTTCAGTTCTGCTCTGATTTTAGTTATTTCTAGCCTTCTGCTAGCTTTTGAATGTGTTTGCTCTTGCTTTTCTAGTTCTTTTAATTGTGATGTTAGGGTGTCAATTTTGGATGTTTCCTGCTTTCTCTTGTGGGCATTTAGTGCTATAAATTTCCCTCTACACACTGCTTTGAATGTGTCCCAGAGATTCTAGTATGTTGTGTCTTTGTTCTCGTTGGTTTCAAAGAACATCTTTATTTCTGCCTTCATTTCATTATGTACCCAATAGTCATTCAGGAGCAGGTTGTTCAGTTTCCATGTAGTTGAGCAGTTTTGAGTGAGTTTCTTAATCCTGAGTTCTAGTTTGATTGCACTGTGGTCGGAGAGACAGTTTGTTATAATTTCTGTTGTTTTACATTTGCTGAGGAGAGCTTTACTTCCAACTATGTGGTCAATTTTGGAATAGGTGTGGTGTGGTGCTGAAAAAAATGTATATTCTGTTGACTTGGGGTGGAGAGTTCTGTAGATGTCTATTAGGTCTGCTTGGTGTAGAGCTGAGTTCAATTCCTGGATATCTTTGTTAACTTTCTGTCTCGTTGATCTGTCTAATGCTGACAGTGGGGTGTTAAAATCTCCCATTATTATTGTGTGGGAGTTTAAGTCTCTTTGTAGGTCACTGAGGACTTGCTTTATGAATCTGGGTGCTCCTGTGTTGGGTGCATATATATTTAGGATATTTAGCTCTTCTTGTTGAATTGATCCCTTTACCATTATGTAATGGCCTTCTTTGTCTCTTATGATCTTTGTTGCTTTAAAGTCTATTTTATCAGAGACTAGGATTGCAACCCCTGCCTTTTTTTGTTTTCCAGTTGCTTGATAGATCTTCCTCCATCCCTTTATTTTGAGTCTATGTGTGTCTCTGCACGTGAGATGGGTTTCCTGAATACAGCACACTGATGGGTCCTGACTCCTTATCCAGTTTGCCAGTCTGTGTCTTTTGATTGGAGCATTTAGCCCATTTACATTTAACGTTAATATTGTTATGTGTGAATCTGATCCTGTCATTATGATGTTAGTTGGTTATTTTGCTCGTTAGTTGCTATAGTTTCTTCCTAGCCTCGATGGTCTTTACAATTTGGCATGTTTTTGCAGTGGCTGGTACCGGTTGTTCCTTTCCATGTTTAGTGCTTCCTTCAGGAGCTCTTTTAGGGCAGGCCTGGTGGTGACAAAATCACTCAGCGTTTGCTTGTCTGTAAAGTATTTTATTTCTCCTTCACTTATGAAGCTTAGTTTGGCGGGATAGCAAATTCTGGGTTGAAAATTCTTTTCTTTAAGAATGTTGAATATCGGCCCCCACTCTCTTCTGGCTTGTAGAGTTTCTGCTGAGAGATCAGCTGTTAGTCTGATGGGCTTCCCTTTGTGGGTAACCCGACCTTTCTCTCTGGCTGCCCTTAACATTTTTTCCTTCATTTCAACTTTGGTGAATCTGACAATTATGTGTCTTGGAGTTGCCCTTCTCGAGGAGTATCTTTGTGGCGTTCTCTGTATTTCCTGAATCTGAATGCTGGCCTGCCTTGCTAGATTGGGGAAGTTCTCCTGGATAATATCTTGCAGAGTGTTTTCCAACTTGGTTCCATTCTCCCCATCATTTTCAGGTACACCAATCAGACGTAGGTTTGGTCTTTTCACATAGTCCCAAATTTCTTGGAGGCTTTGTTCATTTCTTTTTATTCTTTTTTCTCTAAACTTCCCTTCTCTCTTCATTTCATTCATTTCATCTTCCATCAGTGATACCCTTTCTTCCAGTTGATCGCATCTGCTACTGAGGCTTCTGCAATCTTCGCGTAGTTCTCGAAACTTGGCTTTCAGCTCCATCAGCTCCTTTAAGCCCTTCTCTCCATTGGTTATTCTAGTTATCCATCCTTCTAATTTTTTTTCAAAGTTTTTAACTTCTTTGCTATTGTTTTGAATTTCCTCTCGTAGCTCAGAGTAGTTTGATCGTCTGAAGCCTTCTTCTCTCAACTCATCAAAGTCATCCTCCATCCAGCTTTGTTCCGTTGCTGGTGAGGAACTGCGTTCCTTTGGAGGAGGAGAGGTGCTCTGTTGTTTAGAGTTTCCAGTTTTTCTGCTCTGTTTTTTCCCCATCTTTGTGGTTTTATCTACTTTTTGTCTTTGGTGATGGTGATGTACAGATGGGTTTTTGGTGTTGAAGTCCTTTCTGTTTGTTAGTTTTCCTTCTACCAGACAGGACCCTCAGCTGCAGGTCTGTTGGAGTTTACTAGAGGTCCACTCCAGACCCTGTTTGGCTGGGTGTCAGCAGCGGTGGCTGCAGAACAGCGGATTTTCATCAGACCACAAATTCAGCTGTCTGATAGTTCCTCTGAAAGTTTTGTCTCAGAGGAGTACCCGGTTGAATGAGGTGTCAGTCTGACCCTACTGGGGGGGTGCCTCCCAGTTAGGCTGCTCAGGGGTGAGGGACCCACTTTAGGAGGCAGTCTGTCTGTTCTCAGATCTCCAGCTGCATGCTGGGAGAACCACTACTCTCTTCAAAGCTGTCAGTCAGACAGGGGCATTTAAGTCTGTGGAGGTTCTTTGCTGAGTTTTTGTTTGTCTGTGCCCTGCCCCCAGAGGTGGAGCCTACAGAGGCAGGCAGGCCTCCTTGAGCTGTGGTGGGCTCCACCCAGTTCGAGCTTCCTGGCTGCTTTGTTTACCTAAGCAAGCCTGGGCAATGGCGGGCGCCCCTCCCCCAGCCTCGCTGCCGCCTTGCAGCTTGATCTCAGACTGCTGTGCTAGCAATCAGCGAGACTCCGTGGGCATAGGACCCTCCGAGCCAGGTGCGGGACACAATCTCCTAGTGTGCCGTTTTCCAGGCCCGTTGGAGAAGCGCAGTATTAGGATGGGACTGACCCGATATTCCAGGTGCCGTCTGTTTCCCCTTTCTTTGACTAGGAAAGGGAACTCCCTGACCCCTTGCACTTCCCGAGTGAGGCAATGCCTCGCCCTGCTTCGGCTCGCGCACAGTGCGCTTCACCGTCTGTCCTGCACCCACTGTTAGGCACTCCCTAGTGAGATGAAACCGGTACCTCAAGCAGAAATGCAGAAATCACCAGTCTTCTGTGTCGCTGGGGCTGGGAGCTGGAGACCGGAGCTGTTCCTATTCGGCCATCTTGGCTCCACCCCTCTAAAAGCTTATTCTTAATTTCTGTACTTATATGTTCAAAAATAGTAATACAGGGATCTGAACAGGCACCAGTCCACAAAACACACTTTTAAATGAACATCTGTGTTTCTTCCAAAGGTAAAGTAAGTGCAATAAGCTTATAATTGTTCTAAATAAAGGTCACTATCTTTGCCAAACTCTGATTTGTTTTCCCAAGATTTAACTATTTTCAATAGTTTGACAGTTACCTTGGTAAATTGAAATAACAAGCCTATGTTGCAATTTCTGGACTTTTTCTTATTTTTATTTATTATTATTTTAACTTTTATTTTAGGTTTGGGAGTACATGTGAAGGTTTTTTACATAGGTAATCACATGTCATGGGGATTGGTTGTGATGGACTTCTTGATGAAAAACTGGACAATTGACTTGAATTAAACTTTTATAAATGAGAATATTCAAATGACCAATAAACATATGAAAAAAGCTTATTTTCATTCGACATTATGTAAATACAAATTAAAACTACAATGAGATGCCATAACATATGCACCAGAATGGGTAACAAAAAACTAACAATACTAGGTGTTGATAAAGACATGAAAGAATAAAAACGCTCATATACTGCTTGAAGTATAAATTGCTACAACCACTTTGGAAGACCCACTGTTAATATTTAACCTAGAAAATGCACTGCTTCATGAGACACTCATTACAATCCTAGGTATATACTCTACAAAATGTGTGCTTAGGTAATATAATCAAGACACACACACACACACACACACACACTTCAAATTCTAGTAGAGATCTGTTTTTATCTTGTGCTAAGTGCTGAGCCCTGAATGTCAAAAGTCTTCCTCTCAGTATTCCTGCTCCATCCTCAACTTTCAGCATTCTTTGCAAGCCTGCACCTCAGAGGGATTTTTCTCCCCAGGCTTTGTCCTATTCCCCAACAGAGCAGTTGACTTCTTGTCACTCAGGGCCAGCCAGGTTCATAGCGGGAGGTGAGGAGGTAGGTTCAGTGCTCCTGGCCCCTCTTCAGTGGTAGACATATCCTGCTTGACGCCCTACCTGAGTGGGGGAATGGAGGGCTTTCAAGTTGTTCCTGATCCTCCTCACTATAGGAGCCAAACTGTGCCTTGCATGTGTGGCAGTTTTACAGCCAGGGAGTGTTCACGGCCTCTCCGGTAGGAGCACCATACCTCTGCTTTGAATTACTGAAGGATGGAGGCCTGAGACCTTCCTGCCACTCTATTGAGGGCAAAACATTTTTACTTCTCTCCCTCCTCCAGGATCTTTGGCTGCTTCCTGGGGTGGAAGTATCTTACCTTCCTCAGAGAACTAAGGCTTTTTCTTCACATGATTGAAGGGCCCAGATAAGTGTGCAGTGTGTTGTTCATTCCCCAGAGGCAGCCAATCAAGCCATGTGTGCCTGTATCTCCATCAGAGTCTGGTTTCTCACCTGCTTCCAATATTTTTTTGCATGATGACATCACTATTGTAAGACATTTTCACTACCAAAAACAATAGTAATGAATTATTAATATTGTAAATAATGAACTTTAAAAAATTACATAGTCATCCTGAGTGGCAGTCGCATTGGGCAGATATTTGAGTGCTGATCAGTAAACAATACTGCAATCAGTAAACATAAACTAAAACATAACTGGAATCAGTAAACAAACTAAAACCTAACTGGTAGCAAAAGTAACAAATTGGTCCTGATTCTGTTGAAGTTGTCAGCACCCTCTAGTGGAAATAGGTGTTTTTAAAAAGCACGTTTTTAAATGCAGAGACCTTTCTCACACATTTTTGCATTCATTGAAATTTGGCAGTTACAGAAACTAACATTTGGAGGCAGTAAAAAACAGTGTAGTGTTTCATTTTATTATAGTAAATAAATGTAAATCATTTAATACAGTTTGTTGCTTCATTCAGAAAACCAACCCAAAATGAAGCAAGAACAAAAGGAAATCTAGAAAGAACAGGAACCACAGGAGATCAGAAACTACTGATTCAATGTTTCTGCTTTGTCTGGTGAAAATAAAATCTCTATGAGGGTTTCTGTATTTAAATTTAATTAATGAAAAGTCATTTGATCTCCATTCTCACTAAATTGAGAACATGCCCATGTTTAAAGAGTAATATTTTGAATGTATGCCAAACTTTTAGCCAGTGCAGGGTACCTAATGCTCAGCCTAAGGGTGCCCACTTGTTTTACTCTGCTTCTAAGGCCAAAAGGGAATTAATCAGAAACCCTCCTCAATATTTCACAAAAACTCTCTTTTCATTAATAACAATTGTATCATAAATCTCACTCTAACGTCTGAAATTTTAAAATTAGTAAGATCATATTACTGTGTCTCTTAAACTGTAAAATTATTTAAGAATTAAAATTAATTCAATGTCTTCTAACTTTTTACTTTGGTTGGTTTAATAGTACTGTAATTTCATCAGTATAATAGTGCAATTCATTTAATAATCAATTTATGATTCTCTTAAATTTAATGCAGTTTAAAGGAAAAAGAATTCATGAAGTTTCTTTTCCTGGAATGTTTCTTATCTAACTGGCAGCAATAGCTGTAGGATTATGGTGTTTCAGCTACTTATTTTAGCAAAAAAGCACAGTTCCCCTTGACATAGTTTTTTGAAAGAAAAGACATCTGTCTCAATATAAATATGTGTAACTAAATTGTAAGTATTTAAGTTCCTCTTCTTCAGCTGCTGAGGAGGAACATGGCCTACATGTTCCTTGGCAATGAACTTTGTTTCTTGGTAGGGCAAAGCCTGGAGATGAAGAATCAGAGAAGCCAGGGGACAAAGCAGCATGAGTGATCAGAAAAGCAAGGGAAATGTAGAGGACAGCAGTATTCTCAAACTTTCATGTCCATCAGGTCCACCTGGGAATCTAAGGGAATCATAATTAACAAAATGAATGTTAAAACATGTATTACTTGGCTCCATCTGCTATCAGAATTTGTTTTCCGGTAGGTCTAAGGTAAGACTTACTTATTTGCACTTCTAACAGGTTCCCAGGTGATACTAATGCTGTGGTACAGGGACCACACTTTAAGAACCACTGTTACAAAAAAACATTTAGGAAGTTTTGCTTTGGGTTGTATGGTATATCTTTCTAAATGACCAAGTGTATCAGTCCTTTTTCACACTGCTATGAAGAACTGCTGAAGACTGGGTAATTTATAAAGGAAACAGTTTTAACTGACTCACGGTTTAGCATGGCTGCAGAGCCCTAGGAAACTTACAGCCATGGTGGAAGGCAAAAGGGAAGCAAGGCACCGTCTTTACAAGATGGTAGGAAGGAGAATGAATGCAGGAGGAACTATCAAACACTTATAGTACCATCAGATGAGAACTCAATCACTATCATGAGAACAGCATAGGGGAAACTGCCCCAAGAATTCAATTTTCTCCATCTGGTCTCTCCGTTGACACGTGGGGATCATGGAGATTATGGGGATTATACTTCAAGGTGAGATTTTGGGTGGGGACACAGCCAAACCATATCACCAACCATCTCTCTTTGTCTGAGACTACAGAATTTACCTGGCCTGAGACTTTCAAGAGTAAAACTGGAAAGTCTGCCACAAACCAGAAAGATTTGTTCTATGAAAGTTATCAGAATCAAAATGGGGCCACTTGCATAAAAATCCTGAAAAATGGAGCTAAGGAAGACCAGAAAGGGAGGGTTTATATGCATGTATGCCTGACAACAAAAGACTGAACAAACCACAACTTTGCACAAAGGCCACCACAATCTCACAAAAAATTACTTCTGTGAGGACATTTGCCCAGCAACTGCCTGTCCAACCTCAAACTGGTGCCACCCTTTTTACCAGTCCTTATAGCCAAGGATAATTGTCTCAAAGCAGTTTATGTAACCCTCTTCATTTTTCTTTTAAAATCCCTTGTCTTCTTTTACTTCCCTGACTATGTTCATTGTATTCTCACTGTAATGCTCAATCCCAAATAAATATTATTGTTTTTTAGAAGAGTCTCTCCGTGTGTGTGTTACTTAGGTTTAACCAGTCCCCTATACAATATCTTCAAGACATTTTCAGTAGAGCTAAAATACTTGCTAATGCTTTTGTAATAAAATGTTGTGTGTGGTTTTTGATTCATTAATTTTAAAATTTAGATTTTAAATAGATATGTTAAGATTGACCTCAAGGGTAGAGTTCGTTGTAGAGGTTATCATCTGTGATTTTTGGCCCAGGGTGCAGTACTCTGCTGTAGCTAGAACGAATTGTCACCTAGAAATGAGTAAACCATCACTATGATTAGCAAGTGGCCAATGTTTTCATTCAGCAACAAGTGAAAAGGGGTGCAATAAGAGGCAGGATGTTTCTTGGACGAATACTTCAAAGTTATTACAGTTACAGCCTTTGGAGAAATTCACTGTTCAGATATGGCTGTTTCAAACAGTTAAAGTATATGCAATGTTATCTGAGTTCATCAAATTAGGAATGTCTTAATTGATCAAAGTAAGCTAGGTTATACAGGAGAAATAAAGTCAAAATCTTAATGGCTTATAAACCAAAAAAGATTTATTTCTTGCTAAAACAACCTATCCTTAGAACCCCAACAGAAATTGCCCATTTTTCTGCCATAACTTATTTATCATAATTCAAGTAGCACAAATAAATAGTTGATGTGCAATGATAATGGGATTGCTCATCCTAATGACTCTTTTTCACAAACATCTATGGAAAATGGCAGTTGGAATTCTGAATGGAAAATCTAAGTTGAAATTAATGCTGATCTAGTTTTAAATGATAGGTCTAATAAAATGTAATCTATTTCATTAAAACCCCAGAGGTAGCTATTTTAATAGGTCTTGATTTAGGAGCAGAGCTTTGGAAAGCATTTCAAGATTATCAAAGATGTTGTAATCTAAGAGTAGAAAAGTGACAACAGCTTCACTGATTTGCAGATAGTAAAAGTAACTAACAAATGAGTGACGTACTCTATGAAACTCTACTGGGCCCATGGAACTTCTTAGCATTCTTAGGTAATATGTTTTACATCAATCGTTTCTGAATATGAAGATTATTATTCAGTGATTTGAGATGGCTCTCTAGAATCTAGTTTTTCACAATGATCCCCCGGCAGATTTTGATGTAATTAGTCTGTAAGATGAACATTTATTTAAAAGATGAAACTTGTATTTCAAATTGGTGTATGGAAACAGAGAGTGGAATGTAAATATAAAGTTATTGGGACTAGTGAAACATTCAATTCAGTATACATTGTAGATTATTTTAACCTATAAAGCTATGAAGTTATTTTATTACTCTTTCCTACACTTGGTTCTGACACTAATTTTTTATGTAATTTTAGGTAAATTATTCATTTTTTAAAAACCAGCTTCTTTTATAAAATGAAGTCAAGTAGATTATTAATAAAGATCCCTAGCCATTCTAAAACCCCATATTTCCTTGAAACTTTCCATTTTATGTAAAGGGATGTGTGCAGCATGTATAGGAGTCAAATGTTTAACATAAACTATTGGTGGCAATTGTTATGAAGAAAAATGGGTAGCATAAATGTCTACTCTTGTTCTACTCTTTAAAAACGACGCACTATTTCTAGGGTGGGTCAGTAAGCTGCAGAGTATATATAACACGATTTAGCAGGTCAATAGGTCAGGGGCTAATTACTCGTAGATCACATCAACCTCTTGAAGACTGAATCATCTGGAGACGTGTTACAAGTGACTTAAACAGATAAGTACAGCAGGGACTCAATACTAAAATGGGAGATCATGGTTAAAACAAAGCTAAGCATCACATCAGAGTAGGATCCTGACATGATTTTATTCCAGTAATGTAAATATTCCCATCCCAGCCCTCATTCACCACTACCTCCTCTTATCATTGAGGAAACAGGCAGAGACAGAATGGAAAGGCAGTCAGCTTGATTTAAGAAACTTTCTTAAGTTCAGAAATATTGAATTAGTTTAACCCAGAAAAAGAGCTCAATTGAGAACTCTGAGGTTTGCAACCTTAAATCCCGACTCAATTCTGATATATGCCTGCCAAAGGCAACCTGACTGAGGTTACCTGAGAGATACTTTTTCTAAAAAAACATGGCCAACCATGCTCAAGACAAAAAAATTACAACACATAATTTATCTTCGGCATTCTTCAAATTATTTACCTCATCTCCTGCCCCCAACACCTAATCCCAGAATATAGGAATTTGATGATGTCTACACAGCCTATAAAAGTCCACAAATTTAAGTGCCTACTGTGTGAAAGCCATTTGGGGGACTACAGACATAAAGGATGTATAATGCCACCCACTAAGATGTTCACGCTTATGATTTAGTAGGAAAAACAGGAGGCTGCCTTATAGATGTTAACAACCAAATTTACAGGCACACCTAAAACATCCCAAATTCTAAAATATATATATATTTTTCCAAATCCTACAGGGTAATATGGCTATGAGAGTGCACTAGGAGTGTCAATTTTACTAAATCCTCTGAGAGCATCCACATTTTGAAACAGTTCTCTTTTAACCTAAACAAACAAACAAACGAACAAACACTCCTCTCACTGAAGTTCGTTGGGCATTGACGGGTCTCTGGTTCTTCAAGTTTTCATCAGAAAGTCTCAGTCTTTGCTATCACAACCAACGCCCCCTTCCTACACTCCAAAGTTGATGGAATGAAATGTCTTGGAATTGAGGGTTTAATTAATTCGGATCACCGGAGAGAAAGAACAGAAATAACGGCGGAAAAAAATGTGTTAATTTTAGGGCTTGGCATTGGAAACGTGGGGAAACGTCGCCACCTTCTGGTAAGTGATGGAAATGAGCAGGAAAAAAAATCCAAGCTAAGAAGAGGCTTTTTTTTTTTTTTCCAAAGCAGCAAGCCACGCACCTCCCGCGCTGGCGAAATCCGAGACCCGTCCTTTCCGGAAGTTTTGACACTGTGCGCCCCGGGTAATGTGATGGAGAGGGTAGTCATCCGGTCCGTTATGTAAACCCGTCACTCCGGGAAACAGCGCCGATCTTTCCGGATCCGCGCTCTCCCAGCATCCTTTGCCTTCCGGTATGTGGCCCCCTCTGGCTAGTCCCGTCTAGCGCGCCCATTTCGAGCCCAAGGTTCCAGCTCAGGTTTCCGGGCTCAGAATTTTCCAGGAGTGGGTTCTTGGGCAGTGGCTGTGGGAGCAGGAATGGCGCAGCTAGAGGGTTACTATTTCTCGGCCGCCTTGAGCTGTACCTTTTTAGTGTCCTGCCTCCTCTTCTCCGCCTTCAGCCGGGCGCTGCGAGAGCCCTACATGGACGAGATCTTCCACTTGCCTCAGGCGCAGCGCTACTGTGAGGGCCATTTCTCCCTTTCCCAGGTGGGGTGCCCGACCTGTCCCCACCCCAGGAGATGCCTGAGAGGTCCCAGCGTCCCCAGCTCCTTCTCCCATTCTTAGACTTAACTCGTCCCGTTCCACCCCACCCCACCTCAGAACATGAAAGAAACTGGGTATGGTGTTTTGTTCCTGTCTCTGAGATCTGTGAAATATTTATTAAATGAATGAATAAACAGCAGATCTGTCCCCCAGGAAGGAGTGATCTGGGAGAATACTTAATGGGGAATTGAGCGCTCCTCTTGGCAGCTGAGGATATCGATCCCACTTTGTCTTTCCTTGTCTCAGGATTAAAGGCATTCGGGTGCTCCTTGGAAATACCAGAAAACTTCCCTTTAGCTCACCTGTCAAGCGCCTCACTGTGCATTTTAGGGGTGGGATAGGGTGGACTGGAGGGATCTTCAGCTACCAAAAATGACAATTTATAATCACAAATTCCTTCCCTGGGTATTTTTAGTGAACTATCTGTTAACTGGATAAACTGGCAACCAGTCAAGTCACATCATTTTTGAATATATATTTGACTGTGCAAGTATGTACATATAAATATCAAAATAAACATCCCCTGCTTTTCTGGTGAAACAATATAGGGTACTGGCTAGAAGTATAAAGTCTGTTTTAGAGAAAGATCTGATCTTAAATCTTGGTGCTGTGATTTACTAGTTTTGTGATCCTGGAGATGTTCTGAGTTTCAGAAATTCAGGTTACTCATCTGCAAAATGACAATAATCTTTACTATAGGGCATATACAATACAGAGGGTTTGGCACAATTTCTGTCTCAGTTTATGTTAGCTGTCGTCATGGAGCCTGTGGTCCAAATGTTTTCCTAAAGTCCCGAACAATGTTTCCATGCTTTTACAAACTGGAACATTTGCAGTTTATTTATCAAAATAAAGGCTTTTAAAGAACATTTCTTGGAAAATAGAAATAGATTTTAAGTTGTTGTTGTTTATTGGTTGCTGCTACCTGAACCATCACTAAGCTGGTCCCGGGGGCAAAAAATAAGAAAAACTAATCCTGTTCTGCCAGGGACTTACTTAATCTTGTCATAGAATAACTTCTCAAAATTTCTGATTGTTGCTGGAGATGAGACTTGGGCTTGACATATTTGTGTCTGTCTTGTTCGTATTACCTCTTGCTTTTACTTCATTTTCTTTCTTTTTAAAGTGGGATCCCATGATTACTACATTACCTGGCTTGTACCTGGTGTCAGTTGGAGTGGTCAAACCTGCCATTTGGATCTTTGGATGGTCTGAACATGTTGTCTGCTCCATTGGGATGCTCAGATTTGTTAATCTTCTCTTCAGTGTTGGCAACTTCTATTTACTATATTTGCTTTTCTGCAAGGTACAACCCAGAAACAAGGTATGTTTCAAAATACTTAATTCCAAGTTTATGTGTGTAGTCAGGTCCACAATTACAATGAATTAGTTTTATGAGATTTGGTGAAAAATGTCTTTAACACTTTGTAACTTTGTATTTTCGTATATTATGTAAAGGTAAATTTAAATCCTCCATCCCTATTTTAGAAGAAATTTGTATTTAAATACTTGAATAACTTATTTGTAAAATCTAAAGTAAATATTTGTTAAGTGAGTCAAACCAGTTCAATAAATACTTACTGAGCTTATTCCATGTGCTAGGGACTGGGACTACAGAGATAAATGAGGCAGTCTTTTTCTTGTAAAACATATATATTCATTAGGGAAAACAGACTTTACCTGAGGACTTTTGATGTGTTAACAGTGCAGGCCCCGGAGGTCAATTGCCTGGGTTAGAATTCTCTCCCTGTCACTTAACCAGTTTTGTTACCGTGGGCAGGTTAACCCTTAGTGGCTCCATGTCTTCATCTATTAAATAAGAATAACAATAGAATCTGCCTTATAGAACTGTTACAAAGGAACAAGGAAACAATAAATGGAAGATGCTTCGAATAGTGCCGGATATATAGTAAGGGCTCAGTAAATGTTAACTCTAATAATCATTTTTAACCTTAAGAGATGATTTCAATAGTGTCAATTATGATAGAGTGGTAGACATAAGATGCTATGAGGATACAGAGAAGGAGCAGGGGAACACTTACTGCTTTTCTGGGAGGGAGGGGAGTATGTGGCATTCAGTAAGTCCTCACAGAGAAGATGGTACCAGAGCTGAGTCTTGATGAACAGATAGGGCTGTGTAGGGTGGGGAATTAATCCTGGGGAGACAAACAGCATAAGCAAAGGAAGAAAGGCATTGAACAACGAGGTGCAGGGAATTGGAATTACAGGATTAGAAAGTAGAGGGATGTAAGGCTAGAGAAGTAGGTCATGAATGCCCTCATATGTCACCGAGAGGACTTTGAACTTTAGCATGTAATGGAGAGACCTTAATTTTAATCAAGGAAATGACATGGTCTGATTTAGTGCTTTAGATTAAGTGGAGTATACAATTCAAGAACATAATAACACTTTCAAATTCTGAAATAGCATGTCAGAAAGGCCAAAAGAAGATATATAAGTTTAGACTGGCTCACTTTTCAGAAAAATACCGTTATTTCATCATGAAAATTTCATCTTGAAAAAGTAAGTCTGGATATGGTAACATAAATACCATATGCATGTTTACATTCTCCCTTGTGTAGTGTTATGAAGGATTTCCTTAAAAGAAAGTGGTGATTATGGCTGAGTGAATCCTTATTGAAGGCACTAAAACATAAGCTCAGGGAAATGGAGCCAGCATTGTGTCCTCTTTGTCTCCATAGTCCCCACAGAACTTAGTCGGTATCTTGCATTCAGTAACTCCTTAACTAATCATAGCCTGATTCAAATTGTGTTAAGCTATAGAAGCTTTGGCATACACATGGTCTCCAAACTGATAGGTATAAATAAAAAGTACCAGGAAGTGTTCTTATAAATGTATATTGTGTTTTTGCAAAGCCAGAGATAAGATTAATATTGATTAATTTTATTTAAATAAGGTTTGAGTAGTTGAGTAGTTTTTAAATAAATCTCTTCAGTAGGTAAGCAGAAATAGCAATTTTTATCATGAAAATAATTTTATCTGTTTTTTCTTCCTCCAAGGCTGCCTCAAGTATCCAGAGAGTCTTGTCAACATTAACACTAGCAGTATTTCCAACACTTTATTTTTTTAACTTCCTTTATTATACAGAAGCAGGATCTATGTTTTTTATTCTTTTTGCATATTTGATGTGTCTTTATGGAAATCATAAAACTTCAGCCTTCCTTGGATTTTGTGGCTTCATGTTTCGGCAAACAAATATCATCTGGGCTGTCTTCTGTGCAGGAAATGTCATTGCACAAAAGTTAACTGAGGCTTGGAAAACTGAGCTACAAAAGAAGGAAGACAGACTTCCACCTATTAAAGGACCATTTGCAGAATTCAGAAAAATTCTTCAGTTTCTTTTGGCCTATTCCATGTCCTTTAAAAACTTGAGTATGCTTTTCCATTTGACTTGGCCCTACATCCTTCTGGGATTTCTGTTTTGTGCTTTTGTAGTAGTTAATGGTGGAATTGTTATTGGCGATCGGAGTAGTCATGAAGCCTGTCTTCATTTTCCTCAACTATTCTACTTTTTTTCATTTACTCTCTTTTTTTCCTTTCCTCATCTCCTGTCTCCTAGCAAAATTAAGACTTTTCTTTCCTTTGTTTGGAAACGTAGAATTCTGTTTTTGGTGGTTACCTTAGTCTCTGTGTTTTTAGTTTGGAAATTCACTTATGCTCATAAGTACTTGCTAGCAGACAATAGACATTATACTTTCTATGTGTGGAAAAGAGTTTCTCAAAGATATGAAATTGTGAAATATTTGTTAGTTCCAGCCTATATATTTGCTGGTTGGAGTATAGCTGACTCATTGAAATCAAAGTCAATTTTTTGGAATTTACTGTTTTTCATATGCTTATTCATTGTTATAGTTCCTCAGAAACTGCTGGAATTTCGTTACTTCATTTTACCTTATGTCATTTATAGGCTTAACATAACTCTGCCTCCCACATCCAGACTTGTTTGTGAACTGAGTTGCTATGCAATTGTTAATTTCATAACTTTTTACATCTTTCTGAACAAGACTTTTCAGTGGCCAAATAGTCAGGACATTCAAAGGTTTATGTGGTAATATCAGTGATATTTTGAACTGTAAAAATGGACTTAATAATTAGACCATTTCTACAAAGAACAACTGAATAGGTGGAAAACATGGAATTTCTTTTAGGTGCAGTGGTGGTCCTCAAATTACATTAGTTTTTTATATATATATATATATATATTTTAAACATATGTAAAAAATTAAGTGGCAAAGAACTGAGAAAGCTAAAGACCTGCTTCAAAGGCCTGAATAAAGGGAAAATAAAATTGTTTTCAGATCTCTCATATCGCTCTCATAATGTTGGCCCCTCAAAAAGCTTGGGAATGTTTTGTATGTATAAGTTTATTAATACTGGGTATGCCTCGTATTACTGGAACTAATTTATTCTCTTCAGAGAGAACTATTAGGTTAGTGCAAAAGTAATTGTGGTTTTTGCCATTGAAAGTAATGGCAAAAACCACAATTACTTTTGTACCAACCTAACAACAATGTATTAGCAAATATTTACAAATGGTCAGGTGATATTCTTGGCTGAAAAGTTGCTTAACATTTCAGTAAATATAATTTTAATTCTAAGTCAAAATAGAAATGCATAGATAGTAAATGATAAAGTAGAGACTCATATATGTCTGTCTAGGCATCAAGTTGTTGGTTATTGTTTACAATCCAGAAATGATGAAGCTCTTTCACTGATTCCTAATATGAAATGTATGATGGCCAAAGACAAATTGTGTTGATTATAATCCTTTAAAAGGGGGATTTCCTTTCTGAAATACATATTGTATTAGCTTCCTAGGGCTGCCATAACAAATGACCACAAACTTGGGTGCTTACAACAATTTTCCTCACAGTCTGGAGGCCAGAAGTCTAAAATCAAAGTGTCAGCAGAGTTGGTTCCTTCTGGGGGCTCTAAGGAAGAATCCATTCTATGTCTGTTTCCTAGTATCTTGTGGCTGTCTGCAATTCTTGGAGTTCTTTGGCTTATGGACAAATCTTGTCCAAGTATTGCAGACAGCAGTCTTCACTCCAGTCTCTGCCTCTGCGTTCACACCGCCTTTCCCTCTGTCTTCTCTTCATTACCTTTTAAGGACAGTGTCTTTGAATGTAGGGCCCTCCCAGATCTAGGGTGATTGTGTCTGGAGACCTTTAATTATGTTTACAAAGACCCAAGTTCCAAGTAAGTTTGAATACAAACTTATGTTCCAAGTAAGTTTGTATTCACATGTTCTGAGTAGACATTGTCTCTTCGTGGGATACTTTTCAGTCCATGACAGTTACTAAAGGACATTTTAGGATAATCCTCATATGATTGTTAGGAGACTACCTTTAAAATTTTTTTTATTATATATCAAATAATAGTTGTATATACTTATGAGGTAAAAAGTGGCATTATGATTTTTGAATATAATGTGGGATGATTAAATAAAGCTAATCTATCCATCACCTCAAATATTTGACATACTTTGTGATGAAAACATTTGAAATTTACTCCCAACAGTATTGAAATGTACAGTGCTTAATTATTAGCTGTATTCGCCATGTTGTGTAATAGATCTAAAAAAAGTCAAACGTATTCCTTCTATCTAATTGAGGCTTTGTCTCTTTTGATTATCATCTCCCTATTCCCACATCCCCGGCTTCTAGCAACCATCATTCTTCTCTCTACTTCTGTGAGTTTAATTGTTTTAGATTACACAAATAAGTGAGATCATGTGGTATTTGTCTTTCTGTGCTTGGCTTATTTCACTTACCATAATGTCCTCCAGGTTCATCCATATTGCTGCAAATGACACAATTTCTACCTTTTTAAAGGCTGAATAGTATTTTATTGTGTATATATGCCACATTTTCTTTATCCATTCATCCATTGATGGACACTTAGGTTGATCGAATCACTTGGTTATTGTGACTTGTCTGCAATGAACATAGAGTACAGACTTCTCCTTGACATACGGATTTCAGATCTTCTGGATAAATGCCCAGAAGTGGGATTGTTGGATCAGGAGATAATATCTTAGCTGATACCTTTTAAATAACTCTCAGTATCTTTACTGAGAAGTTAAAAAATAAGTGACCTCTTAGGTAATATAAAGCTAAAGGTGACTAGTGTTTGATTCCATTATCTATAAAAAAAAGTCAGAATTGAAAGAAAGTTGAGAAATCATTTGGTCTGACTTTGTTTTGTAGATTAGGGAACAACTGCTAGGGTAGGATTATTTTGTGTTACTTTTTGAATTTTGTGTTTATTATTTTGAGTGTATTTTTTGGGTTGTCATTCCATTACAGGAAAGTATTATTTGGGCATGTTAACTTTGACATGTAAACTTAGAATTGTGAATAGAACTCATCTTTTAACATAATTTTATGTTTCTAAACTTTAAAAACAGCTATAAGTAAACAAATTACTTTCCCCTCAATGTCAACTCAATGTCAAATTTTGCTTCTCTGAGTTTTAAGTGATGAGTCTACATTTACAAATATAAAATTGTGTGCAGGTGAAAATTACAAGTATAATTTGAGTAATAAATGCAGACCATTTTTTGGTTGTACTCTAGTACTCAGAAAATAGATTGGCATTAGTTATAACAGTGATTGTAGAAAAACGTGTTTTACCCAGACTTCTTAAAAATTAGATGAGAGAGGACACTCAAATTATACTTTTGTCCTTAATTTACTGTAATGGAGAACTAAATCCGGGAAGTCAAAATTGAAAAAAGAATGTGTAATTTAGGGAAAATAACTTTTTGTCTGATAATATTAATGCAAGGAGTTTGTATTTAGGAATACTTCTGAGAGGAGAAGCTTCCACTCTGATCTAGTCTGGCAAAATTGAGGAAAATATTTTACTCTGTAATTAAAGAAGACTGCTCTTTGGAGGGATCCCTGTTCTATATCTTTTTTTTTTTTTCTTTTTTTTTTTTGAAGAGAAGTCTCGCTCTTGTCCCTCAGGCTGGAATGCAATGGCACGATCTTGGCTCACTGAAACCTCCACCTCTCGGGTTCAAGCAGTTCTCCTGCCTCAGCCTCCCGAGTGGCTGGGATTATAGGTGCCCGCCACCACGCCCGGCTAATATTTTCTATTTTTAGTATAGCCGGGGTTTCACCATGTTGGCCAGGCTGGTCTTGAACTCCTGACCTCAGCCACCTGCCTCGGCCTCCCAAAGTGGTGGGATTACAGGTGTGAGCCACTGTGCCCAGCTGTTCTAGTTCATTTTTAAGTGTTGAGTCCCTGCTGTTTTAAGAGATGTTTTGGTGAAAATCTACATTCAGAGAGAAACAGATTAATCTTCCACATTTTTTATAAAATACATAAAATATAGTACTTGGCATTTTAAGAAAAGAATGCCATGTATTAAAAGGTGCTATTTTCAACTACTTATTATTTTAAAACAGGAATGCTTATCAATACTTTTGAATTTAAGATAAATGTCTTGGTTAAATTTTCTAGGCAATTCAAAGATAGCCATTTGCTGGTGAATTTTCCAAAATAGATAACAGATAAAATGATTATGTAAGAACTTGGCACAACAGATCATTTTGCCTTTAGTTGTTCAAGAAATGATACTAAACTCAAAGTCATTCACTTGAAACAACTGAGAAGACCATTCTTAGGTGTTTAGATCCTTGCTTTCAGAAACATTCTTAGTTATATTTGTGTTTTCGAAAGTTATTGAGTAGATATTTTTTCATGAATTTTTAAACATTAGACTTAGCTGAATTGATTAAAATAAGGTGATTATGAAAAAAATATTTCCCTGCTTGAGGGCATGTGGAGCCCTACAGTTACCATTACTAAAGTCTGTGAGTATGTCTATTTTGAAAAGTGTCATAAAACTATCTAGTCCATAAATCATTATAGGTTCAGTAATACATCATTTTGAACTGATTCTATCTTCTGTGAAATTCTAGAGATATGTTATCTTTAGGTAGCATGAGTAAGATTCAGGTATGCTGTGAATTTTGTTACATTTATGTTTTCCATTAATGGACAGTCAGGAATCTTTTGAACTGCATCTGACTATGTATTTAAATGATTTGGAAAGATAGTATCTCTCAGTTTAAACATAGCATCTCATTTTGGCAAGATAAATTATTTTGGCTGTCTGGCCTTTTCTTTGTCTTCTTAGAGTTATTTCTGAAATGTGCATAGCCAGTCATAAAATAACTTGTATAAATAGCCTAATGTAATTTATTTCTAATAAATACATAGCTTAATGAAATGTATTTCTAGTTTGAACTTAATTGCCACTTGCCTTGGTATTGTTTTCCTTAGAATTGTTGGAAGAGAGGAGAGAGGAAGGGATCTACAATTTTTATTTATACCACCTAAATAGTGGACTGTTATTTTGGACTCACTTTTAAATAAAATATTTATTCATGTGAAGAAATAAATTTTGTGTTTATTAGGTTAGCAAGCGTTTATTATCTTTGAAGTAATTGGAATTTCATTAAAAAGTGAAGCAAGTAAGAATTGTGATATAAATTTGAAAATTTTTAAATGGAAATTGAAATATGACTTAGGAACCATGGGCTTGTAGAAAAAAACATTTAACATGGGAGTTAAGATTTTTATATTTGGTTGTGGCTCTGGGATCAATAAGGCAAGTGGTTTAGTCTTTAGTCCTCATTTCAGACGAGAATAGTATTTGTCCTAACTCTAGTCAGTGTCTGATTGGTATGTGTATAACCTTACTTTAAAAAGGATTCATTCCTACCATATACTCATAATATTTATAAGTATGTCATATGATACATATTGAGTAAATATATACTGAATGAAGTTTTTAGTATAGAGTGAAGTGAATAGAAAAAATATCCTATATAACCGTGGCTAATTTTAGGAAGTAAATCGTGTTTCATAATAAGAGTCATCCTAAACATTTTTCTGCGTAATTTTCTGACCCAGTGTTAACAATTTTTATTTGCTTTAGTGCAAGCTTGTTCAACCCACAGGCCACATGCAGTCCAGGACAGCTTTGAATGCGGCCCCAACACAAATTTGTAAACTTTCTTAAAACATGAGATTTTTTGTGATTTTATTTTATTTTGTTTTATTTTTTAGCTCATCAGCTATCATTAGTGTTTGTGTATTTTATGTGTGGCCCAAGACGGTTCTTCCAGTGTGGCCCAGGGAAGCCAAAAGATTGGAGACCCCTGCTAGCATTTAATGCTTATACATGTATTTACTTGTAAATATGTTGTTTCTTTGATAGGATATGATTTCAACATAATTACTGTTTATTTAAAATAAGAAAAACAAATAACTTTCAACCATTAAGAGGTTATAACACTTTAAAGGGAAAGTTTCTTTAATAGGGTATAATTTCAAAATAATTGCTTTTTATTTAAAATAAGAAAAATCAGTAACCTTCAATGAATAACAGGTTAAAGAATTTAAAGGTAAAAGACATTTCAACTAATTACAAATACTTTTTTTTTTTAGTTGGGCTACATTTTACCACTCTAGGAATAGCTGTTAATTATTTTTTATATAGGGCATTTTTATGTATTTAATGTTGACAACTGATGTTTCCAATATACAAAAACTTGTGTAACTGAGAAAATTATAATAAAAATAGAGATTGAGGACATATTTTTAACATATATCCATGAGTCAACATTAATATTTAATATTTGAGATTTGAAAAATTATTTCTAGGGTAAGAAATTTTGTCACAATATAATATCTGTATATTGTGCTTTTTTAAGAGATAAATTTTTGATGAATTTAATGTTAATTAAATTTTATCTCAGCCTATCACCATCAGACCAAAAAACAATACAGTATTTTTCTAACAAGGAAAAGAAAATACATATATTTATATATACAAATATATATGTATTTATATATACAAATATATATGTATTTATATATACAAATTTGTATATATGTATTTATATATACAAATATATATGTATTTATATATACAAATTTGTATATATGTAATGTGTGTGTGTGTGTACATATATAATTTCTCCTTTTTTTTTTTTGTAAGAATTAAGACAGGGTGTCACTATGTTGTGTGGGCTGGTCTCAAAACACCTGCCTCAAGTGATCCTCCCACCTTGGCCTCTCAAAGGGCTGGGATTTACAATGAGCCACTGTGCCAGCTTCCAACAAGAAAAATATTAAATGTATTGGTTTTTCACAGTGAAACTTAATTCAGTTTAGTTGAACCATATATGTGTGTGTATGGCATATACAAGATGAAAAAGAAAGGGAGAAAAAGTAACAGTAATGATGGTTGCCATCATTCATTGAACACCTATAATGTTTTAGGCATTATACTAGCTGATTTACAAATACTGTCTCATTTGATGCTACATTTATATTTCTATGAGGTAGATGTTGATTTCTATTTGAATGCTGAAGAAACTGAAGGTCAGGCAGGTCAGATGATTTGCCCAAAGTCCACACTGTCACTAAATGAACATAGATTGGTATGACTCCCAAGCCTGTGAGTTTTTGACCATCATATTCTGCCTCACTATGAAAAGTTTGTTTTCAATTTTTTTTTAATCAAAAGAAGTAGTATATGGAGAGAGAGGTGAAAATCCATGTTTGCTCTCTGCAGTTTCCAGACCATTCATGGCATGTTACTTTTGTACTGGATATAGTCATTTTTTAAAAATGCTACAAACTGTTCAAAAGAGCATGAACAACATGATAACTCCTTATAATTTTGTTGTAAGATAAATGACTAAAATTATGTGGGATGTTAATTTGGATAAGTGGAAATTCTATCACTTGATAAGCTCTCTTGAAGAATAATTATTTGAAAGATTGGACTTAATTCTGTATTGCCTGAAGTGTAAATCAGAGGTCAACAATTAGATTGCAAATCATGAAAAGCATAACTTCTAATTGTTTAGTCTTTTTAGGGAAACAGGCCCAGAAAAAAAGTAAGATTCTCATTCATTGGAGATTTCTGTTTATCAAAGATACTATACAAGAGTTAGATAGCAAATAGGTAAAATGTCTTTTAAAGGTATCTGACATCTTTAAAGCTCTGTGATTTTTAAATTCTTAACTTTGTTACAGCTAATTTTTAAAAATTAATTACTGAGTCATGGTCAAGTATTTCTGATGACTTACATGCTGTCTTTGGTATATTTTAAGTTTCTAAACCAAAACTACTATTTGACTCTATTACACCCTGTTTTAGAAAAACATTTGAGTTATACAACTTACTAAAAGGTATTTTAGCGATGATGTTTTGGAGCACTGGTAATATAGTGTTTAACTTATTTTCTATTTTTTATCCCTCTATATTAGTGAAATTACTTCTATTTGAAAAGTTTTCTGCCAGTGATAAAAGGCTGAGCACTATCTGTAAAAATTTTTAAGGTGGTGTCCACTAGGTGGAGATATTGTGCAACATTTCCAAGTGTTGTAGTTAAACTTTTATTAGTCAGAATTAAACTCTTTTATAGTGTTTTATTGTTTTTAACCACAAAGACTTATAATCATTTATATCTATTTATCATAACGTTATTCAAATGTTTCCTGAGTTTTATGAAGCTAAGATAAATGTAAAAAAAACAAACAAAAAAACTCACTTTGAGTTTTGTAATCATTAGATGATTTAACCTAATATATCTTCCTATATGATATGATCTTTTCATATGGCATACTTCATTCATATGACATAGTTAGAATCTTTTCCCACAAACAATGAGTGATGATATCTCATTTGAAAACTCGTGTAACATTGTATCAGCCACTGTTATAAAGTGATTTACCTATGTTAGTCTCATAACAACTCTATGAGATCACTACTGTACACATGGGGAAACTTAGTATAGAGAGGTGAAGTATTTTTTCCAAGATTACAAAATAGCTGTCTGAGCTGGGATTCATAACCAGGTAGCCTGACTCCAAAATCAATATTCTTAACTCTATTGATATGATGGAGAAAGGCATGAAATCTACCTTCAAATTCGTGGCGTTTTAGAAGGAAAAATTGTCCCAAATAATGTGATTATACTTCCTAGTTTTATAGGTCAGAAAAATAAAGTCCACACTAATTTTGCCTCTTCCACAGGGAGATAGATTCTCATCTACCATTGAGTCTTTTGTTTCTGTTTTTGTCATTGTATCTCAAATTGATATATGTTGTAAATATGAATTTAAGGAAGTAAAAAACAAAATAACTCAGGGCTGGAGCCTTCAGCCATATTAACATACATTGACATAAAGACCTTTGTTTTAATATGAATGATTCCAGTTACCAAATGGAGAAATCGTTGTTTGAAAATTAATATTTAGCTTCTCAAAAGAGACTCCTGTTTGGAAGCAAATTGTTGGTTAAACAGGACATACTTTAGATTTTTGAAAAATTCTCTGTGGAATCACAATCTCTTATTTTTAAGAATGTAGGAATATGTGTTCTATATGCTTTTAGGTTATGTATTACATACTGTTCTCTAAAATGGAAATGTTTATTTGGCTTCTAAAAGTCATTTGTGAGTTGATGGTATTTAAAACTGCTTTTCTGTCAACTTATTCTTTATAGAAAAGTTTGTTCAAATAGCATGTTTTCATTTCATTTCTAAATAAATTCATGTTTGATAATATTTTATAATGTATTGTGTCTATTTAACACATTTTCTTATCCTAAACCAAGTATTAGAAGCTTTGTATTTCCCTCACACTGTCCTGTTAGCCATTTTCCCCTGTCTACCACCTACCTAATGCTAAGCTTTATTAGTCATTTTAAAATAGAACCAAATCTTCTTAAATACCTGTGATGTGTGCTCATAACTAGCCTGGGTGTCTGTATAATCTTCCTTTTATTCTCATAATAATAGAAAGCAGTTAAATTACTGGCTTACCACCTTGAACTTGTTGGGGCTTGGGTTCTTTTTTAGGCTAGGTCTGTAGGAAGCTCAGAGTATTTACCAAACACATCTAACTTGGCAGGGTTCAATCCCCAGTCTTTGGGTCTTGTGGTGAAAAAAAGAAAGTGGTCCCTACTCTGTGTTTGCAGACTTCCAGCTCTTACTTTCCACTGGGTGTCTTCGAGTTTCTCCCATCATATGCAGCTCAGAGCTCAGCCCAGGACTTATGCACAGATTTTGGGATTCCCTTCTTCTGTGACTCCCTCTTTTCTGAGATTTCTCCTAATTTACAGCTACTCTAGCAGTCCTGGTTCCGTCCTTTCACACCTCAAACCAATCATGTTGCACCTTTCTAACTAGGGTGTGCCCTCTGGGGGAAAAGCCATATAAACATGGATCTCACCCAGTGAGATCTTTCAACTGAGTCCATCCAGTTCCTGCCTTCTTTTGTTTACTCTTCAGTGTTTCCAAAAAGATTTTTTTCTCTTTTTAAATGAGTCAATCTACTGGAAAGCTAATATAATAAAAGCTCCTCTGCCATGACCTGCCTAGGAACCTTGTCTTGATTGTAGTTAACATGTGTTATGTGTAGTCTGTTTATTAGATAAGGAAGTTGTGGGTGGTACTTTTGGTTTTGTGAAACTAAAAGGGAGAATTCCTGAAAATAGTTTAGGTGGCAAGAGTAAGTTTTTGGAATATTAGCCCCTTCTCATGCTGCCAATAAAGACATACCCGAGACTGGGTAATTTATAAAGGAAAGAGGTTTAATCAACTCATAGTTCCACATGGCTGGGGAGGCCTCACAATCATGGCGGAAGGTGAAGGAGGAGCAAAGTCACATTTTACATGGTGGCAGGCAAAGAATGCTTATGCAGGACAACTCAACTCCCATTTATAAAACAATCGACTCTCATGAGACTTACTACTAGGAGAACAGTATGGGAAAGACCCGCCCCCATGATTTAGTTACCTCCCACTGGGTCCCTCCCATGACACGTGGGAATTATAGGAGCTAAAATTCAAGATGAGATTTGGTTGAGGACACAGCCAAACCATATCAACTTCTAATATGGTCCTCTAAGAAAGTTTGTCATAGTATTTGTTACTAAATGCAATGACAACTTGAGGGTGCCTTGTGTGAAAAAAATGGTATCAAGAAACACAAAAGTGACCTACTGCAGACAAGATGAACTCACCTAATGGGGGCTAACTAATGCAAAGTACAATATGATTATCACTGAGGAGGAATATAAGAGCTAGGGTGTTTACATGAGAATAGAAATCACATCATCTGGCTGAAGGGACAAAGACATACTTCATGGAGAAATTCACATTGGAGATTATTTATATGGAAACCTGTGGAGACACTGCAGAAAGCATTTCAGGCAGAATAACGTGATGCAAACAAATTACACAATAAACTACCATATGACTGAGAAGCAGGTGGTGACAGTGGCCAACACTTATGAAGTGCTGTGTTACAGGCACCAGTCTAAATATTGAACATGAATTTATTTAAGCCTCATAGAGATGCCCTAAGGCAAATGCTATTATGATCCCCATTTTTACTGACAAGGAAAATAAGTCACAGGGGATTGAAACAGTTTACAAACTGGAAATGCGGCTCCAGAACATGCCCTCTTAAACAGGGCGCTATACTGATTCCTGCTAAACTTGCATCATCTGATGGCCTGTTCATCCAAAGAACTGAGGTTATTTTTAGGAAGAAAGTAAGAACAGTGCTCTGCTGTATACAGTGAGGAGCAAGGAAAGCATATGTCCCACACACAGACCCACAGATAAATGGGTGTGGAGAGAAAAATAGTTATTTAGATTCGATAGCCAGGTTTCAGCTAGCACAAGAAGAATTGCTCTGTGAGACAGGCCCTCCACTCTCCTGTAGATCCTGTTGTAAGTGATGCAGAAGCCAGAGAGAAGGTTGCTGTCCATCAGAAACATGAGGAGTTTCGGAGCCCTCCCTAAAACACTTGGCCTGAAAAGGTTGAAGCCAGGAGGAGAGATGCAGTCTTAGGAGAAATGTTTCATGAGCTGTAACAGGTACCCTATCAGTCTTTCTCAGTAAGCACTGTTCTTTGTAATTTTTATATTTTCCTTGCAACCCTATCACTCTCTAAAGGTCTAGTGAAGAAATCAAATTTAGATGAAGAAAAGCAGCTTGACCTAGAATCTTCACTGTGTGTGTGTGTGTGTGTTTGTGTGTGTGTGTGTGTGTGTGTGTGTAATGTATACATTGGGTCTTTGGGCCAAATGCATTGTAAGGTTTCAGAGGTATAAACAGGCCCTGGGCTGTGGAGAACCATGGGAGGGGATGATCTTGATCTAAGTCAGTAGTTTTTACTTAGCGACATCTAGAAATCTATGTCTTGGTCATAAATTTTGTTCTTTGAAATGCAGGGAAATGTATCATAAAATGCAGGAAATGCAAGGAAAAGTAACACATTAAAGCTAATTGGTTATTAATATTATAAAAGCATATGAGAATGTCTTATTCTATTCCCTCCCTCTCTCCGACCATATCCCCCACACATACCCACACACTGCCTGCCCACACATAAGCACAAGTATTTCTGGGGATCATGAGCATGAGAACTTTGGGGGTATTGCTAGGAAAAGAAGGAAGAGAGTAGGAAGACTGAAGACAGAGAAAGGAACCACCAGAAAGGGTAGAAAAAAAGAGGAATCCTTTCTTCACATACCAATGACTCTAAGAATACCTTTCTCCATTAAAATAATATCTCATCCAGGAGGCACATTGGAATGAAATACATGTGGAATACTGATAAGAAAAGACAGAAGAATATAATAGGATCTGAGTTGAAAGACCATGCTTATCTCTTCACTTGTACTATAAAAATTTACAGTGATGTTCTTTAGTTGGGGTAACTGTGATGAGCAACGTTGAAACCCTTTATGCCAATTTTGTTTTCAAAATGCATTGTCTTAAATTTTCTCTCAAGGTGGCACTCCTGGACATCTTTTCCAGTTATTAGTCTGACAGGAACTTGGTACCATTTTACTTACCTTCATAATGTCACAGATGCCAGTGATTTTTTCATTTTCTTTTTTTAAGTGCATTCTTTGAACATTTTTAGCTTTAAGCAAATATATTTGCTTATTTTTGTCATTGAGCATTTTGAAAACATGTGGTTAGAAGCTTGAAGCAGATAATCACAGCTGCATTCTATTCCCCATAATTAAGAATATATAAGGCCTGGTGCAGTGGCTCACACCTGTAATCCCAGCACTTTGGGAGGCCGAGGTGGGTGGATCACCTGAGATCAGGAGTTCG
>NW_026652288.1:52788818-52790146 GCF_009828535.3 Hylobates moloch
AAAAAAAAAAAAAAAAAAAAAAGAATGTCTAGAAACCTTGATATTTTCTCTTTCTTTCCAATTGGAATACCAGTCAAACCTAGAATTTATAAATAGTTTTAATAAATGTGGAATTTGTTTTATATATATAGTAATATAGAGAGAGTAATAAAAATATAGTAATGTATATATAGTAATAAAAGGCTTCCAAAAGCTTCTGTATGGGAAATTCTTGTTTCCCTTAATCAGGCCATTAGAAAAGCAGCCTGCCATTCTCTGATAGCTGTGCTATAGAGCAGGTTACTTGATAAAGACTGAAAGCAAAGTGATTCTATTTGGTATGTAATGTGAGTGACATGGAAGGTAAATTTTTTTAAATAGTCATGGATTTTAGCTTTCTGAAAGGAATGCAATTTGGAAGTTTCTCCAAATCTCCAAATGGTTTTGAGTTACATATAATGCAACCTGACACCCAGCTTGATGTTTGAATTCTGTGTAGCTAGAAAGTTGATAGACTATGGATCTTTTCTGTTTTATAATGTTTGGTATTATACTGGACCTTTCCTTGTGTTAATTTTTTCTCTTTATTAACATATGAAAAATTCTGTGAACTATTGATCATCCAATGAGATTTTCTCAATCTTGAAAGACAAATAATGCAATTTGGAAGACTGTAAACTTGTTTGCATGTAATCTGAATCTCTAGATATACTCTAATTTTTTTTTTCAGTAAATTCTGAGTTAAATGTTTATCATTACAATGTCAGAGGATTAACTTAATTTTTCTATCTTCCAAATCCAGTTTTCCTCCATCAGGAACAAATTTTCATCAAACTGAAATAATGGTGTAGTTTTTGGAAGAAAACTGCTTATTATGAGAAATAATCAGCAGGCATCTAAGAAAAAAATTCTAATTGAATTTGGAGTTCATATTTTTTAAGGGTTTTGTAATTTAGGCTTAATATTTGATAAGGGTAAATTAACCAAGATCAAAACCTTTAAAATATTCAAACTGATAACTATTTT
This sequence comes from Hylobates moloch, assembly GCF_009828535.3. NCBI lineage: Eukaryota > Metazoa > Chordata > Mammalia > Primates > Hylobatidae > Hylobates > Hylobates moloch. The sequence goes on from NW_026652288.1 coordinate 52,789,824, forward strand.
GTAATTATTTAAATAACTTTTCTCTAATAAATAAAGGAGAAATACATTGAACAAAATAAAAACCAACCAACTTTCTGCTACACACTAAATTTTGATAGATTGTCTTTGTCTAAAATAGTAAGGCAGCTATAAATACAGAACACTTGAGCTAGAGTCAGAATACCTGGATTCAAGTCCTGGTTCTGCCATTAACGTGCTGTGTGAACCTATTAGATCAAATGAGAAAGGAAAATACATACAAAAATTATTAAATGGCTGTTAACTGCACACAGTGTAAGGGTTATGCGTGATTTATTTAATATGACTGAGGCAATACACCAAAT